>NC_043702.1:132504751-132825502 GCF_006229205.1 Suricata suricatta | reverse complement strand
CTCTCTCTCCTCTCTCACCCTCTCTCCTCTCTCACCCTCTCTCCTCTCTCACCCTCTCTCCTCTCTCTCCTCTCTCTCTCCTCTCTCACCCTCTCTCCTCTCTCACCCTCTCTCCCTCCTAAAAATAAACAAACATTTAAAAAAGTCTTTTTAATCTAGGGAGATTGCATATGTTGGATATTTGGTGGGCTGCACAGTTTAATCAGGAACGTGACAGCAAGTTCAAACACAGCCCACAAGAGATGAAGGGACGGGAAGGAGCACAAACTTTGCTCTCTAAAAGATAGTGTGTTGGGTGTACATTTCCATTCTACTGCGAAGAGGGTGGGTGAATGAAAAATGAAGGGGGTATTCGTTTATACTTCTCTTATGAAGGCATCTGCTCACAATCAGTCACTTGTGGAGAGGGGGCCAACTGGCAGAGCATTTTCATGATGTAAATTGTCCATCCGCTCAGAAGGGCAGAAGTACAAGGAGGCCAGTGTGAAGGACTGAATTCCAATCCAGAGGACAATGGAGGGAGGTCCGCACAGAGATCTAAATGGGATCTGCTCGCATTTTCCACTTTATTTGCAGTTATCAACATGTCATTTTTCCTGCTGTCCCAGCGACAGTTGCTGTTTGAGCAGATTTCTCCATTTCCCTCCTTTCACTGCTGTTACTGCTCATGAAGCCCCTACTTGGGAAGTGCTCCACCCCTGGAAACGCGGTGCTGCTCCCCCGCACCACCCTCTCCTCTGTCCTTCTGCTTGGCTGATTTATTTTGTGAGCCGTACAAGGGCTAAAGGTTATTACAGATGTGATTTCCAAAATGAATTACATCTCCATCCCCTCATCTTTTAACTGCTCATCTTTTTACCTGTTCATTTGCCAGGAAGGAAATGGTGGCACTTTTTTTTTTCCCTATGAGTAATAAGTACTTTTTATATCAGATGTATTAGAATTGTTGCTAATCTTGTAAAATTTCAGAATAAACTTTCTTCATATTTTTGTGGCAATAGAGGAAAAATTCAGTTTTCCTTGGACCAAATTTTAAAAAGAGTATGCCCTGCAGAAAAGAGGAAGAAGAGATTTTAATAGAAATCATTGTTCTTCTGGCCTTTGATTTCTTAGATCAGGATTGGCAAGTGTTCTCTTTGAAAGGCCACATAGTAAATGTTGTAGGCTATGCATTCTCTTTCACAGTTGCTCACCTCTGCCCTTGTGGCCAGAAAGCAGACATAGACAAAGTGCAATGAATGGGCGTCACTTTGTTCCAGTAAAACTATTTACAAAATAGGTGGTTGGGTAGATTTCAGTCTGCAGGCTATATAGTTTGTCAATGTTGGGCTCAGGTCTGGAAGGAGACGTGATCAGTGACCTCAAAGTATTTCTAAAATGAAAAAAGAACACACTCCCTAAAGATGAGATGTGAATGTTGTGAGGGTATTTAAAATCTGGAATATCTGGGTGCCTGGGTGGCTCATTCGGCTAAGTGTCTGACTTTGGCTCAGGCCAGGATTTCACAGGTCATTCATGAGTTTGAGACCCGCATTGGGCTCTGTGCTAACAGCTCATAGCCTGGAGCCTGCTTTGGAGTCTATGTCTCCCTCTTTCTCTGCTCCTCCCCCTCTTGTGCTCTTTCTCTCAAAAATAAATAAATATTAAAAGTTAAAGAATGTCAAGTCTGGATTTTTAGTGTTCTTAGAATTCCTCAATCTCCGTCTCCCCCTTTTCTCTCCCTCCCTTTTTCTCTTCCCGTCCCCCTGCTCCTCTCCCACACTCCAATACTAATATGAAGTCCTGGTGCTTTGCACTTAGGCCCCCCCTTAATGTGTGTGTGTGTGTGTGTGTGTGTGTGTGTATATACGCAGATAATTATTACTATATGATTTTATATACATGTACACGTGTGTGTGTGTGTATATATAATATCTATTTTTTTTAACACCTGAAATTTTTTCTCTGAAAAGTAAATATTTCTACACTGGCCTTTAACCAACAGAATGTAACACCTTCCCTGAAAATGCCAACATTACCTGATGCAGACTAGGGTTAAACAATTTCTGGGTTTTTAAACAATGAAGAAAATGTGTTTTCTTATCTTTTTGAATGTACCAAAGCAGAAATTAATTCTTTGCTTCCAGATTTGTTTCTTGCCATTAGAATTGCTGTTGGTTTCATATCATTTTATTAAGTATTAGTAATCGTGGAGAAGAGGAAGGAAGAAGTAGAGAAGCCAGAGGGGATAAGGAATAGGGAATTTAGTTTACAGGGAATCTTGATCTGTATCTGCATGGAAAGAACAACACTGCAAAACCCCTAGCAGTAGGTGAGTTTTCTCAAAATAGAAACGTATCTTTCCATGTGCCTGGGAAATAGGGCCTTGAGGATGCAAGTTGAGGGGCAGGAAACTGGCATGGAGAACAATGTTGGGGGGTTTGGGCTCAACTGGTCCAGTCACCCAGCCTCCTCAGATGTGAGGTGAGCAAGCCCTGGGAGTTTAACATCTGAACGTGTCCTAAGAACGATGGCTATTATTCTGGCTCACGGCTCATGCCTGCGTTGTCAGCAGTTGCAGTAAATTTCCCCTTGAAGTACTGACATGTGGAAATCAGAGTCACCACTCATGAGTGCCTGCATTCATTCTGCTTTGCAGCACAAAGTTCAGAACTCCTTTCCTACCTAAATCTTTGAAAGATGAGAACCAAGATGAAGAAGAGTTTACAGTAGGGCAGTACTTCTCAAATGGAACCGTACATAAAAACTCACCAGGTTGCTTTCAAAAATACAGATATGGGGAACTCACCCAGAATCTCTAAAAATGGAACCTCCAGACATGAGGCTCAACAACTTGCATTTTTATTCCAGAAGTTTCCCAGGTGATTCTGACAGGCAGTTGGTCCTTATCACGGACCAGATTTGGGGAAAGCAGGAAAGATTAGACGTGGGCTGGCTCGGGTGGGGAGCAGCCTTCCAGAGCGTCTGTGGTTTGGGGGGTACCAGATAACTTTTTAATCTAGGTACTTTGAGTAACCCTTGTTCATTCCATTATTTCTTCTTTCTGGAGGGAAATCTTAGAGAAGTCTCAGAGAACTTTATTATGGACCAAAATGGGTCCCTTTTTCACACACTCACTCGTTTACACCAGGGAAGAGCCGCGCTACTTAAATGTAAACTCAGCTGCTGCAATGGATCATTCCTGTCGAGATAACACATCCTGTCTTCCCACCTTAAAAAACAATTTCCTCTTGAACCCCTTCTTCTCTCCTCCACCTACCACCTTATTTCTCTATAGCAAAATTACTTAGAAAATTGTCCTTATTAGCTGTCTCTAATCCCTGGAAGCCCCCCCCCAACAAACACATACACACACACACTCACACATGAATGTGCACACTCGTTCTCAACCACACCAGTTGTTGTCAAGGGCAGCAGTAAACCTCCAGATGGTCAGATCCAGTGACCAATGGCTCAGTCTTCATCTTTCTCGGTCTTTTCAGAGTATTTGACTCTTTTGGCCATTTTCTTCTTAAAACATTTTTTAAGACTTGGTCTCTGGTGAGGATGTGGGGAAAGAGGAACCCTTTTGCTGGTAGGAATGCAAACTGGTGCAGCCACTCTGGAAAACAGTATGGAGATTCCTCAAAAAGTTAAAAAAAGAACTACCCTACAACCCAGCAATTGCATTCCTAGGTATAGATGCAGAGGATACAAAAATGCTGATTCCAAACATGCATCCCAATGTTTACAGCATTGCTATCAACAATAGCCAAAGTACGGAAAGAACCCAAATGTCCATTGCCTGATGAATGGATAAAGATGTGATATATATAAACAATGGGATATTACTCAGCGATCAAAAAGAATAAAATCTTGGCATTTGCAACAATGTGGATCGAACTAGAGTGTCTTATGCTAAGTGAAATGAGTCAGAGAAAGACAAATACCCTGTTTTCACTCATTTGTAGAATTTAAGGGGAGAAAAAACAGATGAAATAGGGGATGGGAAGCAAAAATAAGATAAAAACAGAGACAGAAACAAACCATAAGAGCCTCTTAAATACCGAGAACAAACAGGGTTGCTGGTGGGGTGTTGGTGTGGGGATGGGCTGAATGGGAGATCGGCATTAAGGAGGGCACTTGTTGGGATAAGTACTGGGTGTTTTATGTAAGTGATGAGTCACTAAATGCGATTCCTGAAATCATTATTACACTATATGTTAATAAATTTGGATTTAAATTTTTTAAAAAGATGGAAAAATTAAAAAAACTTGGCCACTGAAATTCTATTCTGTTGATTTTTTTTCTGCTTCAGTGGCTGGTCCTCTTTGAGTTTTCTCTGCTGGGTCTTTCCTTTCTCCCCCCACCTCTGAAAGTTAGTATGTCTCAAGGCCCTGTTCGGTACCTCTCATCTATATCTATTCCTTAGGTGTTTTTATCTAACCCCATGGTCTTCAATACTATCTGTATGGTGGTGACTTTCAGATTTCTGTCTCTTGCTTGGAGCTTTTCTGAACCTCAGACTTATATATTGTCAACTTAACATCCACTGAAGTTTTATAAGTATCTAAAAATATCCAGAGCTGAATTCCTAATTTTCTTGCTCCCCATCCCCACACCTGTTACTGCCATATTCTTCACTCAATAAATGGCATCGTCATCTTTCTAATTGCTTCCACCACACCTTACACCCTACATGCAATCCACCAGTAGAACTGATTCACTCTACCCTCAAAATGTGGCCAGAATCTGATCACCACTCACTGCTCCCAGCATGGACCAACCTACCATTATCTTGTGCCTGGTGATTGTAAAAATCCCTTCATTAGCCTGCTTGTCTCTCTGTGGTCCCCTCTATCGTCTTTTGTCAATAAAACAACCCGAATGATCCTTTTAAAATACCAGTCAGGTCATGTAACTGGCTTGGACAAGATCCTCCAGTGGGTTTTCATCTCTTTCAAAGTGGAAGCCCAGGCCTTACAGTGGCCTACAAGGCCTACATGATTGGCCATCCCTCCCTCCCGGCAGTTTCTCTGGCCTCATCCCCTATACTTTCTTCTTTTCCACTCCTACGTCAGCCACACTGGCCTCCTCACCGTTCCCCGGAACCTGCCAGCATGCTTCTGCCTCGGGCATGTGTGCATTTGTCCTTCCTAGAATGCTCTCCCCGAGATGTCTGCTTCATCTCTTCGTTCTCCTGAAATGTCACCTTATCCACGTCAGTGAAGCTGACTCTGGTGACTGTATTAAATGGTACTTCTCCCCTATGATATCCATCTCCACCTTGTTCTTCACTGTGTCATTGATCATATAATGCATTACGTTTTTGTTTTGATTTGTGATTGTTACCTATCCCTTACCTACTTCACTCCCTACTGTGCTATCGGCCCTACAAGTTGGGGCCTTGTCTGTCTCTGCCCTACCCCATACCTAGAACACACCACAGTAGGTGCCCAGTAAACACTTGTTGATAAATGGACTTGGAATTATCAAGAGCAGTTTGGCTCTTATCCTTGAACCAATGGAAATTAAGCAATTGTGAAAACTGAGAAAGATACTTTGGTATTTAACGTATTTTATGGTACTTGTAGTGTATGATCTAGGGAAAGAAGGGGCCAGGTTTATTAAGAATTAAACTAGAAAGTAAAAGACATGGTAGCAAAATGAAGGATTGAGGGTTCTAAATAGCTTAATGGACTTTCACTTAAATTCACCTAGCAAATAGTTGTTAAATAAATAAAAGTACACGGTCAACTTTCTGTGACTTGGGGGGTGGAGGGTTTATCAGAGTCGATCTTAGTCTTAGTCGATCAGATTTTCTCACTATTCTTTTACTATTCTGTATTCTTCTGATGATAAAAGACAAAAATTAGTCAATTCGTAATAGTGTGCTGATATCATAGAATAAGAAATAGCTTCCCATAAAACTATGGTGTCTTTTTTTTTCATAACTTAATAATTAGACATTTTTAAAGTATTGGTTTCATGCAGCTTATATTTCATTGCCTCTTTATTTCTGTTTCCTTAGTATTAGAATTAACTTCTTTATTTTCTTTATGTGACTCCATTAAATTCCGCATGTCAGTCATTTCCTAGTAGTTAGAACTCTATTGTTCAGCTGAGTGGATTTTTTGCCTCAGCCTGGCTGAGTGGGAGTAAATGCTGGCTTCATTCCTTTAGCTTGGCTCAAGGATTTCAGGCATGCTTGTGACCCACTAGCCTGAATTAGGGTTGGTACTGAGTCTTGGAAACATGAACTTTGGGTTAATAAGGCATATGCCCAGTTCTAGGAGTGCAGTTTTACTTGGGAATTTTGTTTCTTTTGGTGAAAGTTTCAAATAAAATGATAAAGATATAAATTAAGATAAATTTCTTGTATGTCTAGATGATAGAAAATATCTGTGACCTCCAATAATAATTTGCACCTATTTGAAAGTACTTTTCAAGACTATTTGCTATTCTAGTGTTAAGAACCCTCTCTGTTCACACAGCGGCCGTCCGATGATCTCATGTTTAACAAATGTGCTAAGCCAAATCACTTTTGACCATTTAATTTGCTACAACATATAGGGCATTTTTCAGGTATTGCAGCTGGGTAATACAAGCAGAAAATTTTAGTTTTTGAGGATTGCTGTACTAGGTTGGTGCCATGGTCTTACTCAGCAATAGCACCAAGTTACCAGTGGTTTGTGAGGTTAGTAGTAGGGAGAGAGTAAAACTGTTGTTTTTGGCTTAAACTTTAAATTGGTACTTTATGGAAACGTGTAGTTCCCTAAGAGATTATGGGTTTATCTTCCCCCAAATCATGCGAGTCAACTTCAAAACTTCTGTTTTCCCCCTTAGTTCCATTGTTAGAGCCACAGCCTTACTTTTGTAGATAGTGGTTGGTAAAGAATTTTAGTTTTTAAAAGAATTCTGAAATGATTATATTCTCTGCTCCTTTATCTACCTACTTTGTACATTGGGGACTGAAACTCCACGGCCCAGCACCACTAAGCTGAGCACGAATCTGTAGGGACAGTGGCACATGCATGATAGGAAGTGCTCATCGCGTGTGTTCAGGAAATTTGCACTATTGAAGCTACTTGCTTATTCATGTGATAGGGATGCTTTCTCAAATTGTAAATTCCATTGCTTTTGCCTCAATAAATTCAATTTTAAATGACTGTCTTATACAAAGCTCTGGAGGTTACTGTTCCTCGACTGTAACTTGTGCTGATTTAGATGTGCCTTGCACAGAATTGTCCCCTTGCACTGTTGGCATTCAGCTGATTGATGAGAGAGGGCATGAAAAAGGAGCACTGGAATTTAAGGGAAAGAAATGGGCTAATAAGTTTTTTAAAATCATCTATTTTGAGGGTGAGTTTCAGCCGATAGAAACTAGCCCTTCAACAGGCAGTTAGGCCTGAGTTTTCCAGCACTTGGCATGCACTCCGTGTGCCATCTCACCTCCACACATTCTATGTGTGACTGTCCCTCTTTATGCGTTCTGATCACCCATCTGTGTCCACTTGAGGGTCCCACACTGAGCGGTCACTTGGCCCTGGGTCATCTTGATGGGTCAGGCTGTATTTGTGCAATCCGTCTGCTGAGGTGGAGCAAGAACAGCTGGTCCGCAGCTGTACACGTTGTCCTGGGAACTGATTTCAGCCAGCAGTGAGACAACAAAAATAAAAACGTTTTCAAAGAGTTGCCTTCTGTGACCTACTGTTTGTGTTAACTGTTTGGAGAATCCCATTTAGTAGCCTAAGCATCCGCCATCTCAGATCGACTTTAGGCACCACAGCCTTGCTAAAGTGGTACAGTCCTAAGGTCCAGGGTGACTTTAAGGAGGACAGTCACTTTCTGGTTCTGAGGTGTTAGCATGGAGGAACAACAGTGTATCAGTGACTCCTAATTTGATACTTTAGAATGAACCAGTTTTCCTCGTTGAATTCAGGCCACGGAAGGGCATTTTGAAGTTTTGGAAAATTCTATATAGCCATTGTCATTCATTACCTCACGGTAAAGGGGGCTGTTTCACAAGACCCTCATGGAATTCTTCTGAGCTGCGCATAACAGAGAGGCATTTATGTTCCCCAGCAGTCAGTACTTGAATCCAATTCTAAGACAGGAAGGGTTTCTCCCCTACTCGGAGAGATTAGAAATACTTAACCACGTAGGAGGCTTAAGCAGAATTCCTTGGCTTGGCCCTGCCTGAACAAAGGCTGGATTCTCATTGTTCAGACGCACCCCCTCCCCTTCTCTCATTCCCTCAGCCAGCCTGAACTGTAGGAATCAGAGCAGGAAGTGATAGTTAATTTTGTGTGCCTCATTCTAAACATCTGTACTCGAGTCTTTTTGTTTATGGAAGGAATGTGGCAGGGGGAGGGGGAAAAGCAGTAGGACATTCGGAAGCTAAATATTTTCTTGAGGGTGTGTATATCTCTGGTTAGTCTTCATGCGCAAGAACGTGAGGTGAGTTGATGGGGGGGAGGGATGTTCTAGTTGTATAGTTGCTGGAATACTTTCCAGACGTCTACTTACTGAATTTAATTGTTTGGCTTGGCCTCTTTACCTTAAAGTCATACTGCCTATTTTGGCATGCTCCCTCAGTGTAAAAATAGTAGAGAAGCTGTCACTGGACTAGAAATCAGGAGACCTGGTCCTGTGTCTTATTTATCTACCAATTAACTAGACCTTTTTATTTTGTCCACTGTGAAATGAGCGGAATGGAGACAGAGTAGGGAGGTAGGTGGGGGAGAGGGAGCGAGCGAGCGCACAGGACAGGTCTCCCTGCCACTGTTTAGTGGAATGAAAGCCAGCTCCTTAGTGTCCCAGTCTTTGGTTATCCATGACTACAGGTAATTGTGGATCAATAACTCAGGCCTTGACTCTTCTCCATTTTCGGTATTTGCTTCCTTATATGTTCAGATTAGATTCCAAGTTCCTTGGTGTAATTTCAGTCCCCCTTTCTTATTATCCATAAAGGGGGTGTGAAGTGGCTGTAGAAAATCGCACCCACAGAGATCTCTGTGCGAAGTCTGCACCCTGTTCTTGGCAGCCCTGTGTCCGCCCCGCAAGCCGCCTTCTCCTCTAGCCCACTCTGTCTGCTGGGCTCTGCCCTCTCTTCAGATATTCCCCACTGGCTTTGCTCTCAACCACTTAGCAGATTGAGAAACTCCCCTGATTTTCACTGCACCGAAAAAACAAAGTCATCAGAAATCTTTCAACTTACATTCTTTAAACCTTCTCAATCACTTGCAAATGCTCCCACATAGCAAGGGGGTTGAGGGGGTGCGGTAAGAGGGGTGAGGTGAGGGAAAGTAAGGGTGCAGGCTTTCTCCTGTCTGGAGCTAGTTCCCTCAGTAGCACAGAATCCCATTCTAATTTCCCAGCCTTGTTTTGACTTTCAGTCTCCCTTTCTGCTGACTTCACCAACAAAGCATAAAATACAACCTCATATCTCCTATCTAAGAAAACCAAAGAACCGTCTTCCTTGACCCTATATCCCATCCCACTATTGTCTTCTTGTTCTCCGCCCCCTCCCCCTTTTGCCAGAGGCCATAGCAGATTGACTACACCCATTGTGTCTTCCTCACTGCCTCATATCTGCAATTCATCTTCAGTCCCACCCACCCTGCCCACAGGACTCTGGTCCCGGAGGACAGCCTGGACCCGTTTGTAGCTTGAAGCTACTGGACATCTCAGGCATTGTCTTCCATGACTCTCAGCATATTTTAACACCAGTGATTATTTCTTCCTCAAACCTTCTTGGCTTCCATGATACTTGTGCTCTACTTGCCTTCCTCTCTGGCCTCACAGCCTCCTCTGTAGTCCTGACCTCTGCTGTCTGTGCTTTAAATGTTGGTGCTCTGGAGAGTGATCTCAAAAGTCAGCTCTCTTCTCACTCAGCACACTTGCTTGGTTGGTCTCAGCCATACACAACCTTCACTGTCCATCTACATGCTAATCTGTACATCTAACTCAGATGTCTCTCTCGGGCTTTCAGACCACTCCCATCCAACTCCATACTAGACATTTCCTCTTGTTTAGGACCCACAGACACCTCAAAAGTAGTACATCCAGAATTGAACTCATGTCCCCATCCTGCCCTCCACCCCTGCCTCCAGTCCTGCTTAACCTCTTCTGTCCTCTATTTCAGTGGGGGGGCTCTGCCCTCCATCTACTTGTTTGTAAATTAGAAAACTGAATGTTATTTTTAGTCCTTCTACCTTATTTCTGGAAAGGAAGCTTTGACAGTTAAACGACATGTCAGTAGAGTAAAAGTAGAGGAGGCTTTCAGAGCTGGCTCCCGCTCCCCCTTGCCCTCCATTAGATACCAAGTTACTACCGAGGTCTGCTTCCTACATCTCACCAAAATCCACTCCTTTCTCTCCATTTCAGCTGCCCCTATTTTTAGTTCAGCCACTATCATCCCTCCAGGATTATTGCCACATCTTCTTAACGACCTCAGTTGTGCCCCTTCCAACCTAATCTCTACCCAGTGGCCAGGGCCATCTTTCTGAAAGTCCAATCTGATCATGTATTTCCTGGTCTGAATCCTTCAGCAGCTCACCATGGCCCTTAGGTTGAAGTTGCTCTTTAACACAGCCTCAGGCCTGGCCTGCTCTCCTTCCTGGGGCGCCCATCTCCCGCCACTCTCTCCAGTTCTCGCTGTGTTACACAACTCTGATTCTCAGTGAGCACTCCTCTGTGTTCTCTGGGCTTTCATACATACGGTTTCATTTGCCTTGACCACTGATCTCTGTTTGCTTAGGTAATTCCAATGCATTCCTTAGGGCCTGGATGTCGATGTTACTTCCTTTAGAATATGTTTTTTGATCCTGCAAGTCCAGGTTAGGTCACTTTCCTCCACGCTCCCAGAACTTTATGCACTTCCCCTATCAAAGCACCCATCACATGGACTTGCAGTGGTCTGCCTCCACCCCTGGACTCACTCTAGCTGTGAGGGCAGTGCATGTGGCTGTCTTGTCATGTGGCACGTGTGAGCCTCCTTTACAGATTGCCACAGAGCCCTTTTCCTCTTCCAGCTGTGGCCGTGGGTTAGAATGAAAAAGGCAGCTCTGAAAGGAAGGCTCAGTGAGTGTGGCCGGCACAGCAAACCAGTTTGCTTCAAAGTCTAATGCTAACTAAGTTGCTTATACACGTTCTGCCGCCCAGTGCCCGGTGCTGTGTCTGGGGCAGCAGGGAGAGTGAGCCCAGAAGCCTGTTTCTTTCAGAGTGTGGCTCTGTGATACAGATTTTAGCCTAGAACACAATATTCCCTGCTCCGTTTTATCTTCTTTCCTTTGATCCAGTCTCCTGCAGGTTGGGTTGTTTAAAGAACAATGAGCTGTCAGAAATGGAGACAGAGAGAGTAGAAAAGCAAGGGTAATCTGTAATCCACAGGTTAGTGAGTAAGCCTTTGAACATCCCAGACCACCTGTCCTAAAGAGAACTCAATTGTTTTACCACTCCGGAATGTCTTAGATCACCTCTGGGATGCCATAGATACTATATTATAAATCCAAGCCCTCATTCAAAGGGAACACACCTTAACATTTTTGATACAGTAAAGATATAGAGGTTACATTTTCATTCTTTTAACAAAACGGTTGTAAACTCGATTTTCGTAACCTGTGGCCAGGCAGAACGTTGTACTGCATCTGAGGTGGACGATCCAGGTTTGTGTAATAGTCTCTGTCGCCTGTACTAGGTAGTCCCTGGTCCAGTCAGACCTTTACATGTGAACATACCCAGGATCCTAGTTCAGGAATTTTCTTCTACGCTCTATGATAATAATCCCTTATATTTGTATAGTTTTACAATTAACCAAGTATATGTAAGATCTTAGTTGGACCTTCCAACAATCCTTTAAGGTGAGGGGCCCAGGGGTCATCACCTTCATTGTTGCAGAGGAGAAAGTGGTGGAGCAGAAATCGAACAGCTAGTCATTGAAGGAGCCAGGACCTGAGCTCAGGTCTCCCCGGGCCCAGTCCAGTGTTCTCTCCATCATGCCACACACCTTTGTGTTCAAAATTTTATGTGTGTTTCATGTATATGGGGGACAGTTAATTAATTACACTTCTCTTTTAAGATCTGGACCACTGAAGAAATAGCTAGATATGGCTCATCATATTAGTTTATTGTAGGTAAATACTGGACACATGACTTATGTGGGCTTCCCTCCCCCCCCCCCCCGCCCAGTTGAACTCACCCACTTAGGCCCACATTAGTAGTAGGACCACAGCAGGCCTCGCTGGCACAGGCAGACTCACTGCCTTGCAAGGAGTGCAGGACAGGAGAGGGGCCCCAGGCAGGCAGCTGGAGAGTGGGCCAGGGAGAGTCTGGGCCACACATGGCCGTTGCCCGCCTCCCTCCACCTGCCCCCCGGAATGAGTAGGTACATGAAGGTAAAAGGGAGGCAGAAGTGTCTCCTCAGCACTTCTGCATGTGTGCAGGAGTTCCTGCTCTGTGGGCTTTGCGGAGAGGCCTCGAATGGTCCTTCCTGTAGAGTTCATTCACTTGGGGAGGAAAGACTGGGCTCCTTGAGTGCAAGGACCTTTTATATCCAACATCCCCTCCCCCAGAGTGTGTGGCGTAGGACTGAACGTGTAGTCGTGCCCAACCAACACTTGTTGGCTAGTCTGTAATCCTCACTATAGCATGGAGGTTGCAGAGGATAAATATTCAGAGAAAGACCCAATTTGTGAATGAAAGGTGATTAAAAACAGTTGCACATTGTCTTTTTGACCCACCTGAAGGCGCACCGGCTGGCAGCCAAGGCGTCCCAGCCCTCAGACCACGCGCTGGCTGCCGCAGGGAGCTGTCGCCCGGTGGCTCTTCCTCCAGAGACAGCAGAGCAGCCCGGTGGCTAACTCCCGCTTACCGGCCTTCCCTGCTCAGCGCTCAGATCTTATATATTCTCCTTTGGTTCAAACAACTTCTTTAAACTCCTTTTCTCTTTTTCTCTCTCTCCTTTTCTTCTTTTTATTCAGCTGCTAGAGGAATTTTTTTCCCCTTCATTCCTGTCCTACTCCCTGCCCCATCTCTTTAATTACTGTCCTTTTCTTTCTCAAATTCCTCTCTTAACTTGGTGGATAAGGAGAAGAATAGTGCTAAAGCTAGTGTTCCTGCATCAGGAGGGAGCTTTATAGTTAGTAGAATGAATTTTTACATACCTTGAAAGTTTCCAGAATTCAAATCTAGAAAGTCAGCAAAAGTTTTCTTTTCTGTTTAATTAAATTGCTCACGCGGAAGCACCAGCATTAAGAATAAATGTACTTTTTTACTCAGTTTTCCTTTTATTTGATAGTAGAAGTACAGTGCTGCCATTTTTCATGGCAGACAAAATTTCAACAATGCATGTCTTAAGCTTTTATTTGCCAGCTTCTGAACCCAACTATGCCTTGCCATTTCTCAGGGAAAAGGCCCCCTCTTTCCAGGTTTAGAATGGCCTGCTGGCCATAGCCAGAGGGTCCTGTGTTCTGGAACCTTCTTCGTCCATGGTGCACAGGGCAGTGTGTATTCTCTCTCCGTCAGGTTCCAAAGCGAAGTGGGAATAGAGGCGATTTCTTGGCTCCCTACCTATGACTTGCGAACTCTGGGTTTGTCTCACAGGAAAAGCTTTCGACATCACGTACGTGCGTCTCAAGTTCCACACCAGCCGCCCGGAGAGCTTCGCCATCTACAAGCGCACACGGGAAGACGGGCCCTGGATTCCTTACCAGTACTACAGCGGCTCCTGCGAGAACACCTACTCGAAGGC
This sequence comes from Suricata suricatta, assembly GCF_006229205.1. Classification (NCBI taxonomy): domain Eukaryota; kingdom Metazoa; phylum Chordata; class Mammalia; order Carnivora; family Herpestidae; genus Suricata; species Suricata suricatta. The sequence continues at coordinate 132,811,770 of NC_043702.1, read as the reverse complement.
AAACCGCGGCTTCATCAGGACGGGAGGAGATGAGCAGCAGGCCTTGTGCACAGATGAATTCAGCGACATTTCCCCTCTCACCGGGGGCAATGTGGCCTTTTCAACCCTAGAAGGAAGGCCGAGTGCCTACAACTTCGACAACAGCCCTGTGCTGCAGGTAATGCATCCAGAAGTGGGCTTTGCCGCCAGTTGGTGGTTCCGTGTACGTTCGGGATGCAGGAAGGTGGATTGTGTTGGGGTGAGGGGCTGAGGTCCCACTTCAGAGGTGGGGGGTGGGGTGGAATCTAACCAGCAGGACGGACAGGTGGATCTCACCCTGCTCTCCTGTCGACGCTCAGTATGGGAAGGAGAGCCGTTTTGTTCCTGCTGATGTTCTTATGTCCCTGAGCGTGTGCCCGCGTATCCTGGGCAACTACTTTTAGAAATTTTCTTCAGCGCCTAATGGTTTGAACTCGGCTCTTTACTCACGGTGGAAACATTTTGCTTCTGACCTTTTGAAGAGAGTATTTGAGTCTACCCATTATTTTTGCATCTTTCCTTATCTCTTCTCTGATGTGACAAAAAGAAAAGTATGTTTTTAGTACGCACAAGGGGGATCTGTGAGAACGCCATCTTCCTTCATTATTGTGCAAGGAAATTTGGACTGGGTCTGTCTGGCTCTGTCAGTCATAAAAACTTCTCATCACCTAAAAGCACTGGTGTTCATGACAAGGTACAAATTCAGGCACACACGGTATAGTGCCTGAGCATCAAGATAGAAGCTTTTCCCCATTTAAGCACAAAGAATGAAAGCTTTCTCTTTTCTCATGAATTCTGTGTACATATTCCTTATACACCATAATTTGGAGTCTCTGTAACACAGAATTGGAGATGCTTCTGCCATGTGGCAGAAGTTAACATCTGAACGGGGACAGCCTGGATTCATTGACAGAGACAAGAAGACTGGATGTGGGTTTGCAGATAACGTGTACATTTTATGAAAAGCTGTTGCTATGTCTAAGTAGGGAGTCCACTCATTCTTCTGGGCTTCGTGCTTTTGTGTCTTCTCACGCTTTCTCTTTGAACTTTATTCAAAGAGTTTATAAATTGGTTATATGGTTTTGCATGGTGGCAAAAGATGAGAATCTATTTTCTCTGTGTCCAGTTCTTCCCTTCTGTTATATTTCTGCAGTGTGCTGGGAGATTGTAAATCTTGATCATGGTAAACTCTGAGGTTATGGTGAGCAGTGAGTATGTTTGCAAAGGCCTTTCAGTAATGTTTCTTGCAATGGTGGTAAAATGTATTCCAAATTAGGGAGAACAACCGCTTTTGATAGATGAAAAGACAGAAGGCTGAATGTCTAGTGGAGATGTGATCTACGAACTTTCTAAGCTGCAACTAGCAAATGTTTGCTAGCGTCGTGTCTCACTTTACAGATGATTGTATGTTACTGTCCTACAGAGACAGTGGTATCGTCAGCAGGAAACAGCAGTGACCTGACGTGACCATGGTTCTCTGGCCCCTGTGCTAACCGTACGCCTTGTCAGCCTGTCTTGAAGCAGTTCCCTCAACTGTAGGAATTCTGATGTTTGCTACTCTTTTTTTTTTTTTTAAAGTAAATTCTGCCCTCGATGTGGGGCTTGATCTCATGACCCTGAGATCAAGAGTTACATGCTCTACAAACTGAGCCAGTCAGGCACCCCTGATGTTTACTACTCTTTATGCCATAGGAGCTCATGAGACTAAACATGGTGAAAATGCTATGGGCATCTGTAATCGATTTGGTCAGTTGCTGTCATTACACAAAAACATTATGTGTCTCTGGATGTCAGAGCTCTGGTTTTCATACCCAGTTGCCAAGAGGGTTAGCTGATTTGACTTTAGCTGATAATGACCCTCTCTCCTCATTGCTTCCTGTGCCTCTCTCCAGAAGCTGTGATCTTCCAGATGGGAGAGGAGACCCTTAATATATACTAAGCATATATTAATTTATAATAATCAACATTTATTGCAGCACTTGCTATAATGTACCAAGCAGTGTTCTGAGCCCTGAGATATATTAGCCCTATGTACTCTTTTAACCCTCATAATAACTCTACAGGTAGACACTTTTTAAATTCTATTTATTATTTGTTGAAAGAGAAAGAGTGTGCATGAGCAGGGGGAAGGGAGAGAAAGAGAGTCTCAAAGCAGGTCCACACTCAGCACAGAGCCTGACATGGGGCTTGAATTAATGAAACCACAAGATCATGATCTGAGTCAAAATCAAGAGTTGGACACTCAACCAAGTGAGCCATGCAGGTGCCGCCCCCCCCCGCTTTTTAAGGACAGGTAGACAGTTTTGTTATCTTCATTTTGCAGATGAGGCTTCAGGACAGGTAAAATAACTTGTCCCAAATTGCACAGTTTTAAGTAGCAGAAATGGGATTCAAAACCTAGAAAGTCTAGCCTGTTCTTTTTAAGATGCCCATTATGAAGAAAGTAACCTAAACCCACCCTAGAGAAGCTTTTATTCAAGGGGAACTGTGATAAAGATAAAGTTCGGAGGAAAGATAAGAAGCATTAAACACAGAGATACGTTCAGCTATTTACATTACAGACGACTAAAAGATTCCTAGCATTGTGGCCGTGAGTGGGAGTTGTTATTGGAGCTCCAAGTTTGGATGCGGTGGAATCATCATCTCTTCTCCTTTCTAATTATACTTGGAGGCTTCACAGGGATTAGCTTTTATGAGGCCTCGGTGTTGCTCTGTATGCCAGGTGTTTGGCACGGTTTAAGCCGCGCTCCTTAATCAGGGGTGTGCCTCTCAGTCTCGTGGGGAGCCTTCTGAAAGCACAGACCCCTGCCACCCTACACTTGCTTGTTACGTCTCCACTGCTGATGCCGTTTCCGTGGAAATGGCATCTTTGGCAGTCATATGCCGTGTGCTACTCCAAAACTTAATGATTCTAAATGACCGTGATTTATTATTTCTCCTGATTCCATGTTGATCTGGGTTCCCTCAGTGGCAGGTCAGCTGGGAGCTGGGTTCGTCTCTCCCTGGGGCCTTAAAGCTTCAAGGAGACCAGACTAGGCTTCCTCACATGATGGCAGAAATGTTCTAAGAGAGAGAGTAAATCCCAGAGCACAAGTGCTTATCAGACTTCTGTTTCTGTCACATTGGCTCATGTCCCCTGGGCAAAAGCAAGTCACATGCCCCAGCCTAGAATCAGGGTGGAAAGGGACGATGCAGGGTGTGGACACTGGCAGACATGATTCATTGGAATCATTATTATAACAGTCTACCATTGATGTAAACATCTGACTAAAATTAGCTTAATGAAAGGGCATTCATTATAAGGGCTTAGAGCTCATAAAACATAGGGAAAAGCTTTAACTTTCATTCTTGTCCTCTGTCTTTATGGTACACGTGCCAATTTGATCAGTTGTGGTTCCTCCAGATGTGTTCATTTGCTCAGCACATGTTATTTGAGCACCTACTGTATGTTAAACACTGGGGAGACTGTAGTAAACAAAGCAGATTAAGTCCTGCCCTTGTGAGGCTTAGAATCTTGGTGGTGGCGGTGGTGACAATGGTGGTGGCATTGAGGAGGTGGGAAGATGGTGGTGGCGGAAAGAGACCATATAAATAAAACGGGGCACCTGGGTGGTGTCTGACTCTTGATGTCAGTCAGCTCAGGTCATGATCTCACGGTTTGTGAGTTTGAGCCTGTGGGGGGGATTCTTTCTCTTCCTCTCTCTGCCCTTCCTCCGCATGTGCGCGCTCTCTCTCAAGTAACTTAAAAATAAGTAAGATAAGAGAGTAAAATAGAGCGTTGGGGTGGGCAGCAACGTTTGGTTGGGTGGCCAGGGAAGGCCTCACAGAGAAGTGACATTATGAGAAGGGTCAGGACAAAACTGCATCTGATTGGTTCAGGCCAGCATAATGATTGATTACTTTGTACCTGGATGTCTCTCCCAGATCTGTCAGTAGTGGACTGCGGCTGGAGGGAGAGGGAGATGATGACGTACCTAGTACCAGCATATCTAAAACCACCGTGGTGCCGCATGAGCTCTGCGCTGGCTTCTCTGCTGGATTCGGGGCCTGGGTACAGGGCAGAGAGTAGGGGGCTGTGTACAGGTACCTCCTGAATGCTACACCTCATTTAAGCCTCTCAGCAGCCTGGTAAAGAAACGATTATTATTCCTGCTTTTTGGGACTCCAAGTGACATAACGACTTAGATCAAAAGAAGGGAAGAATCCAGAAGGAGAAAAATATTAGGAAATTAAGGGAGTCCTTGAGCAATATTGCTGATTTAATGCCAGAAGAGGACATAAGTCACAGGATATTTTAACTGTTAGAAAAATTGAGAGAACTTTTCGCATATATGTCTCTCATCTTCAGTTGCTTTACCTTTTTCTATTTTTTTATTTTCTTTTTTCCCCTCACAGGAATGGGTGACTGCCACTGACATCAGAGTCACACTCAATCGCCTGAACACTTTTGGAGATGAAGTGTTTAACGACCCCAAAGTTCTCAAGTCCTACTATTATGCAATCTCTGATTTTGCTGTGGGTGGTAGGTAAGTAAATTATTAAGTAACTTTGAAAATGACTGGAGCTTTGGTTTAGAAGTGAGTGTAGGAACTTACTTACAACCATATTAATTAATAATTTTGTTATTTCTGAAACCTTGTCAAATCAGCGCACTTGCTGAATTATTACTGGGCAACTCAGCACAAAGCTCTGCAACAGGCACTCTGAAGCCACCAAGGAAACATAGGACATTCACCTGCTGAAAAGGACTTGACTTTTCAGAATCTTACAAATGAACGGGCAGGCAGTATATGAACGTGTAAGAAATTAAACACGTTTTAGATAAAAAGAGGCCATATGTCAGAGAATGAGAGAGAACTCTTAGGCTAGAGAAGCAGATGGGAACCAAGCTGGGCCTTGGAGAACGGGTAGAATTTGGATAAGGAAGGAGGATCAGTGGGTGGGACTCAGGAGGATGGGCGTGTCATGAGCAGAAGTCTAGGGCTGGGAGATTATGGACCTATTAGGCGTAAGGAAAACCTCGTTGGTGAATTTGTGGGGTAGATGGAGTGAAAGCTGATGGAGGCTGTAATCAATGAGAAACTGTACTTTTTTGAAGTAGGACTATGATATCTAAACAGTGGTTAAGAAGATTAGTTACAAGCAAGGTGAAAGGAGAGTGTCATTGAGAGAATTTATATTCTTGTTATGATGCCGTGATCCAGGTATTAGGTGACAAATACGTAGCATTAGAGTAGTGACCATAGAATGGAAAGGAACATTTTAGGTGTATTTCATTGTGAAGCAAGAATTATCAGGATTTTAGTCACAGATGATTTTAAGCTTTAACGGTCAGGAGAGTGGTGGTAATATTAATAAAATAAATGAAGAAGATGCGTTAATTTAGGGAAATGATGAGGTGTAGACATCTAAGACTTTAGGTGACGGGGGATATCCAAATGTGTGCATTCGTGAAGGAGAGGAGTCGGGAGAAAGAGGAGCACTGGGCATGTAAATTTAGGACTTAGCTGGCACACTGTAGATGTGCGGGAAAGGTGTGAGTGCATTAGGACGTGGTAGTGGAGCTGTGGAACTGATTGTGGCCGTACGGAAGCCAGGGAGGAACACAGCAGACACCAGCGCGCATCTTAGTACTCACGACATTCCCATGAGCCCTTAATGTGGACCTGTGCCTGCCTCTAAGGGGTCCTTCAGGGATTCTTGCCCCAAACAACCCAAGGGCATATTGGGCTACCAGAGTTCCACAGGGAACTCTTACTGTCTTCAGATCAGGAAAATCATTATGACAGATCATAGCTGACCTAATTACTGACTTGTAATATGTTTGCACAATCCTAGCCACACAAATAAAGCAGCTTCTTGACCCTCTCAGTAACCCTGTGAAGCTCCCATTCTCATCATCCCTATTTTATAGCTGAGGCACAGAGGTTAAGTCACACTGGTAAGTCACGGGGCAGGGTTTCAAGCACGCATCCTGGCCGCGGAGTCCGTGCTCAGCTTAACCTCTGCACTTGGCCGCTCCTTGACACGCGCAGCTAGCTTCCGGAAGTGATCCTCCAGATGGCCTCAGAAATTGCTAGAGACGGTCTTCTTATGTCTGGTTAATGCCCCATTTCCAGTGAAATACAGGTGGGGTATTTTTTTTTTTTGCTTGTTTAATTTTAATTCTTACCTAAACACTCAATCATTACTTAATTTTGCTTTAGTTCCTCAGTTTACAGTCTTGAGTGGCAAAACTAAAAAACATTCTGAGGTTGCTTTTAGTTCTCCATGTACATCATTTTTCTGTGTCCATTTCTGGGACTTTGTGGCTTTTTCACGTTTTTGAACGTCTGTTCTCCTCCCAGGTGTAAATGTAATGGCCATGCAAGCGAGTGTGTAAAGAACGAATTTGGCAAGCTGGTGTGTAATTGTAAACATAACACTTACGGAGTGGACTGTGAAAAGTGTCTGCCTTTCTTCAATGACCGGCCGTGGAGGCGGGCGACCGCGGAGAGCGCCGGCGAATGCCTGCGTGAGTGCCCCTTGGCCTCCAGCTGTTAAATGATCTTAGGGCTTCCAGAGGGGGGAGCGGGGATGGGCGACTTCCTTCTGTTCCTCCTTGAAAGGAAAAGTCTGAAAGGCAGTGTTTCTTCCATCATTTGCGAGCACAGAACAGTAAACTTACACGCACATCAGAGGAAAATCCTAGATGAAGAATTGGCTATGAATATAAAGTCCGCTCGTTTTGTGTTTCCTTCATGAACACACCCCAGGGTGGGGGCAGCGTCTCCGAGGTTTGGGACTTTGCTTAGGTCCAAATACTGGGCAAGTGTAGCCTCCTCTAAAACTTGGTTTCTCTAGTCTTTTCTTTGCTGCACATTTAAAATATTTTCCTGCCAATGGTCATTTCCTCAAGCAATCAGGATCGTTGATTAATATGTATCAGGTATGTTGATTTTTAGACTAAGACTGCCATTCAAAAGATTATTTTCTCAAATTATTTTTCCTTTATTTCACTAAAGAACACAATAGGGAGAATTTTCTTATTTCTACCATGCAAATGTGGGTGGCTTTGGGAAGAAGAGTAGATTCTAGTATTTCTAGAAAAAGGTAAAATGAAAAAGATTATACGTTGTTTATCCCTTCATAATGGCTTGGTTTATTTTGAACAGATAGAGAAAGAGGTCTCAGGAGAAGGGAACCATGAAACTATGTGATTGTGATTTGCCAAGGACTTAAAAATAAGAAACTTTTAAGGCAGCTATAATTTTTATGACCTTATAAATATTTATCATCTACTCTTGATAGAGGAATAAGAAAGAAGACACTCCACACTCACTGGAATTATTGGCAGAAACCTTGAGAAACGACCAATATCTTGACTCATGACTACTTCTATTAGTTGCCTAGAGCAGATTTTTTTCTTTTTAAAGTTTATTTCTGAGAGCAAGTGAGAGAGATTCTGAAGCAGGCTCCAGGCCGAGCTGTCAGCACAGAGCCTGACATGGGTCATGAGATCATGACCTGAGCCCAAGTTGGATGGTTAACCGACAGCCACCTAGGGGCCCAAGTATCAGATTTTCTTATCTTCCTTTTCCCTCAGCAGTTCCTAGATTTTAAAATAAATTTTGCAGCCTCCTCTAGAATTCCTACATACTTGCTTGACTTTCTATTCTTTTACTGAACTGTAATATCTAGTGTTAGAAGCTACAGGATAAAGGTCTTAACAGAAAAAAATGACATGTCCCTAAGATGTGACATTTAAATACATGTACACGTGTATTTGACAAGGATACTCTTCAATGGTAGGGTCACATTGTGAGTCTATCCAGGAACATTATGAGAAGAACACACAACATATTGCTAGTTTACCACTAGGAAACTGGTGGTTTGCCTTCTCACCAGCTGATGATGAAGGAGACACAGCATCTACTTTACCCGCGGGTTAGGACAGTGTAGACAGGGCGCTGTTCTGCTCCACAGTCCCCGAGCACCACACCATTTAGCTGGGGATGGAGTGAGTTTGGCTGGGGTGTGGTGCGTGGGATACTCTAGCGAGGCTTGAGGGAAGAGAAATAGCAGACCCAGAAGAGGAAGGGAGCTCCACAAGCTACTGGACACAACTCTAATTTTTGGCACCAGTGATTCAAGTTTCTAAAAAGTTTTCAAGTATAATCCTATTTTAAAAAAACTGATTATAAAGAAGGGGAAGTGAAAAAAATATATATATATACACAAACATTTTTTAAAACAACTTTATCTGAATTCAAGTAAAATTTTATTTAGTACTCAAGATACTGCCTATACTTTGTGTGGAATCAATAATTCTAAAAATAAACTTAATAGAAATATAATAAGGAATTTCTGTGCCTGCATATATGTGTTCTTAAAATGTAGCTGCGTCGTGTAGGGAATAGAGTTGGCATCGTGGCTCCCTAGTGGACGGCTGTGTCCAGTGACGCTGGGTGTCCCTTCATTCCTGCCTCCATGGCAGGGGCACTCATCCCCCGTGTCTCAGGTTCCCCTGGTCTGCAAGTAGTCTGGCACTTCGATAGTTAGTGTCTTAATGTATTTGAATCATGTGAGGCCTGAAAAGTTGAGGTAAAATATAAATTGGCACCTTTTTTTGGAGCTGGTATTGAATGAAAGATAAGGATTCAGAAAAATTAGAATTTAACTTGGCTTTAACATGCATATAAACAATTGCCTAGAGATTCTAAGTACAGGAATTCATTGTATTTTGTGGTAGCACTGTGGGGGTTTTGTTTTAAGAAATTTTATTTTATTTTATTGAGAGAGAAAGAGTGAAAGAGTGAGGGCATGAGTAGTAGAGGGAGAGAGAGAGAATCTTAAGCAGTCTCCACACTCAGCGTGGAGCTTGACAGGAAGCTCGATCTTATGACCCTCGGATCATGACCTGAGCCAAATCAAGAGTCAGGAGCTTAATTAACAGAGCCACCCACACACCCTGATGGCATTGTTTTTGATAAGAACATTTCTTAGTAAACTGATAACATGGCCACCTAAACCCTTATTGACATACTGCTTTTTGTTTTTAAATGAACAACGCGATATGTGGGCAGTCTTATCCTACCACCCATTGGGCCGTAGGGATATGGGAAATTATGGTTTGGTTTTCTTAGAGTCTTTAAAATGCTGTTTGGCAAAGGAACATGGATCTGACCTAACTTGTATGTTTTGGTCAACAGCCTGTGACTGCAATGGCCGATCACAGGAATGCTACTTTGACCCTGAACTATATCGGTCCACCGGCCATGGTGGCCATTGTACCAACTGCCAGGGCAACACAGATGGTGCCAAATGTGAGAGGTGCCGGGAGAATTTCTTCCGCCTTGGGAACAATGAAGCCTGCTCTCCGTGTCACTGTAGTCCTGTGGGTAAGTGACAGGCAGTCAGCTTCAGCCTGATGGGTTGAAAGACGGCTCCCTGTCTCCCCAGAAAATAAAGCTTTGTTTCTAAGCATCTGCACAGGTTAGGTATGGAAGTGTGTGCATTATTGTACCCCCCCCCCCCCACACACACACCTCCACTCTGTTTAACCAAGTTAAACTTTCAAATGATTTTCTGGTGTGTATAAAAGCTTTGGGTTGACCTGAGTAATGGTTTTGTAAATAATTAGTAACATGATCCTAGAAACCAAATTGAACTTTGACTGTAAAAGGTTAGCTGCTTCGTGATTTCTTCCATGTTAATGACTGTTAAGTTTACAGTCCTTAGAGGGCTGAACTTTCTCAGTATGCGGGTGTGTGTTCAGAAATGTAGAGGGCTCTTAGTCTGTTCTACTCTTTCAAGAGTTTGACCTTTACTTTGTTAGGCCTGTATACACTTATAGGTTCTAGATGTGGGCTGTGAGGAGCCTGTGCTTGCCGACAGAGAAGTGACTGGCTTTGAGTAGAGTTTATCATTGAGCGCAGAGTGCCTTGTTTTTCGGCATTGATGAGCAAGGTGTGTGTCTGGAAAGTTAAAATGTTATGGTTTAAAAGGATATAATTTTGAGACAACAGGGATTTAAAATTTGATCTTGATTCCCTCTGTAACCATCTAGAAATTACAGATTGGATTTCAGACCGTGTTTTTAGTTACTGTTGTTTTTTGATTTGACATTAATTTTACTTCCATACATGGTTGTTGATAAGCTCTTTAAACTCTAGGTTCTCTCAGCACACAGTGTGATAGCTACGGCAGGTGTAGCTGTAAGCCAGGAGTGATGGGGGACAAGTGTGACCGCTGCCAGCCTGGCTACCATTCTCTCACTGAGGCAGGATGCAGGTAAGACTTCAAAACCAGGAAGAGTGGGCAGAATCTAAATGTAGGTGATTTGGAACAAGAGATCTTGTAGTCTGCATAAACATTTTTCCTTGTAACAATCATCAACGAGATTCAAAACTTCTAGCTGTAGTGATGATCCAGGATTGGTTTGTAACAGAGATTAAGCAGAGTTTTTATTTTTTTATTTAAAAATATTTTTTTAAGTTTATTGATTTTGAGAGCCAGAGGGAGAGCACAGGCAACAGGAGAGGGGCAGAGAGAGAGAGAGAGAGAGAGAGAGAGAGAGAGGATCCCAAGCAGGCTTCACACTGTCAGCACAGAGCCCAGCTCTTGAGCCTGAATTCACAAACCATGAGATCATGCCCTGAGCCTAAATCAAGAGTCGGATGCTTAACCAACAGAGCCACCCAAGTGCCCCTAAGCAGAGGTTTTTTTCTCTTTTTAAGATATTTAAAATAAATTGAACACTCTTCCCATGTTCTCCTGGATGACTTACACCATAAATTACACCTTTCGCACTATGCCATTTGTTTCTCCCAACTGTTTTTATATGGTGCAATAATTACATGCTCTGATGAAATCAAAAGCATTGTTGAAACGTTAGGTGAACACAGGAAATATAAGGAAATGGAAAGGAAAGCTACAATTTGGTCTCTATTCGTACCTAAGTCCAGATTTGTAAATAGGAGTTTCTTGGAAAGGAAGGAAGACACCATGACTCCGTTCCAATTACATTTTACACTTAACTCTATGTTAGAAGACATGCATCTAAGCCATAGTAAAAGCAATGCAATTTTCTCGTATCTGGTTTTCCTTGCCTAAGTAATAGAGAATCACAAAATGATATTGGAAAGTGTGCTCGAATACCATTCTATTAGCATTTAAAACAAATGGACAATTTACACTATAAAAACTAAAGAGGATTGGATGGTCTATCTTTGTAGACCCCTGAAAAAGTTTTTTCTAATTTAAACCCAAGTTAATTAACATATAGTGTAATTATGATTTCAGGAATAGAATTTAGTGATTCATCACTCACATGTCACACCCAGTGCTCATCCCAACAAGTGCCCTCCTTAATGCCCCTCACCCATGTAGCGCATCCCCCCACCCAGTGCCCCACCAGCAACCCTCAGTTTCTTCTCTGTATTAAAGAATCAATGGTTTATAGCCCCCGTTTTTATATTATTTTTTAAGCAGAGTTTTTAGTATCAAAATGTGATAGCTATCCTTAATTGAAACCAAATCCATATATATATAACTGATTTTAAAACTTCTTTCACTTTTTTATGTATTCCTTTTTTAAAAAATAAAATGTATTAACACATAAAACAAAAAGTTGACTCTAAGAGTGGAACTTCTTTCTCCTTTTTCTCATTGGTTTACTCCTTTTTCCATCCAATAGGCCATGCTCTTGTAATCCTTCTGGCAGCATAGATGAATGCAATGTTGAAACAGGAAGATGTGTTTGCAAAGACAATGTCGAAGGCTTCAATTGTGAGAGGTAACTCCTTTCTCTAGCTGTATTGTGGTTTTTTTTTTCTGATACCATATTTCAAGCACAGAAAAATTCCTGATTATACGTTTATGTTTTTCAGGTGCAAACCTGGATTTTTTAATCTGGAATCCTCTAATCCCAGGGGTTGCACACCCTGCTTCTGCTTTGGACATTCTTCTGTCTGTACAAATGCTGTTGGCTACAGTGTTTATTCTATAACCTCTACCTTTCAGATCGGTAATTTTGACCTTCCCTTCTGTCTCCCAGAATAGTGAGATTAGACTTACAGTCATTTTAAAAAATTTTTTTAAATGTTTATTTATTTTGGGGAGAAGGAGAGAAACAGAGTGCGAGTAGGAGAGGGACAGTGAGGGAGACACAGAATCTAAAGCAGTCCTAACAGCACAGAGCCTGACATGGGGCTCGAACCCACGAACTGTGAGATTATGGCCTGGGCCAAAGTCAGACACTTAACCAACTGAGCTACCCTAGTGCCCCAATACTTACAGTAGTTTTAAAAAATTATTAATTTTGAGGATTTTTGATAATGATAACACTTTATTTTTTAATGTACATAATTCCTTGTTTGGCTCTTTGGCTATTTAATGAAACATGGCTTTAGAATGTAGTGTAGTATAAATTTACATAAGATCAAAATATGGCTTGAGAGGTATAGCATATTACAAGTACCGTTGTAGGAGCCATGTATTCAAAAATGGTCACTGCTGAGCTTCTATATATTTTGTGGTCTATAATGACCTGAATTCAGGGTGTTTACAGTGCGATGGCACTTATGTTCTCACCTTGCCCTTGCAGATGAGGATGGGTGGCGTGTAGAACAAAGGGATGGCTCTGAAGCATCCCTCGAGTGGTCCTCCGAGAGGCAGGATGTCGCTGTCATCTCAGATAGCTACTTTCCTAGGTACTTCATTGCTCCTGGTAAGTAAGATGGGGAAGCAGTCTGGCAGGATGCGTGTCCCTGTTTCCTCTCATTGTTCCGTTCTCACACACCACCGTGTCTGCTTTCCAGCGAAGTTCTTGGGCAAGCAGGTGTTGAGTTACGGGCAGAACCTCACCTTCTCCTTCCGAGTGGACAGGCGAGACACTCGCCTGTCTGCGGAAGACCTGGTGCTTGAAGGAGCCGGTCTGAGAGTGTCGGTGCCCTTGATCGCTCAGGGAAATTCCTATCCAAGTGAGACCACCGTGAAATACGTCTTCAGGTGAGACCGTCTTTGGAAAATCTGACTTGACCAGAATTCTAAAAGTAGTTTCTTTACCAGTCTTACTCGACCTCAAGGTATATATTGAAGAAAAACGTTTGGGTTATAAAGGTGATTTCGGAAAAGGAAGCTTTCCCTTTATTTACCTGTACTTTTTCCAGTTGAACTATCAAACCAACACTTGGTTAGATTGTCAGAGCATTGCCTTGGTGGTGGCTTAAACGAATAAGAAATGCTTTCTCAGTACCCAGAATATTCCTTACAGAGGTTAATGTAGACCTCTCTTTCTCTCTAGGCTTCATGAAGCAACAGATTACCCTTGGAGGCCGCCTCTTACCCCTTTTGAATTTCAGAAACTCCTAAACAATTTGACCTCCATCAAGATCCGTGGGACATATAGTGAGAGAAGTAAGTTATGATATAATTTAAGAGAATTAAGAAGATGATTAGGTAAAAAGATCCACAATAATGTAAAAGTTTATCTCTAAAGCCCTAATACTATAAAACCTGATCCTAAAGAAGTGGTATAAACTACCTCATTGTACATGTAAAAATAATGCATTTGTTGAATAATACATTCAAGGACTTGGAGAAGATTTGCTGAAACTGATAAATGGTGTTGTTTTGTAATGAATAAGCCTAGTGAGGCTACTTCATATCTAAATATATTCTAAGAATCTTTTTTAAATGTTTCTTATAATGTTTGTTTATTTTTGAGAGACAGAGCACGAGTGGGGGGAAGGGCAGAGAGAGAGGGAGACACAGAATCTGAAACAGACTTCAGGCTCTGAGCTGTCAGCACAGAGCCCAATACAGGACTTGAACCCATGAACCCCAAGATCATGACCTGAGCCGAAGTTGGATGCTTAACCTCCTGAGCCACCCAGGCATCCCTATATTCTAAGAATCTTGAGTGTAATTCTACTGACTCACATTCCTTCATCTTTATTTATTAGTGTGCCTTTAAATTTTTTTCCCTCTAATTTTTTTTTAAATGAGGACCTTTTTCTGTAGAAAGCTAAAGCTATTAGGGTGGTGTCAGAATGGTGGTGTGGCATGGTGAGTGCCATCAGCAGCTTGGATGTGTGGGTTTTTGACATGCCTACATGAATACCCAGATGAAAATATCTTATACATTGTTAGAAATATGGGTCTGGGGCTTAGGAATAAGTTAGGACTAGAGATTTGGAATTGAAAGGTTGACCACATATAGGCATTAATTTTTGAACTTGAAATGTGATCAAAAATAGAGAAAAAGTACAATCCAAAAACATAGTTATCTAAGGACCATACTCTGAGACTCAAGAGAGAAAAAAGAGTTTCGAGAAGGAGAAACAATTAATGGGTTTATAAAGATGGCTCCATTGGATTTTGGATTGGGTGACCAAAGAATTACTATTTTTTTTTTTTTAAAGAAGAGTTGAAACTAAAGTTATATTGCAATGCTTTGACAAGTAATTTGAAGGCGAAGCAGTAGAATAAAGCTTACTCTTTTAAGAAGTCTGGCTGTAAAGGAAAGAAAGGAGATGGATTATAATTGAAGAAAAGATACAAGATTAGAGAAAGAGTACTTTTTAGGATGGAGACTTAAGAATGGTTTGAATTGGAAGCACATTAACCAGTGGATGTATCTCATGATCTAACCATTAACAAATCCCCATAAATACATTAAAAGTAACTAAGCTTAAAGCAGTAGTAGAAGAGATGTTCTTTAGCCTCAGATTGTCAGGTTCTAAGAATTCTATAAACAGCAAGTGATATTTCATAACCTAGGGAAATAAACTTGAAACATAAGACTGTAAGAGACAGGAGTAGAATGGAAATTGAAGGGTAATGTGATGAAATAAAGGACTGCCACCTCATAGGATATTCCTGCTGGGGCTATCTTGTAGGCTCTTGGGTTGGATGAACCTTTGGTCTAAGCCAATATAAGGCTCCCTCTTTTTATTTTCTTCTGGAAATGGGGAAGCATTGTGACATATGGCATAAGTGCTTGGGAATAATTGCATATTTGCCAAAGTAGCCCTGAGTATTAAAACTTGTATACCAATGTTTCCTATTTTATGCAGCCACAAAGCATAATTGAATGGTACCTGTGGGCACGTGCTTTCCTTGTTCTTTTATTCCTGAACTCTACAGTCCGTGCCTGCTTTTGTGGCAGAAGATCAAAAACCCTGCTTAACGGCTTTGGGCTTAAACTCTTCCTGTCCCCTGCATTCTTGCTCCAATCTTTTCTTGCCCCCAGAATATTTCCCAATGCGTTTCCTTTTTCACATTGGTGACTGAGAGAACTGTAAATTCCAACAAATCTGGTTGTTTGTGCATGCGTGCGTGCGCACGTGTGTGTGTGTGTGTGTGTGTGAAAAATGTTTGCTATACTGCCCTTCCAGATACATGGTGCCAGGTACCCCACGAGTGTTGTAAACGCTATTTTCTGGTTATCCCCTCCAAAAGATGAGGTAGCTAATAGTGATGGTCTCTGGAATTCTGTGTCTGTAGCGTTATTACACTTCTGTAAGCTTTTGGAAGACAGAAGCAGTTCAGTGACTCTCCTGCCCACACCATACGCAGGTGCTGGCTATTTGGACGATGTCTCCCTGACAAGTGCCCGCCCCGGGCCTGGGCTGCCTGCCACGTGGGTGGAGTCCTGCACCTGTCCTGTCGGGTACGGAGGGCAGTTTTGTGAGACGTGCCTCCCAGGTTACAGAAGAGAAACTCCGAGTCTTGGGCCGTACAGCCCGTGTGTGCTTTGTACCTGCAATGGACACAGTGAGACATGTGACCCTGAGACAGGTGAGTGGACGGTCTTTGGTGGCTGCAAGCACTCCATCCTCTAGCAGACGGGCGGGAGGTGCTCACGGTCTCGTGTGTTTGCACACCGGCCTGTCACCGCCTATTTCCTCATGCCCCCTCTATGTAGGTGTTTGTGACTGCAGAGACAATACAGCTGGAGCCCACTGCGAGAAGTGCAGTGACGGGTACTACGGAGATTCGACCTCGGGCACCTCCTCTGATTGCCAGCCCTGTCCATGTCCTGGGGGCTCAAGTTGTGCCGTTGTCCCTAAGACTCAGGAGGTGGTGTGCACCAACTGTCCCACTGGCACCACCGGTGAGTCCACTCTTCGCTCGGCTCTCTGTGTTCCATCCCAAAAATCGCTTGGGAAGAAGAGCTCTGGGGGTTTGTGGACTTTTGTCTGTTTCTTTGGTTCAGTGATTATGGTTTTCTGGGTAGGTAAGAGTTTTATAGGAAAGAGATATATTATCAATTTATAGAATGTGAATCAGGTACAAATAGCCAACACATTTATGGCCACATACTTCTTGGAGCACTTTACACATTCTGCCTCATTAATCCTCACACAACCCCATGAGGTGGCTTTTGCTCTTACCTCCATACTACAGCTAAGGAAACTGAGGTGCAGAGACATGTCCCAGCTGCATGGCTAGTCACTGGAAGAGCTCATGGCCACTACAGTGTACTCCCCCCCACGTGAGAACCAAAACTTGATTTTTAGTTTGTGAGGCTGTCCTGGGATTCTTGATATCAAGTGGTATGTTTTAAATTCTTTAAATTCTTTTTTTTTTAAATTTTAATTCTTTCTGTCTTTAAATAGTCCTTTCAGTTCCTCATTGCCCGTCACATTTAGTTCGGGAAAAATAGTTGTATAGCTTTGCAGAGACCTCTGATTCCATTCTCTGAGTTTCTTTTCTTGATAAGAACATAAAACTAGGTCTTTCTTAGCTTCTCGAGGAACTGTCATGCCTACTAAGGACACCAAATCTGACTGATGACCATTCCTCTTTTTCCATTGACTTCAGCCCCATGTAACAGAGAGGTTCTGGCCAGGGATCAGAAACAATTGAAACCTTTTTGTTCAAAAGATACTGCTGCAGAGCAGGAAAATAAGTAAAACATAAAAAACACTGACCTAAGAATTTGTGTCTCTTATACTTCATCAAAACATTCTTTGGTCATCAGGAAACATCAAAACCCCCGTCTTCCTTTCACCATTCCACTGACCCCACACTAAGCATGAGGGCATTGCAACACAAAGAGATTTAATCTTAATTCAATTAATTAAGATAGTTGAGAAAAGAAGGAGTAGAAACTAGTGTTGGCTTTCAGGTTTTTTAGGTTTTTCTGTGTGTATGTACATTCTGAAACAGTGGCCCAGCAGAGGTTCACAGATGCATTTCTCTAACCTGATCTCGTCCCCCGCCACCCACTGTTGCCTTCACTGCCCCTGCTCCAGCCATACTGGGCTGCTTGTAATCCAGCAGATGAGCCTGACTCTATGGCCTGCCATACATGATGTTCTGTTTGAGAATGCTGTACTCCACTTTCTTCCCATCAGACCTCACTTTTCTTGGCCAACTCTAATTTTTTCCATGGAGTTGGGTTTAAACATCACTTCCCTAGGACGGCTTTCCTCATGAACCCTCCCTGCACTACTACCTCAGGTTTTTAGGACCCTTTACTCTGTTGCACAGAGTATCAAGCATCCCACTTGCTTAGAATTTATTCTTAGATGTACCTGATAAAACAGTTTGATGAGAGATCCCTTTGCTCATTTTGTTGTTCCATTGGGTAGACTGCAAGTTAAGCATTTGGGGGTGTTCATTCATGGCCGTGCTGAATAATGCAAATGGTGCGCTGAGAGGACTTCACATATATGATGGAGAGATGGAGTGTAATATAGGAGATCTTGCAAAATGTTGTAAACTAGATGCCTCTCACACAAGACCTGTGAAATATATGTTTTCTTAGTTATTACCTGGCTTGAAGGGGATGAGCAATAGCACTTCTTAAGGATGTTAATTCAGGTGTAGAGATCCACGTGAAAAACAGTATAGACCCTGTGAAAAATAATGCTATTGTTTGTTGGTCCTATTTCCTGCTTTACTTTTGTTTTTTAATTTTTAAAGTTTATTTATGAAAGATAGAATCTGAAGCAGGCTCCAGGCTCTGAGCTGTCAGCACCCATAGACCCATAGACTGTGAGATCATGACCTGAGCCGAAGTCAGATGCCCAACAGACTGAGCCACCCAGGAGTCCCATGCTTAACTTTTTTCATAGTACTTTTTAACCACTTGATAGTTTTCTGTTTATTCATTTATTTATTGTCTATCTTTCCTTTCCTTCACCCCAGTTTAAGCTCCATGAGAGCAGGTACTTTTGTCTCTCTTACTCACTTTTGTAACCCTGACACCCAGAATAGCACTTGACATGTATGTTTGTTGAATGAATGCAAGTATTTTTTGGATGATGAATAGAGAATGCAGATGCAGGGTGAGGTGTTCCTCATCTAGAAGACTATGGAAGAATAGAAATAACCACTGATAGTCCCTGAGATCTTCACAGATGAGATACTGTTCATATCTTATCTTTAAAATGATCTTCTGGGGTAAATTAAAATAATATTCTTTTTTCAACATATTTATCGGAGTGCCTGACTTTGAGAATGAAAATGCAAAGATGAATTAGAGATGGTCCCTGCTCTTCAGCGGCTAAAAGTGTGGAGGGAAACAGATGATTTTTAGAACGTGTGGTTAGTTCAGACAAAGGAGCGCACTTAAGAGGGCTAGAGGCAAAGGAACACCTCCTCCTCTCCGGTGGGGATGGGATGATAAGGAAAACTAAGGTCAGAAATACATTTCTTGCCCAGACTCATCTTAAGTAATCCATCCAGGACTTGAACCTACATCCTGGACTCAGTGACCAAAGGGGTTGTGTCAGCTATCACATTGCTGGGAGATATTCTGGAGTGAAAGCTTCCCGTGGGCTACCGCATACCTCTGTTTTAGGTCATTTTTTAAATTGTTCTATTCAAAACCGGTTTTGAGGCATTTCAAAAATAGATCATATCTAGAATAGCCAAACTATCTGATGAAAAAGCATACTGAAATGCTGTCCGATCCTGGTCTGGAGAAGGCTGTTGGGTGAGGGTGTGGTGACTGTTTACATCAGAGACAAGAAGGGCCCACAGCTTCCTCTCCCCTTAGTGTCCTGTTCCTTCCCCTCCTGCCCCTCCCCCAGCTACCCTTTCTGTTCACCTCATCAGTGGTCTCCGTTTGCCAAATGCAAGGGTCAGTTTTCAGTCCTCATCTGACCTGGTCTCTCAGCAACACTGGACTCAGTTGACTGCTCATTTTGCCACAGACATTTCCCCTCTCGCCTTCGGTGACCCTGCCCTCTCTTGGGTTTCCTGCTCTCCCTCTCCTCTGGATTCTCCGTTGATCACTTCTGGTTCTCAGTCTAAGACTTCCATGTCAACTCCATCTATATTCTCCACTCAGGTGAAGCAGTTTCATCCTTCAGGCTTCAAAAGCCTTTTTATGCCTACTGAAAAAATCTGCATCTTCAGCCCCGACCATGCTTTCCCAAGCCACAGCTACCTATTTGCCATCTCCACTTGGCGGGTGGGCTAGAGGCCTTCCATTTGCCCCTGCACATCCATTCTTCATTTTTCTCCACCCCAACGAGGCCTGTGTGCCCTCCATCAGATGGACCCTCTCTTTGTTGCTCAGGCAGCAGGAAGTACATCTAGGAGATTGGGATGGGGGCAGAGTATTTATTCCAAGGCCCCCTCTCCATAGGGGCCTTGTGGCTTGGTGACCTTAATCAAGGTTCTCAGTTACAGCCAGCCTTCTCCACACAGCCGTTTCTAATGTGAGACTCTGGTTAGCTGCTCCCTCCAGGCCCAGGCCTGGAGCCCCACAGTCACTGCCAGTGGTGCTGCATTCTCCTCGGGGATTCCTTACACCCATACTTATATAGAAAGCATCTTTATTAAACTCTCTTCAGGTCTTGCTCATTTAAACGTGTCCTGTTATTTTCTGCTGTGCTCCTGAGTCATATGGCTAGAGGCATTTTTAAGCATATCCAAGCTGAATCTTGGATTTCTTCTCTTTCTCTCTAACCCCAACCCTGTACTTTCCCAGTCTTGTTCATCCAAGAAAACACTACCATCCACCTCATTGCCCAAGCTAAAATCCTAGGCTTATCTTTCTTTCATTTCAGCCAGCACGTGTGATTGACGATCTCACATCTGACCACTTTTCACTGCTTCCCCTGCCGCCACCCTGGTCCACACTACTGCCCTCTGTCACCTGGAATAGCCTCCTAACTGGTCCCCTAATGAGCCTCTGTCTCTGCTGCCCTGCAGTGGACTCCTACACAGCAGCTAGGAGAATCCTTTCATGATGTAAATCAGGTCACATCACGCCAAAAAACCCTCTAATATCACTTTAATTTAAACCAGACTTTTTGACTGTGGTCTACATGATTGGCTCGGACTACTTCTATAAGCTCATCTTGTTTTTCTGGAACATTCTTCCCTTGGCTGTTTTTTTGGTTTTTTTTTTTTCCTGTCTTTCCATTGTCATCCCAAATATCTCCTCTTTACAGAGCTTTCTCTAACTACCCGGTCTGAGGTCACCCTTGCCCTGTCACTCTGTCATATTACTCAAAGTGTTTTAATTTTTTATGCTTATCCCTTTCTGAAATAATCATTTTTACTTGTATGTCTGTGGATTGGTCTCCTCCAGCTGCAGCATAAGCTTCATGAGAGTGGAGATCTTGTCCACCACGTTCACCACATCCTCCTGACAACCTAGAACCTAGAACCTGTGTTGTAGCTGCTCAGCAGATACTTGTTAAATGAATAAATGAACAAAGCTTTGTTTCTCCAAAAGGTTTAGGCTAATTCAGGCCCTATTAGCTACAAAGACTTCAAGAACCCAACTTGAGCTAATGACGATGGGAAAGTGGAAGAGGAAAGAGGAGCAGCAGTGAGTTTAGTGTGGTGGAAAGAGTCCTGGATTCTAGCTCTTTGGTTGTGGGCAAGTTACTTAACCTCTCTGTTCCCTCAGCTATAATAGAAGCAGGTGGCAAATGACAGTCTCTTAAGTTCTCTTCCAAATACTCCTATTCTGTACTAGTTGACACTGCTCAAACAACATTAGCACAAGCCTTTTATTTTATTTTTTTTTAAGAAAATTATCCTGCTTACTCTGTCGTGTAGGAAATTTACGACATCCAGTGACCCTTCATCTTTTTTAATATCCTGAACAAAACTAACATATGACTGGGCCAACCCTGGGGACTGGAGAGGTTAATAAACCCTGAGCCTGACTCATTTACAAAGTACTCTCTTAAATGTTTGTTTGTTGAGAGAAAGGAGAGAGGTGGGGCAGAGAGAGACAGAGACAGAGGATCTGAAGCTGTTAGCGCAGAGCCCGATGTGGGACTCGAACTCCCAAACAGTGAGATCATGACCTGAGCCAAAGTGTGACTGCGTAATTGATTGAGCCACCCAGATGCCCCACAAAGCACTTTTAATATGTGGTTTCAGTTGGTCCCCAGGACAATTGATGTGAGGTGGGCAGAGCAGGTGCCGTCTTCCTAATAACAAAATGAAGATATGCCCCGAGTCATTCCCCTCATCTGGCACAGGGCCGGGACTGCAGCCCAGGTCTTCCCAGTTGTAGCTGATGGTTAAACTAGACTCTTTGTGACCAGACTGTGTGTGTCCAACAGCCCTGGAAATGGCTAGGGCCCTTCTCTCATAACATCAGATTTGTCTCCTGTCCAGGTAAAAGATGTGAGCTCTGTGACGATGGCTACTTTGGAGACCCTTTGGGGAGGCACGGTCCTGTGAGGCTTTGCCGCCTCTGCCAGTGCAATGACAACATCGACCCCAATGCCGTTGGAAACTGCAATCGCTTGACAGGAGAATGCCTGAAATGCATCTACAACACTGCTGGCTTCTACTGTGATCGGTGCAAAGATGGATATTTTGGAAATGCCCTGGCTCCCAACCCAGCAGACAAATGCAAAGGTGATCTAGCCCATTGGCCAGATTCTGCCCCAATTGTACTCATTTATTCTGAGGATTCATTGTGTGCTCTCTTTAGAGACTTTCAGTTGTTCGGTTTAACACGGCACCATTCGATAGAAATGTCATGTGAACTGCTCCTGTAGTTTGAATTTTCTCAGACACATTGAAGTAAAAAAACAGGTGAAATTAATTTTAATGGTATATTTTATTTCACCCAATACACCTACCATACTATCGTTTCAGTGAGAAATCAACTAAAAATTATCAAGATGTAGGTTTTCTTCCCTACACCACGTCTTTAACGTCTAGTTCGTATATCACATTCACAGCACATCTCAAGACCAGCCCCGTTTCAGGGGCTCAGTAGCCGCAGGGGACTAGTGGCTACGGTATTGGTTCAACTTAAGTGGAAAAAGTCTGTTCATCTTGTTCATATTTTAGTGCTTCTCCCAGATGATTTGCCTCTTTTGCTGTCTCTGCTTTCCCCCCTAGCCTGCGACTGCAGTCCCTATGGAACCGTGAAGCAGCAGAGCGGCTGCAACCCTGTGACCGGGCAGTGTGAGTGTTTGCCCCACGTGACCGGCCGGGACTGCGGCGCCTGTGACCCCGGTTTCTACAACCTGCAGAGCGGGCAGGGCTGTGAGAGGTGAGACGCCAGCCGCCTGTGCCGCAAATGACCTTTGCTTCTTCAATTGTGAGAGGCGGATTTTTACGAGCTGTATATAACAGTAGCCTTGATTTTGTTCAGGAGTTCTTTGAGTGCCCAATTCAGGCAGAGTATCCTTAGCGGCAAACCTGCACAGTTGTGACTAAGCCAATGGGAGGAAAGAGTGGAATGAAGCTGCTCCCGTTGTGGCAGAATCACCTGAGCAACAGTTAGAAAACGACAGATCGCAAGGTGCCTTCGGAGGCACTTAGAATCAGGTCCTCAGGGCTGGCAGTTTGAGAACTGCTCTTTTCAAAGTCCCTGGTCAGCACATATGCGGTGCCGGGTTGGAGAGCCACCTTGTAGTGGTTTCAGCAGCGCAATAACTGTGTTTGTGGGCTAGTTAGAAAAAGAGGTTCATAGTAAGACTCATGAAAATTACTTGAACCTCAAGTGCTTAATAACCCATAACATTTTGTCTTAATAGCCTTTTACATTATTTTCTAATACAAATTACATCAGTTCTGTGCTGAAAGGACCTCGGGAGAGGTTTGCAGAGTATCTGTTTTTCTTACCTGAGAATCATCATGTGTTCATTTTCAGGTGTGACTGCCATGCTTTAGGTTCCACCAACGGACAGTGTGACATCCGCACTGGCCAGTGTGAGTGCCAGCCCGGCATCACCGGTCAGCACTGTGAGCGCTGTGAGGTCAACCACTTCGGGTTTGGCCCTGAAGGCTGCAAACGTAAGGACTGTTGGGAACATAGAACTCGAAGTTGTTCCTAATTCCAGTTAGAGCCGCACTTTGGGAGCCTCTGTCTGGCCCACGGCTTGCAGTCAGGACAGCGCCTAAGCCGTCACGGATACCCTAGTCCGTGCATGTTAGCCTCGTCGCCTCCTCTGGGCATTGAGGGCTCTTCAGGTTACTTTGCAGCCCCCTTACTTAACTTATGCCTTCTGTATAGGGTTTCTGAGTCTTTTCCCAGTCTTTTGTCTAACAAGGGGAGTCTTCCCTTTGATTACTGGGCTTTCACACTGTGCTTAATGAAACATTTTTATTGATCGCATCCTGAGAACAGATCAGGAAACCATGGGAGACTGCTCACAACTTGTTGGTCGACTCGCTGGCTGCAGTTCCTTCCCGCCCTTGGGGCCCTTTTGCTTCGGTTACATCTAAACATCTGCTTCTCCTTGGCATAAACACTTGCCTGGAATTAGGCCTCAGAACAGTTTGGTGCTTTGCTTTTTTGAATTCCTTCATTTCTCCTGTGGAATGTAGCATAAATCATTGACCCAGTTCAGAGAATAAAGCAAGCAAAGAAACTATAAAATAATGCAAAATAAGTATTAGCATTTGGGTTTTCTAGTTCCTCAGTGAGAGAAGCAGTAAACAGTAGAGAGATGAAGGTAGAGAAGAATGCTTGAAGTGCATAAAAGGGCACCGACTGGTTCACTAGACTAATTTCTATAATTATTAAGTAACATAAAGTGTGCTCCCTCCAAGGGATGTACATTTTACTTTAAAACTCACTTTTGCTTCAAAAAGTTGTGTTTTCTCTGCTAAGCAGACTTAACCATTCAACTTCTCATTTGGCCTGGTTTAAAAAAAAAAATCTACTCATGATGCTCGTACGATCAGCATTATTGTTATCAATCTGAGTTCAAAGGAAACGCACCCTTCCTTCTTTCCCCTGTCATGTACTCTTTTCCCTTTATTCTGCAGCGTGTGACTGTCATCCTGAGGGATCTCTTTCACTCCAGTGCAAAGACGATGGTCTCTGTGAATGCAGAGAGGGTTTTGTGGGGAATCGCTGTGACCAGTGTGAAGAGAACTATTTCTACAATCGGACTCGGCCCGGCTGCCAGGAGTGTCCAGCGTGCTACCGGCTGGTGAAGGATAAGGTAAGCCGTCCACCGCGCATTCCCTCATGCGTTCATTGACTCACTCAGCAGACACTGAATGGGTGCTTCCTGTGCGCTTCGCTTTGGAGAACAGATGGTAAGCAAGGTAGACGTGGTCCCTGTCCTCCAAGACTTATGTTCCAGTTGGGAGACAAATAATAAAAAATTTAAAAAAAGAAGTACTCACTGAGGTTAAGTGCCAGAAAGAGTCCAGAGACTAACTGGAGGAACTACTTTCTATCAGGCCTCTCCAAGGAAACTTATTTAAGGTGAGATCTGAAGAATAAGAGGGAATAAGCCAAATGAGAAGTGACAGGTAGGCTGTTCTAGGGAGCGGAAACGTGGGATACGTAGGCCTCAAAGGTGGAGGGGGTCCAGGGCCTCCTGAACGAGGAGGGGGGTTTGTGAGAAGACTGGAGAGGTTGGTAGACATAGCTCATGTTGCACCATGTCAACCATAGTAAGGAATTTGGGTTTTATTCCAGATCCAGGGAGAATGCACTGAAGAGTTTTAAGCTAGGAAATCCAGTTTATATTTTAAGAAGAACACGCTGACTGTTATGTGAAGAACGATGGGTTAGGAGTGGGGCAGAAAGGGAAGCCTGGATTGAATTGGATGGTTGTGTGTGTGTTTGGGGGCAGGGCGATGGAGCGGGTAAGGACAGGGAAAGAGAAGAATCAAGGAAGCATCTTGGGTTTTTTGCTTAAGGTAGCTGGAGGCATTGTTGATTGAGATGGAGATGACTCAGGGAGAGCAGGGAAATCAAGAGTATAGTTTTGGAGGTTGAATTGAGAGGTGCCTATCAGAGAGCCAAGTGGAGGTATCAGGAAAGTAATCTAAAATGCAAGGGAGAGGTCAGAACTGGGGAATTGTCCACATGTAGTGTTTAAGGTCAAAGGAATAGACTTGATAGTTTTTCTCTGGAAGCTGAAGCAATAAAGAAAAACTGCCGGTGTTATCTGTTCAAAAGTAGACGTACGTAAAGTGTGTAGACCTGCACATGTATAGAGCACCCCCTCGATGTATTTCCTGCAGGAAGTGCAGCTGGGTTCTCCGTATGTTCTAAGTTTCCCTTTCCTTCCTTCATCACGTGCAGGTTGCTGATCATCGAATGAAACTGCAGGAATTAGAGAATCTCATAACACACCTGGGAACTGGGGAAGAGGTGTTTACGGATCAAGCCTTTGAGGACAGACTAAAGGAAGCAGAGAGAGAAATTATGGACCTCCTTCGAGAGGCCCAGGATGTCAAAGGTATACATGTTAAACAGTGGGTAACTTTTGCCAGATGGCCCAATCTTTAGACATGGCTCCTCGTTCAAGGTTAATTAGTATAGCGTTATAAAATTCTCAATTTCTTAGACTATTTGTAGAAGATGAATTTTCTTAAACAGTCTCTGAAAATACAAGCAAGCATTTGTGAACTTAATGTTTTCAGATACAGCAAGCAAAACCAATTCTCCCAACACATCGGAGACTATTAGATGTTAAAAAAAACTTCAAGTGTTTTGTAAATCTGTTCTATTACAAAGTGTTTTAAAAACAGTTTTTAAAAATCATGAAAGGTATGCATTTTGGGTGCGCATTATTTTAAGTAGAAAATTTGAACTAGTGAGTCATTTTATGCACTGCTTTATTTCCTTAGAAAGGACTCTCATAAGGAAAAAGTGTAGTCTTCAAGTATTGACTATTCTGTTTAATAAGTGAACAAATGTACTAATATCATGTAAAAGTATATTTATACTATGTGTATATTTAATATCCTTTGCAGTTATGTCACTTCTCTGTACATTATCTCTACCGTATTATGATGACATAAGCTGATTATGTCAGCTTATCTGATCATAAGCAGAGACGGAGTTGGTTTAAGTTTTAGAAAACTATTTTTAAAACTTTGTTGACTTTAAAGGAAGTTGAGTTTTTAAAACAGTGATTGACTTCTTCACTGAGTTTATGAATCTACCCATTTGGAGTTAGAGAATCTTCCTATCAGAGTACAAGTCAACAGAAACTAAATGTGGTTCTTATTTCTTATTGTAGATATCCCTAATATATATCATTTTGATTTTATAAAATTAATGAAGGAAGGAATCTGGTTTTGGCTGTTTGTTGAATTTTTATATAAGAGTCCAGAAATTGTTCTAGAAGGTAAATTTTTAGAAATTTAAAAATTAAATAAGAGGTTGAGGTGCCTGGGTGGCTCAGTCCATTAAGCATCCAACTCTTGGTTTCAGCTCATGTTAAGATCTCACAGTTCATGAGTTCAAGCCCCGGGTCAGGCTTCATACTAGCAGTGTAGAGCCTGCTTGGGTTTCTGTCTCTCTCTCTCTCTCTCTTTCTTTCTCTCTGCCTCTCCCATGCACATGCACTCTCTCTTTCTCTCTCTCTCAAACTAATAAACTTAAAAAGTCAATAGTGCATGTTAATTTTATAGTGTGTGTGGTTTGTACATTTAAGTGTTAAACATAGAATAAGAAGAATGTACATGTTTCCTGTTCTGTTTATTCCTGTTCTGTGTGTTTTTAGTATGTTCGTTTGTTGGCAAAACATTTTGGCACTCATTTTTCCTGTAATGTATTCTCTTATAACAACAAATTCACATCTGTCCTGCCATACTCATTGCAGTTACCATTAACTGTTGATCAGTCCACTGGAGAGATGGGGTGCCAGCACCAGGAGCACATGGGAGCAGTCAAGAGGCAAGAGAGGGAGGTCAGCCAGCACTGCTCTGCATCTTGGTGCAGCCCCAGCTAAGTCTAGCTTCCTCTGGCCTTGACTACCTCCTTTCCTCTGTTCGAGCAGGTGATCGATCCCATTGGACAGAAGCTTTGACAGAAGGCATGGCCGGCGTACCTCCCCTTGAGCCACTTGCAAGGCAGGAATATAATAGGCTGCTGCTTCTCCTGGCTTGGGGAGCACTGTAGCGAGGCTAGGGTTAAAGTCTGCTCCCACTAAGGCTTAATTCATGGAGTTCCTGGCTGACCTTTCCTACTTGGGTTCAAACTAGCTAAGAATAAGAATATCTTCACAATGATTTATCCTTTCAAAGCATCCCTGAGTATTTATTTGTAGTTTAAACTTGTGTTTATTCTGCAGCTTTAAAAGATTATATGGTGCAACTAGGTTTTGCAGTTTGAAGGCATTTGAAGTGATCCTACCAGTTGGATTATCTATTCCCTTTTCAGTTACTGTTGTTTCTCTAATGAGCTGGCCAGAGAGATTGGCATCTGTCACATTCCTGAAGATCTAAAGGGAAGGGGCTTTTATAACTTCATTGGCTGCTTACGCTTCCTAAGTCAAAATTATTTTCTATGATTTCATTTTTGTCTTTTGTTATTTTCTTAAAAATCTTTAGATTACTAAAGAAGTGTTTAAGCATTCAAGCAGGGCCACTGTCTATAGTTAGGCAAGAGCTTTGCACCACACCAACTTTGCATGTGTATTTGGTGACCCTGCTTACAAGTTGCTGTTTTCCAAATCTGTATTCATCTTCACTGATCTTGACCGTGACCTCTCCTCTTTTTCACATTCCTTGGAAAATTTATATGCCAACTCTGAGCATCACGTTGAATAAGAACCGGTCAATTTTGAGTAGGACTTAGTGTGGTTCTTTAATGTAACCTCATGACATGTGCCAATTTTGACAGTGACAGAATCATATTTGCATGGGCTTATGTTTATCTTTTGATATTTTAGGACCCAGGTATGCAATTTAGGTGAATGGGCATAATTTAAAAAAAAATTTGAAGAACTGTTCAAAAGCAGAAGTCAGTATGAAAGAAATGATGTGGATATTGCAGGGAATGGGAGGTGGCAGCATTTAAGTCTATATTTAGCTTAAAATACAAAATGAATTTATTTTTAATTTTTTTTCATGTTTATTTATTTTGAGAAAGAACAAGTGGGGTAGAGGGCAGAGAGAAAGGGAGACAGAATCCAAAGCAGGCTCTGCACGGTTAGCCCAGAGCCTGACATGGGACTCAAGCTCATGGGCTATGAGATCATAATGTGAGCTGAAATCATGAGTTGGATGCTTCACCGACTGAGCCACCCAGGCATCCCTAAAATACAAAATGAATTTAATCTGCCACGCTTCAACTTCTGTCTTGAACCTGGTTTTTTCCTAGTTTAGAAAAATATCCAGCACTCAGAGCTGGTAGTGCTTTTAATAACATTATATTTTTATGACTAAATCTGGTATGTGCTGGAATATCAAAAGCTTTCCTTCGTCAGACCTTTCTTGGGTGTCTCCTTTTTGCTAATCACTGTGTAAGACCGGGGGTATAGTGAAGAGTAAGAGAGAAGCTCAGTCAAGTGAGACAGACAGACACGTGGTTGGAGACAGTTTCGTAATTATAACGATGGAGGTACGACTGGGCACGGTAAAGACTGACCAGTCCTGCTGATGGGCTTAAGGAAAGCTTATCAGAAAGATCTGTGTTCGGAAAAATAAAGTTTTGCCTCGGGATTTCATGTAAGGTATGTCCCCCGCTTCAGTTTTTTTATGGACTTTCTTCTGCAATTGCAGATATAGACCAGAATTTGCTAGATCGCCTCCAGAGATTGAATAACACCTTATCCAGCCAAATTAGCCGTTTACAGAATATCAGGAACACCATTGAAGAGACTGGGAACTTGGCTGAGCAAGCACGTGCCAGGGTAGAAAGCACAGAGCAGTTGATTGAAATCGCGACCCGAGAACTTGAGAAAGCAAAGATTGCTGTTGCCAACGTGGTGAGTGATTGGAAAGGTCTGAGGATGGGTGGTAGGAGTCCCCTGGGGATTTTGTAGCAAGTCTGTTATGGTCCATTGAATGCTTCAGCTTTTTGTGTCTTTTTGTCTTCACACATGGAGCAAGAAAGCCACATTGCTCATACTTGTCACTAGTTATCACCAACCAGATAAAAACCAGAGGACATCAGGGTCCTTTCTCTGGCTTTGTTCCTTCTATGGCACTAGGCAGTTTAAACTTCCTTTATCTTTTGATGAGAACACAAATAGCAATCTATAGCCGAGGAGGCTAATAATAAGTAAAGATCTTTAAATTAATGAGAGATTCTTTCTGCTAAATAATACTGATATATCTGGTTTTGACACTTATTTAAATTTAAATACTTCAGTCCTTTGAGGCTAGTGCTTTGTTTATTTCCTCTTCAGTCAATCACTCAGCCAGAGTCTACAGGGGACCCAAACAACATGACTCTCTTGGCAGAAGAGGCACGAAAGCTTGCTGAACGGTAACCTCCAGATCCCTGTGTTTTCATGATTAAGCTAGAACTTTCCTTATGGTGTGTACTTACTGTCCCTCCTTTACCCACAGACACTTTTCACATAACCCACTTTGGCACAGTTTGCTCTTTTCTGAAATGTAATTAGCTATGTGTACCCTTTCCTTTCTTTTGAAATTAGAATATTTACTTTGAATATTTGAATATGATACTTTGGAGGAAAATTATGTTTGCATATCTCAAATAGAACCAGAACATTTTTAGATTTTTAATTTCAGACCCTTTAAGTTGGTAGCTAAGAAGCTCAATTGAATTTAGTTTTTTTAAGATTAATTTTTAACAAAAATATTTGACTCTCAGATTTTACTAGAAAACATTTACCAGCACATAGTACATTTGAAGATCAGCCCAAGAAAACATCCCATTTCATTCCTGATTTTAAAATACTATTTTTAAATGTAAGGTAGTTTCTTAGAAAAACTAAGTTGTAGTAGAGCGTTAAATTGAGGGGAAAAAATCTGTTAAGTTGCTAGAATGTAGTCTTCATGGAGGTAGCCATTTTTGTGTTTCATTCACTGCCGAAGTTACAGTCCCTAAAACCATGTCTAGGATATAGTAAGTGCTCAATAAATGTTTGTCGAACGCATCGCAGGGCAGCTCATAGACTCACAGGTGTGAGTGCGTATGCAAGGCCAGCGTCAGAATTTCAACCGCATTGTTCAAAGCAGTTACTTCAGCTTCTTGCTTTAACGCGGGCTCTCTTTCTATTCTTTGTCAATATGTGAGCTGTGTAATTTAGTTCATGGAACATTCATGGTTTCATAGCTAGATTTTCTGATTGAAAGATGACAGCTGAAAACATGGAAAACTCCTAAGAAAATTAGGTCTTGAAGATAAAATAATTCTAGTGTATTTCCTATAGGAATCTTGAAAGAAAGCTTACCATACCTAAAAAGAATGACCACGTAGGACAGTGTGACACTGTAATAGAAATTTTCGAGTTGACAAAGTCTTACGAGTTACGCAGCTGAAATTTGTATTATTTGGCTGGATTCCCTGTTGACATGTTTCTTCCCATTGGGTGTTGGGTGGCTTTTCCTGGTCAGTAATTAGGTGACCGGTGCAAAATCT
This sequence comes from Suricata suricatta, assembly GCF_006229205.1. Taxonomy (NCBI): domain Eukaryota; kingdom Metazoa; phylum Chordata; class Mammalia; order Carnivora; family Herpestidae; genus Suricata; species Suricata suricatta. Next base: position 132,781,013 of record NC_043702.1, on the reverse strand, counting down.
GAATAGTCGAAGCTGTTGCAGGACTCTTGTAACTGAACCAGAGTGAGGATTAAACATTAGCTCTGAGGTTTATGCTTATGGCTAGATAAAGGAGTCCTTGCTAGCATATGTGGTTGTATAGATAAATTATTCTTAATTATATTTAGAAGTAATTTTTTGGAGAAATATAAACATTTGCCTCTATAACTTTATAGGAAAATATTGTTTGGAAACTAACCTCTGGGGAAGTATCATTTTCCCAGATTGTTGAATGCTACTGTAAACTTAGCCCCACTGAAATGATTGCAAAATTCCAAATGTGTAAGATTTTCTCGATATTTGTATAGCTCTACCCACATTACCATACGTATATGTAATAAGGGAAGCATTACCTAAATTCTGCCTCTTTCTAGATTAAATAGTTCTGTTTCGTGGTTTATTTTTTTCTTTCACGTTACACAGCCATAAACAAGAAGCCGACGATATTGTGAGAGTGGCAAAGACAGCTAATGAGACATCAACCGAGGCATATGATCTGCTTCTGAGAACACTGGCAGGAGAGAACCAAACCGCACTGGAGATTGAGGAGCTTAATAGAAAGTGAGTGTCATTTAAAATTGGCTTCTGGCCCTTCCGTTGTTCCTGTAAGCAGCACGATTTCAATGAAAAATGAAATGCTGATGGATTGGGGGCATGCGTTCACACAGTAAGATTGCTTTTGTTAATCATGCTTTTGAAATGGCGCTGTAATTAGAGTGGGGCTACGGAGCCACAGAGATTTTATTGGATCCAATTCCTGTAACTACAGAGAACGATAAGACTAGCCATGATACTTAAAATTCTGTATAAGTGAAAAAGGAAGATAGAACATATCATAGAGTAAGTAGAGAAAATACACTTGAGCTACAAATGTTTAAAAGGTGTCCAAAATAAGAAAATATGTAGTAAGCCATATGGTATAAATAGAAGTGATGAGATGAAATATAAATTTAAGCTATGTTGGTTTTAAATAATAGCATTTTAAAATAGCATTTGCTCGTGGCGCCTGGGTGGCTCTGTCGGTTACGCTCAGGTCCTGATCTCCGTTTGTGAGAGCACGTTGACTGGGCGGAACCTGAGTGGGACTCTCTCTCCCTCTCGGCCCCTCCCCTGCACATGCACACTCTCTCTAAATAAATACATAAACTGAAAGTAAATAGCATTTTCTTTGAAGTTTTAGAAACCCTGTTGTGGTGATTTAAACTGGAATGAATGCAGTTAACATTGAGATGCCAGAAGCAGCTAAGTTTTTCACTCAATCACATCTTTTGTTCCTTAGGTACGAACAAGCGAAGAACATCTCACAGGATCTGGAGAAGCAGGCCGCTCGAGTACATGAAGAGGCCAAAAGGGCTGGCGATAAAGCGGTGGAGATCTATGCCAGCGTTGCCCAGCTGACGCCCGTGGGCTCGGAAGCACTGGAGGTACGGGGTGGACAACCTGTGTGTGCAGGGAGCTGGCGGTCACCGCCATCACCCCCCCCCCCCCCCCCCCCCCCCCCCCCCCCCCCCCCCCCCCCCCCCCCCCCCCCCCCCAGCACGCCCCTCGCGCCCCAGACACACACGCGCACGCACCCCTCACAGTCCGGGTGAAGGTTATTCTGACTGCTCCGTGACTATCACTAGTACCTTCCTCCTCTGTCCTCCAGCTGACTCAGTGGCAATGTTAAGTTCTGTTTTAGATATGTTAACAGAACATACGGAGATAAAGGATCCCATGATTGGGGCGCCTGGGTGGCTCAGTCAGCTGAGCGTCTAATTCTTGTTCCAGCTCAGGTCATGATCTCAGGGTTGTGGGACAGAGCCCCCTGTTGGGCTCTGTGTGCAACATGGAGCCTGCTTAAGATTCTCTCTCCCACCCAACCCTCCCCTGCTCGTGCCCTTGCTTGCTCACTCGCTGTCTCCAAAAAAACCAACAACCTGTGATTATAAACCTTAAAACTGCAAAGACTCTTTAGTTATATCAATAATCACTCCTAAATCCTTAATATAAACCCAAATTATTATAGATTTGCATTTATTAGAGCACAGTACACCAAGAGTGTTACTCCTAGGCACTATCTGCTTGAGAACAAGAGAGAAATGGAAGAAAATGGTTTAAATGAAAGAACTCTTATCGGGATGTTGTTGGGCAGGCGATTGTTTGGGGATTGGTAGTAGATTATTACATCTGTACTCCAATCATGAATCTTCCCCCCACCTCCAGGTTCTGTATAAATTCTATATATATTTTTTATGTTAAACTCAAAATTTATTAAGTTTCACTTCTTACATCTGAGGTGTTGACTTGATTTTTTACCATAAAGGTTTTGCTAGGTCTCCTCAGACATGTGTATGCTATATGATCTCACATATTTGAAACATGAGAATAGGCAAAACTAATCTATGATAAAAACCAGACCAGGAGCAGCTGCATTGTTGAAAAGGGAGGTGTGGACAGTAACTGGAAAGAGATACAAGGGAATTTCCTGGGGTGGAAATATTCTATATCTTGATTGGGGTGTTGGTTACACAGGGAAATATATGTGTCAAAGCTCATTGCAGTAAGTGTTGTGCCTTTCACTGTGTAGAGTATACCTCCATTTTTGAGAAAAAGTTCATAAAATCTTGACGTGTGCTGCTCTTTTAAAAATATCTGTTGAGTCTTAAGTGTTGCAGAGTTACTAAGGCTAGCTTTAGTTTCATTGTTTTGTCTAAAATGTCACAATCTTACTTGCTTTTCACAGAATGAGGCAAATAAAATAAAAAAGGAAGCTGAGGACCTGGACCATCTGATTGACCAGAAATTAAAAGATTATGAGGACCTCCGAGACGACATGAGAGGGAAGGAACTTGAAGTCAAGAAGCTTCTGGACAAGGGAAAGATCGAACAGCAGGTTGGTTTGATTTGCAGGTTGCTGCCTTTCTCGAGGCAAAATTTGAAGCCATGCACGCGGAAGCCGCGTCTGTGGCCTCACCCCGGAGGCCCGGGCAGCAGGCCACAGGTGCTGGGAGGAAGGTCTGTGGACTGCCCAGGCCTAGGGCTGTAGGCGGGCGGGGGTCAGAGTTGCAGCTTGGAGGTGCCCGGTCTTTAGGAGGGGAAAGCGCTTTACCTGGAAGGGCTTGTCCCCTGATTTGCCACGTGTTTGTAGACTGCTGACCAGCTCCTAGCCCGAGCGGATGCCGCCAAGGCTGTTGCCGAAGAAGCTGCGAAGAAGGGACGAAATACCTTACAAGAAGCCAATGACATCCTCACCAACCTGAGAGGTACGAACGGGTCCCCTAACAGGGTAAATCCCCATGCTTTCTTCACTAGGGTGACTGCCTTTTTTTTTTTTCCTTACCATGAGATTCTTGGAACATCTACAATATGAAAGAAATCGTATAATAAATCCCCATAAATCCTTCATCTGGATTCAACAGTTACGATTTTACCTACACCTACTTCATCCCCCAGCATCCACCCTACTTTTTTAATGCTGAAGTATTTCAAAGAAAAATCCCAGAGCCCATGTCATTTTATATCCCAATGTTGGGGTGGGGGAGTGGAGAAGGAGATTTTCTGATGTTAGAATAACTCCTGTTATCAAGATATGCCTATTTAGCTGGCTCTTGGTGGCAAATGGAGATGACTTTTAATTTTCTCTGCCAATTGCTTCTCAATCTTTAGGTCTTTCCTCACCCAAGATAAAAAAGACACGTGCCCAGTTCACTGAATAGTGCTGCACTTGCCTCTGATAAAATAGCTCATAGGTTCTATAAATATGGAAGCTTTACAAGATAATGGTTGAGGGGCGCCTGGGTGGCTTAGTTGGCTAAGTGTTCGACTTTGGCTCGGGTTGTGATCTCACGGTTCATAGGTTCAAGCCTCGTGTCCAGGTGTGTGCCAACAGCTCAAGGCCTGGGGCCTGGTTCGGATTCTGTGTCTCCATCTCTCTCTGTACCTCCTCTGATTGTTTTTGAGAGTGAGAGAGAGAGCATACACAAACATTAAAACAAAACAAATAAATAACCCAAAATAATGGTTAAGCATATTGTCTCTGGTGTCATTGGGATTGAGTTAGAATTCCTGATCCACCTCTTACTTCTGCAAACCTTGGGGAAATTATCTACCTTTTTAACCCTCAGTTCTCACTTACAAAAGTGATACATCAAAAAGCCCTTCACTCAGTAGCTAACACATAGTAAACACTAGAACTGTAGCTTTTAATATTGGTTGCAGTGGTAGTAATGGCATACTCCATGATTTGCATGAAAAAAACTTCTTTCCAAAACATGTTCATTCACAAAAATCTGAAGCCTGGTGCTTTGTTCTTCTCAAGGCTGCCCATGCTGTTTTTTATTTTTCTCTTCTGCCTTTCATGGTTCATAAAACAAAATTCAGTGCAGCTCCTTGGAAGGTTCCCTTTTGGCTTGTTGAGCGTTTAGTTCAAACGCATTCCTTGAACTTGCTTTATTTTAGATTTTGATAGGCGCGTGAATGATAACAAGACAGCTGCAGAGGAGGCTCTGAAGAGAATTCCTGCCATCAACCAGACCATCACGGAAGCCAACGACAAGACAAGGGAGGCGCAGCTGGCCCTGGGCAATGCTGCCGCGGATGCCACCGAGGCCAAGAGCAGGGCCCACGAGGCCGAGAGGATCGCCAGTGCTGTCCAGAAGGTGCGCTCTCCTTTTCCCCCAAATGCTCTCTGCTCATGCGCTTGTCTAGTTGTTTTCCAGGTTCTTTCCAGAACCCTAAAATCCTAGCAAGCTTCTTCCTCGAAGTCGAGTAAAATTATCTTCAACCATTCTTGTTCGTTTTTCACTGGGCATCAGAATAGGTACATCCACTGACTGAAGAGGGAGAATCGTTGAGCTCCTCGAAAGAGCCCTTTGAACATCTCTCCTGGAGTCTCAGTGGCAGGGTCGGCGCTGTGAGGCTGGGAATGGCTTCCTGGACCCACAGAGCCCCTTCCACAGAAAGATGAGACTCTTCTCACATAAACACAGTTCTCTGACATGGACAGCTGACATTTTTTTCAAACTTACGTGGAGTGCCAAGTGGTCCAACTGTGAGGCCCCTCTTTCAGGCATATTTTGTGTCTGAGCCCCTCCTCTTTAGCTGCCACTGCCAGGATTTCTTCTCATCATAAAGAATAATCCCTTTAAGCTGGCTTTTTCCTACTTAACGGTCACTATATTTGTTTGATTTAAAAGAGACTAGAATGGAGTCTAAAATTCTGTTTGAGAATCATACACATTTTTTTAGTTTGTTTAGAATAGTTGGTTTGGGGATTAATTATATATTTATTAATTAAATAAATACCCCTATTTCAGGCTTGTGGACTTTTTGTATGTTATGATTAATTGCCAAGTAGAACAGGGCCACATTTCCATCGCAGTGCACGCATGTGAGAGAGTCTAATCAATGTGATGTGGTGGAGAGTGCACACCATGTAAATGTTTTCTCGTTTGCTGGCCGTGTGGCCTCAACTAAAAATGGTGACATTAAAACAGGAAGCATTAAGGATAAATAAGAGAGAGCAAATGGAAGTATTTTATAAACTATAAAATGGTATTACGTTAGGTGGCAAGGCTAACTTTTCTTCCATTCCTATTGTTTGGAACCTAAGGAAATGATACTGTAACTCAACATAGTGTATAATTTACTGCCCTCTTCTTTCTGGATTGTATTTTTGAACCATGTTACAGATTGTAAAAGGTATGGGAGCATACTTTAGAAAAAGGAAGACTTTTTTAAAATTTTCACTAGCAGTTATTTATTTTATGCCTAGAATGCTACCAGCACCAAGGCAGAAGCTGAAAGGACGTTTGCAGAAGTTACAGACCTGGATAATGAGGTGAACGACATGTTGAAACAACTCCAGGAGGCAGAAAAGGAGCTGAAGACAAAACAAGATGATGCCGACCAGGATATGATGATGGCAGGGATGGTAAGCAGTTCGCTTTGACCTTTTTGCCCCTGGGCAGAGAGCGAAGGGAGTTCGATAATAAAGATCCCCATCTTGTTAGGGAGCGTCTCTTTCATACTGACTTCTGTTTCTCATTGCATTCTGGGGCCAAGAACTGGGTTAGTAACTGACATAGAAGACCAAGAATTTGGTTCCCCTGCCAGGTCGTTGCACAATTGTCCTGTCCCCGAGCTTCTCTCAGTTAAGACAAAACATTCCTTCACACATTTGAAGCTCTAGGACACTGCAAAGTACGTATTTGTATTTTTGGAGGGATTCTTCGTTGATGGTATAAAATCAGAAAGTTAATGTCCTTCCTATTCATCATCCCAGCAACTTTCTAGAAGCAAAGACCAGTTTCTTGTGTTTCATTTTTAAAGATGACAAAACATACCAAACTTATACTTAAATTACTTTTTTTTCTACCTTTTGTGATGGTGTTGGTAACAGAAGTGACTTATTGAATGCGTGGCCCAATGAAGAACTTCCATTTTTCTATTTTATGCTATATGTTGCTTTCAAAAGACTCTAATGGAGTCACAGTGGAAACCTAACTCTTCAGTTCAGCCGGACTACAGTCACAGGAATGATAGACATGAACGTGTTTAATTGTGGACTTTCAGTGCCAGCTCCGGACCTTTCTTCCACCTCCGGTGAAGAACAGACCTTTTATTCTGGCTCATTTTCACCTTGGGACAGAAAGGAGAAACACAAACCCTGTTTATCTAGGCAAAAAAGACTCTAGGGAAGTGATATCAAGAAGCATCCCTGTGCAAATACTTTATTTTTTCTGTAGCAAAGTATGGCTCAAATGGAAATTCCCATATAGTAAAAAAAAAAAATGTTTCTCATACGTGCTGAACATCTCTGGATTTCATTTTTAACGTGGTTGTAGCTCCATTACTTAGAGCCTGTTGCAAGAAGGAAAAGGATATATTCTTTACGAGCTTCCAAGAAAGGGTATGGATTCAATTCAAAGGGTGAAAGAAGATCCACCTTTTGTTTCGTTTGGTAAATAGCTTCTAAGAAGCACAAAGCACCCTCACATACACTGTCCCGTGTATGTTTACAGCAGTCCTGAAAGACGCAGCACCGAGCCAGGATTGTTTAAATATTTTTCTTAACCAGAAGAGCAAAGCTTACATTGTCCTGGAAGAGGAGGCTGGAGACCACAGGTTAAATGCAACAGTGTTGCTGTCCACAGGCCGTAGCAAAGTCACTTACCCGCTCCTGGTATACACACAGAACAGCCCAGTAAGAATGGCTGTGATTTCAACAGAGATTAATCATTTATTTATGAAGGTTTTTTCCTCTTTTTTTTTTTTTAAGTCCTACACTGTTTCTATCCAAAAATGTTGCATTATCTTGAGCCAAAAACTAGGAAAAACAATCATGTGGTAGGGAACTCCAAGCCACTCATTTAGATCCTGACTAGATTTATTTGTGGGAGCATCTGTTTTCTGATATTTAGACACTTCCTCTTCCATTGCCATTTCCCATGACTCATGCACAGTGTATTTGTTCAGGTTTCATGGAATTTTCCCAAATATATTTACCTTTGGTTGATTTTTAAAATATAAATTGTATTGCCCCAATTTATGCAAGCACGTGCACACCCGTGTGTGTGTGTGCATGTGTGCATATGCACACATCTATGTGTGGTTGTGGGGGTGGGAGGGAGGGGGGGTTTACAGGGTGTCACTTGATTATTAGAAATGTTTAGTCTTAAATTTTCATAATCAAGTCTCTAAGAGTATCCTGAAGGACATGTTTCAGTCCTAAAATGTAGTTTTTATACTAAACTCATTTCTTCTTGGTGTATTTTATTATGAATATACTACGTATTCTTGAGTGAGAAAGTGAGGAAAGGAAATAATAATGGTCTTTTTGAAATATAAATACAGTCAGTTTAGGCATGTGGACTGCCTACTCATGATGGTCATAGGAATTAAAAATAGCAACATTTCACCATGAAGATAGGACAAAAAAAAAAAAAGCCCTACAGTGAGAGATTGTAGTTTCATGAGTTAAGAAAAAGGAAGCATCTGAAAATTGGACTTGTTGGCTGGTTGGGGGGAAAAACACTTCAAGATGGAGCCACACCACTGGGACTCCTGTTCTCTATCCTTTTCCCTGTACAGGCTTCACAGGCTGCTCAGGAAGCCGAGATCAATGCCAGAAAGGCCAAAAACTCCGTTACCAACCTCCTCAACCTGATTAATGAGCTCTTGGAGCAGCTGGGTAAGTAGCTAGAGAGCCATTCTAGGCAGGCTCTTGGTTCTGTGGACTCTTTGTTCTGGGGGTCTGGTATAGTTGTCACGAAAGCCGGTATTACAGCGTATTGTACGAACTGAAACGTGACTTTAGGTTGTATTAATTCAACAAGTCCTTCTTCTATGGCATATGATCTAAGTACCGGACTCTGACCATAGCCCAACGACTTCTAAAATTAGGAAGATAGGCTGCCAGTTAGAGTGGCTCATTAATGGACAATGTTAATGATGTACTGAACAGCTCATTCTGCTGGCAGAGTGTTTTTAAAGGATTTAGAGTGAAGGATTTCAGTGGTAGAATAAAAGAGCACTTGAAGCTGGGGATGACTTCACTGCCTGGAATTCTCTTCATTTGCTAATTAAAAGGATAACGTGACAGTTTTTTTAGAAAGTCAGGTTATTTGATTATTTTCTTACTGATATAATAAGGAAATATGAGCATGTTGAAATGCTCTTTTAATCTAGTTTAATAAGGAGCAGACTTCATTATAGGCTTTTGTCACGAGCCTACATTATAAAGTGGTAATACTCTGGCCAACACAGCTTTGTAGCAAGACATTCTGTTTTAATTCGCTAGCCTTTAAGGTTCGGTCAGTGTTTCGTTTGCAGTTTTCTTTAGGAGTAGGGAGAGGGGAAGGTATGTATTTTTTTATCTGTCTCAAATATCAAGAATAATAAATAATGTGCTAACAGATGGGTTTTTAAATGACAGGAAGCGAGAGGAGGTAACTTTTTATAGGCAGAAAGAGCTAGATTTTAAAGTTAGACTTGGGTAGGAATCTTTGTCTTGTTGCCCTGTAAACTGTGCAAACTTGGGCAAAGCAGCTAACATCTGAGAATCACTGGCGTAAGATGGTCTCGTGAGAATTTAATCAAGTACAGTGTGCATAACGTGCTGATCGCTGTGTGGCTGTCTGCTTTCATTAATTATGGAAGCAATTCTTTCCCAAAGAACCGCGTTGTCTTGCTAATTTTAAAGTGAAGCTTTTGTTAAAATCATTTCATCCTTTCATCCATGGCCATCTTCCGTAGGAGGGCTCCAAGTAGTGTAACTCCTAAGGGCAGGACATGACTCCCCAAACCAACCCACCTTCCCTGGAATCCAAGAGCTGAGGGCTTCAAGTTCTAGCTTAAAGATTTTTGTGTTCATTAGATGGCATTAAAATGACATACAGATTACATATATAAACATGAAAATGGCAATAAATGTTATCAGATGACCTTCAAAACCACAAGTGAGGCTTAAGGTCTCAAACACAGCAGCTGTGTATTTAGAAAACATTTCACAAAAACTTTTCTCAGAAAAAAACCATTGAGCCCAGTATCCATTATGGGCTCTGACCTGTCCTTGCTGAGTTAAGTCAGCATTTGTCCTTGGTCTGCATTGACCACGCCCTTGTACAACACTGACATCTACACTGCCGCCGACACTGCCTGAAGGCAGCCGGGGGCTACGTTTATAAAACCAGCCAAGCAGAGTTACTTGTGGAGTGATGTGATAACCCTCACTGAAGGCATCTGCTTCCTTCTGTACCCTTTCGGGCTCTACAGGGCAGCTGGACACGGTGGACCTGAACAAGCTGAATGAGATTGAAGGCACCCTGAACAAAGCCAAAGACGAGATGAAAGTCAGCGATCTGGACAGAAAAGTCTCTGACCTGGAGAACGAGGCGAGGAAGCAGGAGGCTGCCATCATGGACTATAACAGAGATATCGAGGAGATCATGAAGGACATTCGCAACCTGGAAGACATCAGGAAGACCCTCCCGTCTGGCTGCTTTAACACCCCGTCCATTGAAAAGCCCTAGCGTCACCGCGTAGGGCCGGAAGGCAGCACCCCCCGACCAGGGAGCCCTTGTGAGGCCGTAGAGTGCCTTAACACAAAGATGACATTTTTCAGACCCCCACTTCTCTGCTGCTCTCCACCACTGTCCTTTCGAACCAGGAAAATTTACAAAGCTTAAAAAGAAACAAGTCAGACATCATGAATCGGGAACAGAGGGTTTTATCTGATAGTCTCTCTTCCACGGAAGGCACTCCCTTACCCACACTTTCCCTTCCGAGTTGCCTGAGGACGTGGCACCTTACGTTATCACACGGTGGTGTAAACGCTTCGTGGGAACTGTTGTCTGCCAGGGCTGAGCAAGTAGCCCTCCCTTTCTCACTGATACCAACAGAACTCCTCAGTCTTAGTACTCTTGTTTCTATGAAGGAAAAGTTTGGCTACCACTAGTAGCGTTGTGATGGCCAGTACATCCAGTCTATCGATAAAGAAAATGCACCTACATCTACTACCCCTCCTCCTTTTAAGGAAATAAACATCCTGTGCCAAAGGTATTGGTCATTTAGAATGTCAAGAGCCATCATCCGTTGTTTTAGCTATTTTGAGTATAGGACACTGAGCCATCCATGGGTAAGGATGCAATTATTTATGACAGTCTCCAGGAGAATGAGGCTGCAGAAGTAGGCTCAACATTTTCTCGTATGTTAATAATTGACTAGGAAGATAAACTTTTCTCAGATCTTTGGGCAGCTGATAAATCTGGATGGGCAGCTTGCACTCACCCATAGACATCTTCTGATATTCCTATAAGAGGAATTTATACAGAAGTAATAAGGATATGATAACCACTAAAGTCTTTTTCAAAATCAAACTAATCCTTAGAGCTTTTTTTTAGTATGTTAGTCTTAGAACTAGCTCAGTTAATCCGGTAGAGAGAAGTTGGTCCCTAAGATCTTGACAGACAAACACAGAGCAAACCTCCTTGTCCTAGTCTTCCCTAGCAAAGGAAGAAAACGGAGATGCAACTTGTCAGGATCCCACATGTTTTTCTTCCATTGGGGAGAGATGATGCCTTTGACCCTCACCCTCAGTTAGCTTTGGACGTTCCCATCTTTTAGAATCTCTCTAAACACATAATTTGCCAAATCCTGGTGGCAAATACTTGCACTCAGTATTTCACATAGCTGCCAGCACCATCTAGCTCCTGCACTTTGTGATTTAAACCAACCCACTCTAAACCTTCCCTCCAAGTGTAGAGGGAAGACCCGTCGGTGGAGTTGCCTAGTTGGCTTCTCAACTTTTGATCCTCAGCTCTGTGGTTTTAAGACCACAGTGTGATGATTCCCTGCCACACAACCCCTCCCTCCTACCAGCCCACCTTTGAGATTCATATATAGCCTTTAACACTATGCAACTTTGTACTTTGTGTAGCGGGGGGAAAGAAACTATTATCTGACACACTGGTGCTATTAATTATTTCAAATTTATATTTTTGTGTGAATGTGGTTTTTTTTGTTTATCATGATTATAGAGTAAGGAATTTATGTAAATATACTTGGTCCTATTCCTAGAATGGCACTGTCTGTTCACTTCTTCACTCCATTTTTCCTCCCCACTGGCACGTGTCTGGATACCTCCTTCCCTGCCGTCTGCAATTCTTCGCATTGTATTTGTTTCCCGTGGCTCTGCGCCTCGCCTTGTGTTTGCAGCATCTTCATTTCCTAACATTCATATTGAACTGCTTTCTTCCACACACAGCCGCTCAAAAGAGGTACCTCACACCCTCTTCCATGCAATCCTGTGACCTTAAATTGCAACTGATGTGGTTCCTAATGCCCGCTCTGGGGCAGGAAGGTCAGGTTACAGAACAAGGTGGGGTAGGACATTTTGCCCAGTGGTATAGTCAGCATCGATGTGGGTCTAGCCAGGAAGGAGCTAGAAATGGCCTGACATTTCGAACGGGATGGGTCATTTTGATAAGGGAGTGCGCGATCACTGAGCCGGCATAGGGCGTCAGGGACGGTGTATACAGCAGGCAGGTGAGCAGTCAGGCCGCCCCGTTCTCCCCTTCCCGCCTTCTTGCACACCCGAGGGGACGCCAGGCGTTTCGACTTGGCATCCCCTTTCCTTCGGCTGCTTCTGTCCAGCCTCTCCTGCCACGGCCCGGGGCGCGGCTCCTTCTTGCCAGGTTTTCACATCAGTGTTCCCTAGCCAGCCCCTCTTATTAAGTGGCCACATCCTAACAGACATTTTGTTCAAGGTTGCAGGACAATGACTGTAGACAGACTGCCAAGCCAGTTTCCCTCTGGCCCATGGGTCAGCCTCACACACCAGTAAGTCGTAGGCCACAGTGAAATTTGGGGTGGTTTTTTTTTTTTCATTTTGTTTTGTCGCTTTCCTCCTCCATCTGTGTAGTATATTTTTAAACAGAATTTTATTTTTAAAATAAAAGCTCTTTATAAGGACAATACCTTCATTACACTCCTGCGGTATACATGATTTTATTGTATAGTTCCAGTTATCTGTATTTTACATCATAAAACCGACAGGGTGGCCGCTGCGGAATGCTGGGTGTCACTGGGGACACAGACCGCTGTCCCCTGGAATTGTTCCTTCTAATTCCAACTGTGGCCCTTTTACATGTGCCTTCACTTAAGCTATTTGCCTTAATCTCTACAGTCTTGCTCTCCAGGGTGGTGAATAAAATGCAACACTTGGCATTTTTTTATGTTTAAAAAACCAGTATTTTATTTATAATAAAATCTGAATATTTGTAACCTGTTACATTTGGTGTGGCCTGACTGTGGTACTGGGGACACAGGATGTTTTAAAAGGTACGAAGAAGAAAAAGCTGCTCATAATATCTTACTGGGGTGACTTTTCTTGACAACAGTCTAATATGTGTGTATATGTGTCTGGATCATGTGTGCATGCATCTGTATAATGTATGTAAGTGTGTATATACGTATCTGTGTGTGTACGTTCATGTGGGTGTATATGTCTGGATATGTGCATATGTTATGTATACAAATAACATTTTTTTACCCTTCTCAGATGGGGATACTTTGGTGCGGTCCAGAAGTAGGCAGACTTTTTCTGGAAAGAGCTAAACTGTAAATACTATAGGCTCTGCGAGCCATACAGTCTCAGTTACAACTGCTGTGTGGTTGCAGCATGGCAGTGGCCCTGGACGGGGCGGAAATGGGTATGGCTGGAGTCCAAAAACAGGCACGGGCTTGAGGGCTGCCGTTTACCAGACCCCCTGGAGACGCTTTTAAGATTATTTGGGCTTCTTAAGTTAGCAGCTGTATGTAAAAAGCTGTCTTTCTACCTTTAAATACGCATATAACTTCAGCTAAAAGGGGTTCTTCAGATGATGGGAAACCCTCTCAAACATAATGGAATGAAGAGAAAAGGGAAATAGGCCAGAAGCAGCTCCTTGTGCCTCACTCCTGCTGGAGGGCGGGCCCAGCTAGAGGGAGCGGAGGCCAGGCGGAGAGTTTGAGAGTGACGGACGCAGCGGCAGGCTTCAATTTGCTCTTCTGTGCTCTTGTTTGTAGCCCTGAGTCCCTGTGGGCCACATGGCACCTGCCCAGTCGTAAACCCTTGTAGCTAGGACTCCTGTGAAGAACCTGAACTCTTCTCAGTTGGACTTGCTCAGAGAGAGCTTTAGAGGGCACTAGTTACTAGTGTTTTCTTATGTACCCCGTTCTTAACCCCCCTTGGTAGGATCCGACTCAAAGGCAAACACATCTTTGTAGATACTGTGTCAGAGTGATGAGTGCGATTCTAAAAATTTACTCCTATTCCTTTTGTTACTTCAGGGTTACTTCAGGAGTTTCTCCAAAGTTGAATTAGAATCCACATAATCTGATTCAAAATACCCCATAGGTATACTCCTTAAATAAGCCTTCTTGAACCCTGATCAGTCTGAATTCACCAGCCCCACTTCATTAAGCTCAAAATGGAGAGTCTGAAGAATACCTCTGGCACCAAGGAGAGCCCGGGAATAGAAAGGCTGCCAGCGCTTGCTTCCTTGGGGGAGAAAGGACCCATCCCAAGGAGATCACATCTCTCCAGGCCCATAGTTCATGGAACTAAAAGTAAGACAACTGGATATAGCAGGTAATTTTGCCTGTTCACACTAAGCAGCTTTTAATGAAATAAGGATTAATCACTGGAGTGAAAAATAAACTTCCTAGTAAATAATCTGTCAGGGGCTCCAGTGGTTCAGAAGTCAACAACTCGAGTGCCTGCTGCGTATTTGTATCGAGTCCCCCGAAATGATTCTATCTGCTCTACACAAATAGAGGATATTCTAAATAGAAATTAACTATATGCTTAAGAAAGGGAAATATTTAGCAGAAGTCAAAAAGCTAAGAAGTTCCTGGTTGGGAATTCAAATAAGAGAAACCTCAACATTTCAAGTGTTGTTCGAACACCTCCATGTCATTCCTTTAACTCTGCTCCCACCCGTGTTTTTTCTTTCCCTGCTCCTTCCTGGGAAAGCCTGAGGTCAAGGTGTCACCTCCTCTGTTGAAATTGGCCAGTCCCTCTCTGTGTCCCGCCACCCTTCCCAGCCTTGTACTGGCTTCTAACATGGCCCTGGGACACATGCTTCTCGAGCAGGTGTCTCACACCCACCTTTCCCCCCAACCTCCCTGTACTCCCCAGGATTCGGGTCTGTCTATTCATGTCCACATCCTCAGGATCAGGAGGCACCCCATAAGCAGTCACGGGGTTGTCAAAATGGTCTAAAAGTAAAATCAGCCTCTCTCATTTGCCTATTCTCCCATTTCTGTTACTTGAGCCGAGGGGGAGGTTCACCGGTACTTGTTAATGCCCTCTGTCCCCTCCCGCCAGTCTCATTCTGCTCCCTCGATACTCCCGCCCTCTCTGGGTGCAGGAAGGTAAGTAACTGCTCTCTTTCACCGAGTGGCAGAGTGCCCGGCACACACAGCTGGTGTGGCCCGTCTACAAGGCCCATTGCTCTGCATCCCAGCCTCACACCAGCCGTTCCCAGCACCATGTGCGTGTCTGCCAGTTTTACCCACACAGCCCCTTCTGTATATATTTCTGGCTCCTGGCCCACATTGTAACATTAATTCCTTTCTCCAACTCCTGGGAATGGGCCTGGTAAGTTTTGACAGCTTGGTGGGTGTTTCATCCTGTTTGCATATGTGCCTTAGTAAGACTGGTAATCTAAGGCCATGCAGATACTGCTTATGCTTAATTTAGTATAGTTTGTATTTATTTCTATAAAAAGCTGAGCATCAGGCCCTCAATCGAGAATGTGACCCTCTGATACAGCTTTGCTCCCATGAGTATGTCCAAGTCAATTTGAGTGATCCTCCAGGAAATGTGCCTGGTCATACCTTCGAGGACACCTCTCCACCCTCCCATAATTATTTTTCACCATGTTTAGTAACAGGAAACTCTACTTGAACTTCAGACTGATGCTTTTGTGCCCATGGTGTCCACTTTTGTACAGAGATCTTTTGTTCTTTCAGTAACTAAATGCAGTCATCAAGTTGTGCCACAGCAACTAGTGTTAAGAATTTATAATGCAATTCCTTCCTGAATATTCTGTGCTGGCCTTCTAGTATGTGGGAATCCAGTTTTTCCTACTATTCTCCGTCAGTTGACCCCAGCCGTTCCTTGCATGGGTATTTCTCTCCTCCTGAGCATGGTTGCTAGGTTGAGGTTAGTGCAGAGTAAGCGTAAGTCCAGCAGAAATGTCTGGGGAAGATGTGCTGCCCTAGCGTGGATTACACGTTCCTGGGCTGCTGAGCCAGCGTCCGAGATAAAGGCTCAGGCGAAATGGCTGTGATTTCAGTGATTACATGTTTAGTGCGGTCAGAGACGTTTGTGTTACAACTTGCTCATCGCTCTTGGCTCAGTCTGCTATCTGCTGTCTCAGTTGGGCTGATCCAGAGGCTCAGACCTGGTCAGAGAGAGAGGAGTTTTGCCACCTAGATGGCAGACAGGTTGCCCTCCTTACGTTTCTGAAAGACTGGGGAAGGCATCTTATTTTAAAGATGCCTTTTAAAAGGTATTTTAAAAGGTGCCTTCATAATGTTTTCTTTGATTTGCCCCTGATTTGATGGTCTTCATTTGACCAATGAGGAAATGCTAAAGTAAAATAAAAACCACTATTTTAGCATATTACTTTATCCTCTCGTGATTTTGATCCATTTTCCTTTTAAGAACCTCTAGGAGGTACATGTATTTTATAATAAGCTTCCTCAAATGCTTTTCTCTTGGAGAGACCAATGCAGGATTTAAATATATTAGTAACTTGTCCAATATTAAGGAACCATTTAGTGGCAGAATTATTACTTGGAACCCAATTGTGTTTAAGCATCTGGGCTGTATACACCTCAGAGCTTACACCCTTTTCTCATTTCCTGTGGGTTTTCCCCTCTTTCTCTATTCTTACTTAGAATCAGGGCTGGAACGTCAAGCTGGCTCACCAGCATCACCTTTACCTAGCTTCCTCTAATGTTAACATCTGATTTAACCATGGTACATTTATCAAGACTCAGAAATTAAAATTGGTAGATTTAACTATGGCCTTTTGCCTACTTTTAAGCACCTTCTTTTTCAAGACCCCCTTTTTAAAGTAACACTGGTGGTGCTTGGGTGGCTTAGTCAGTTAAACATCTGACTTCAACTTTGGTCATGATCTCATGGTTCCTGAGTTTGAGCCCCACATTGGGGCTTGTGCTGACAGCCCAGAGCCTGGAGCTTGCTTCAGATTTGGTCTCCCTCTCTCCCTGCCCGTCTCTCTCAAAAAAAACCAAACATAAATAAATAAAGTAGGGGCACCTGGGTGGTTCAGTCGGTTAAGCGTCCGACTTTGGCTCAGGTCATGATTTTGCAGTTCATGGGTTCGAGCCCCGTGTCAGGTTCTGTGCTGACCACTAGTCAGAACTTGGAGCTTCTCTTCAGATTTTGTGTCTCCCCCTCTCTGACCCTCATCTGCCCACGCTGTCTCTGCCTCTCAAAAATAAATAAAAAACATTAAAAAAATAAAGTAATACCAAATTTTAAAACAAAATACCCAAGCTATGGGGCAATAGAAGTGGATAGTTGATTTTATTTTATGCCACAAATTAATGCCACAAATTTAAGTATATTAAAAATAAAACGTTTATAAACATTACATTTAAATTTCTTATTACATTTCAGCTTACAGAAAAATTGCAAGAATAACACAAAAAGTTCTTTAGTACTCTTTACTCAGATTCCTCAAATGTTAATATTTTACATTCGCTTTTTCTCTGCTCTTTTGCTCTCTATGTAGAGAGAACTATTTTAAGTTGCAGACATGATGCCTTTTTACTCAAATACTTCAATATATATTTCCCAAAGACAGGGAAATTTCTTACCTACTTACAGCACAATTGTCAAATTCAGGAAATTCCCATTGACACAACATTATTAGCTTATGTACAGCCATTATTCAGATTGCACCACTCGTGGTGGGTAGTATAATGGCCCCCAGAGATGTCCACATTCTAATCCCTAGAGCCTGTGAATATGGTAGGTTGGACAGCAAAGGGAATTAAGGTTTCTGATGTAATTAAAGTTGTGAATCAGCCAATCTTAGAATAGATTATCCTGGGTTACCTAGGAAGGGTAAGATAATCATAAGGATTCTTATAGTTGGAGGAGGAAGGCAGAAAAAGCAGTTAGACTGATGCAATGTGATAAGGACTCAACCTACCATTTCAGGCTTAAGATGGAGGCAGGGGAAGGAGCTGAGGAATGTGGGCAGCCTCTACACATAGAAAAGGCAAGGGAATAGATTCTCCCCTCGGGCCTCCAGAAGGGAGCACAGCCCTGCCAGCATGTTGGAGTTTAACCCAGGAAGATCCCTGTCAGACTTCTAACCTACAGAAATAGAAGGTAATAAAGTTGTGTTGTTTTCAGTCACTCAATTTGAGATAATTTGTTGTGCAGCCATAGGAAACTAATACACCATTGTCCCAAGAACATCTTTTATGAAAAAAGAAAATCTGGGTTCCTGGGTGGCTCAGTTGGTTAAGTGTCCGACTTTGGCTCAGGTCATGATCTCGTGGTTCATGAGTTTGAGTTCATGAGTGTGCTGACAGCTCAGAGCCTGGAGCCTGCTTCAGATTCTGTGTCTCCCTCTCTCTCTTTACACCTTCCCCACTCATGTTCTGTCTCAAAATAAACATTTTTTAAAACATTTTAAAGAAAAAGAAAAATCTGAAAAAAATGTGTTCACTTGTCATGTCTCTTCTATTTCCTTTACTTTGGAGCAGTTCCTGAATTTCCTTTGTGTTTTCTGATGTTGACATAAAAAAAAAAATACAGATAGTTCTTTTGTAGTTTGTATTTTCTCTTGATTGGATTGAGGTTGTATACTTTGACAGGAAGATCATAGAAGTGATGTTGAATTCTCTTCAATATATTATCGAAGTCATTACTGGCAATGTTAACTTTGACAGTTGACTAGGGTGATGCCTCTCAGATCTTTACATTGTAGAGTTATTCTATTACCCCTTGTCATTAAAGTGTCTTATGAGGACATACTTTGAGGCTATATAAATATCCTATTACTCCTTATCCTTTTACCTACTAGTTTCAGAATCCATTGATGATGGCTGCCAAATGGAGATTTTTCTAAATCCATCATTCTTTCTACATTTATTAGTTGACATTATACTAAGAGATATTTTCCTTCTCCACTTTTTATATATATTTGTATCATGTTAGATTCATTTTATTGTAGGAGAAACAATATTGATATTTATTTTGATCCTTAAATGTCCCTTATTTGGCCAACGGGAGTACCTTAATGCTGATCCCTGTGATATTTTGATAATTTCCCTTGTTCTTTGAGCATTGTCTTATTTTTGGCACATAAAGACATTTCAGGCTCATCCTATACTTCCTCTGCCATAATCCTGGAAACAGCCACTTCTCTAAGGAGCAAAATTAGGTTTTGTTAATTCCCCAAATGCCAACGGCCAATGACAACAATAAGGACAACAACAAAAGTGGGTCACATGGATTCAAAAACTCTCAAAAATATCGCTAAATGTCAAGCAAATTGTTTTTTAGGTTACTTGGCTTTAGGGAACATGGCCTATTCTCTCCCCATAGATGAGTGCCTGTGTTAGGCATCGTTGCAAATATTTTTGGAGCACTCATTGCCCTTGCCACCTCCCTAGTACTGGTACCCAGGAGTTTTACACTGTGACAAAGGCAATTACTTGTACTTTGAGAAATCTATTGAAGTAGGGGAGGCAGCAAAAAACAAAACAAAAAATAGTACAAAAATAAAGACATATCTCTATAAACAGGAATATGCAAGCATGTTGGTAAACAGATGCATAGGAACGTTATATATTAATATTAATATATTGATTTTTTTCATTAAAATAATTGAATGCTGACAACTGTTCTTTTTGGTAAGTCTGGGAAGGACAAATAATATTCATAAGAAAAGGTAGAACGTCTAGCTGTGTTATAGAGAATATGGTATGGGAAATGGGCTTGGGGACATTGAACCAGATATGAAAATGCATCGACAGAAAATTCAATGATGTGCAACTGAGTGATTGAGTTTTCTTCCCAACCATTGCTCTCTGTGTATTGAAGACATTCTGGAATCCCAGCACTATAGTCTCCAAACACAGGGAGGACTCTTATGCTCAATGTGCTCAGTTTCCATGGTCCAATTTTTGGTTGATTATTGTTGGCTGTCATCTCAGAAGACCAATAACATAACAAATTATTTTGTTATTTCAAACTCTTACTATTGAGGCCCTATAGAAGTGGTTAGCCATTGACCAGAGCCCAAACTAGAAAGATCTTGCCATGCTGAGATCAAAAAAGATAGCTATCAAACTATTGGTAGTCCACTGGTGTCTTATTAGACTCTAAGGAAGAGCCGGCAAAAACTATTATGGTTTTATTGTGCTTTTGTGCTGAGTTTTAGGAGTGTTGAATATGTAACAAAACAAAGTTTGTATTCACATAGGTTTGTGGAATCAAAACAGCTCCTAGAGCAAGTGGCTCTCAAAGTGAGGGTCTGGGGCCAGCCATGGCTGCCTCACCTGGGAACTTCTTAGAAATGCACATTCTCAGACCCTACCCCAATCTAACTGAATCAGAAATTTCAGGGGCCGAATCATGAGAGGTTAATCTGAGCTTTAACAAACTCCCCTCCAAGGGATTCTGATGCTGGCTAGAAAGTCAGTGTGCTGTGCATGGGTTTTCAGTGATTATATCTTATGTGTCTGTGTGTTGGACTCAACCAGGCATTTTTACATTCAGTGACCCTTGCTAGGTTAGCTCTTTGAATTGGGAAAAAAAGAAGTTCAGAATGTGTCTGGGCTAATTATAGTGTCAGAGACCATCAATATTGACTCTTCTCCATGCTTAAAACCTATACTAAGAAACTCTAAGTATTATATACATAAGTTGGTTAATTAATCAAAACATTCCTCTTATGGAATACAAAAGTTTTCCTAAAAAGTAGGTGAAAGCCCCTGGGTGGCTCAATTGGTTAAGCATCCAACTTCAGCTTAGGTCATAATCTCATGGTGCATGAGTTTGAGCCCTGCATCAGGCTCTATCTACAGTGCAGAGTCTGCTTCGGACTCTCTCTCTCTCCCTCAAAACAAACTCAAAAAGAATTTTCCAATGTAAGTGATGACTGACATCTATTTACAGTTATTTAATTTTTTTAATTAAAAAATTGTTAATATTTATTTTTGAGAGAGAGAGAGAGAGACAGAGAGACAGAGACAGACAGAGCACAAGCAGGGGAGGGGCAGAGAGAGAGGGTAGACACAATCCAAAGCAGGCCCTAGGGTCTGAGCTTGTCAGCACAGGGCCCCATGCAGGGCTTGAACCCATGAACCATGAGATCATGACCTGAGCCACTAGGTGCTTAACTGAGCCACCCAGGTGCCCCTGTTTAAGAATTTTTAGGGGTGCCTGGCTGGCTCAGTTGGTTGAGCATCTGGCTTTGGCTCCAGTCATGATCTCACGGTTCATGGGTTCAAGTCCCGCATCAGGCACTGTGCTGAGGGCTAGTTCAGAGCCTGGAGCCTGCTTCAGATTCTGTATCTCCCTCTCTCTCTGACCCTCCCCTGCTCACACTCTCTCTGTCTCTCAAAAATTAAAATTAAAAAGAATTAAAAAAAATTTTAATATACATATTTGTTTCCAAAATGATTTATCCACTTTTCACAAGATCTTCTAAATAATATTTTTATTCAGTAGCTGTGAAAAGTCCAAAAGATAATGGAATATACTAGACTTTTAGTGATTCATAATTATCATCTAACGCTATGAATTTGGCAAGCTTGTTCTGAATGGTTCCACAAGTAGGAAATAAAAAGAGCCATTTTCATTTAATATGGGAGATGTGTTTGAAATTAGGATAAGCAAAAAATATGCCCCAGAACATCAGAAGCTCAACCTAAGTCTCAGGCCCTACTGAGCGGCCACAATTCATGGACAAGTTAGACTTAGCTAAGGGCACACAGCTCTCAACGTTGCCTATTTTTCCTATAAATGAGGCTGTCAAAACCTTACATAATTGCTCAAGTCAGTTCATCTGTATGCAAAAGAATACGGAATTTATCAGATTTTGCTAAACTAAGTTTCTGTAGGGCTGGAAGCGTGTGTGGTTTGGGGGCTTCTTTAAAAAAACAACAACAACAAAAGAAGAAAACCATGTAAGATCCCAGATGCAAAAAAGTAAGTATGTGGCCGGAAAGCGGCCCAGGAGCTCCATGACTTCTGCATGGGAAATCCACCTCTGTGTGGTCACTCTATTTATTTTAGGCCAGGGGAAGGCCGAGCGGTTGCTTCCTTTATGTCACTGTGTCATTGGGCGTGTGCATGACTGTACTTCCCTTCGCCTGCAGACACCTCAGCCGCTGTCTGGCCAGGAGAACCTGCTTGGTGTGCTCACTGCATGACGGCAGCGGGTGTGGCTCCGAGGGGAGTGCCAGGCTCTGTAGAATGTGCCCAGAGGCTGCAGAATCAGACTTCTGCCAGAGGAAGAAAGAGCGCCCCAAGGCATGCATTCACTGGTGAAACAGAACAGTGAAATAAGCTAGCCAGGTGTCTTAAAGATCTGAACTCTTAAGTTTACCCTTCTGAGTCTATACTTCTGGGACTTAGGAGATGTTGCAGAATAATAGTGTCCTTTATCTAGTGGGTCCATTTCACTGGGAATTCCAGAGCAACCTCTTGCTCTCTTACATGGCACACTGGCAGAACAGTCTGATCAGAAAACTGAGTAAAGCTTCAGTTTAGGACTACAACACTCAATGAATTGCTTTTATCAGAGGAAAATGACTTCTGATTATTACTGCGTTAGTACTAAAATAAAAGCAAGGCATGCCTACCCAGCACACTGAGGGTCTATTCTGTGGCTTTCTTGGGCCATATAAGAGAGAGGCTCCCTCCCCACCTACAAATGATTCACACAGATTATCTAGGCCTACATCAACGTCTGCAATATAGGAACAAGAACTCTAGTTTTTATTCATATGGGCATCATCATATTACATTTTAAACAACTTTTATGTACTGACCCTTGAGTATCTAAGAAACTTTAGTGACCTGTCATTCTACAACTGTTACAGAAAACTAGCTCAGTGCGAGGCCCTGCCCAAGGTGGTGGGGACAGAGCAGTGTACAAGACAGACAAACCCCCTGCTCGTATAGGACTTATACTCTATTTCAGGAGAAATAATAAACAGAGATGAATGAAATATGTAAACATTAGCCAATTGGGTAGCACTTAATAGGTTTCAGATGCAGTTGTAAGAACTTGATAAATACTATGCGCACAGCCTGACGAGGTGGGTGCTATTATTATTCCCATTTTATGGAAACGAAAAATGAAGAATAATGAAGAATAGAGAGATTCTATCTTGACAACCTGTTAAGTAACAAGTCAGGCCTTGAACAAAGTCCTACCTGCATCTCCCCACCATGTCATATTGCCTCTTAAGTCTCGCCAGTGTCAAGTAGGGCAAAAAGTTCTATGGAGAAAAACAAAGCAGGGAAGGGGAAAAGAAAGGGCTTGAGGAGTCGGGGTGGAGCTTGCAGTTTTATACAAGATGGTCGAGAAGGCTCCACAAAGAAGATAGCATCCAAAGCCCCAACCACGAGTGTATCTGAAGAAAGCACATTCCAGGTAAAGACACAAGAGACTGCAAAAGTCCCAGAGTAGAAACACTTACGTGGCTGAGGGTGAGCAAGGAGGAGGACGGCAAGGTAACAGGGTTGAGGGTGGAAGGGGACACATCATGTGACACTTTGATGCCATTACAAGGACTTCGGCTTCTACTCGGAGGTGGGGTGCCTAGGAGCTTTTGCAATGGGGCATGAGATCTGAGTTGTACTGTAACAGGTGTAGTGCAGCAGTTGTGTTTAGACTAAAGGCGGGCAAAGGCAAGAGGAGGGAGAGGAGATCGGTGGCGACCACAGTCATCTGTGCAAACGATGAATGGGTTTGAATTAAGGTGGTTACAGTAGAGGTGATGAGAAGTGGTCCAGTTCCTATTATGATCTGAAGAGAGAGTGAGCAGCAAGATGTGCTGTGAGAAAAAGAAGAATCAAGAATGACTTTAAGGTGCTTGGACTGAACATCTCACTCGTTTTATTTTTTATTTCTTACTCAGTTTCAGGCCTTTCTTTCCATATGGGGAAGCCTGGGCAGAAGAGGTATGGGGGGCAGAATATCAGGAGCTCAGCTTTGTATTACATCTTGGATGTTAATTACCCATCCAAGTGGAGATTTCAATTAGGCAGCTGAACATGATGTTAAAGAACTCAGGGAGCTGCACAAGCAAGCTAAGGATATAAATCTGAAATCATCAGCAGATGATGCTTGAAGCCATGAGGCTGCTGAGAAAACCAGTGGAGCGACTAGAGACAGAAAAGAGGGAGGTCCGAGGCCTGAGCCTTAGGTGGCTCCCCCCCCCCCATTAAAAGGGCACTTCTATATAGGTTCCGAGGTAAGAGATGCACAAGATATTCTGGAAGCCAAAAAAGCCTTTTTTGAAGGAGAAAGGCATGATCAATTCAGACCAATGATGCTGATAGATCCTAGAAGATGAAGGCAGAGAATTGGCCATTACATTTTACAACATGGAGGTCCTTGAAAGCCTTCCAGAGGCAATTTCAGTGCGGTAGTGGAGGCAAAGGCCCGATTGCAGTGGTTGGAGAGGTGTTGTGAGATCTCTGCAGTAATTTCTAGAAAGACTAAGAGGCGAGAAACTGGGGAGGGCAAGTATAATCAACGCTCCTGTTGTCCACAAGGGAGACAACTCTAAAAGGGAGCAGAAAAGTGGGAGAGAAGCTAAAGTGTAACATGGGCTCAAGGCGGGTGGGTTGTGTTTTGAGAAAAATCCAGAAAAGGCAGAAAAAACAATGATAGTGAAGAATCCTTCTCCAGAGGGTAGAGTGCTTTCCCAGAGTGGGGCGAGGGCTGAGCCCTCCTGCTGTGGGGGATGTAACAGCAAGGGAAGGGGAAAGGAGGGCAGCCTGTTGGATGCGGCAGTCAAAGCATGTGGATGAGGTTCTCTTCCAAGTGCTATTTTCTCAGAGTCTCAGGAAACAGGTCATTGGCAGAGAGTGACATGAGGGAGGAGGTGAGAGAGGATTGAAGAAAAGGGGAAAGTATGAAATAGTCTTCAAGGAGAATTAAGACAACAAATGCACCAGGGAAATGGAAGTCTGATTGCTCAGAACCCCTTTGAGGTTAATGAGCATGAATTCAATCTACAGCAGCAAGTTAGGTCTGAGATTCTAACAGGACTCGGAGGGAAGGATTCTAAGACTGGACATGGCACTTTATTATTATTTGTTGTTGTTGTTTTTAATTTGGCCACAGCATTTTAAATGGGTAAGAAGTGCTGGGGATGGGAAGAGGGAGGAGAAAGGCAGAGATGACGGATTGCAGGGGCTGGGGTGTGATTAAAGTCGGGGCACTGGACAGACTGAGCTTCCCAAATCAGAAGTGATGATTAGAAATTGGGGGTGGGGGTGCCTGAGATTAAAGTTCTGGGAGAGGTACAGCTACTTGGAATGGCAAGATCTAGATGTGGCCGCAGGCAGGAGTAGCTGCATAGGGTGTGTTTTACCAAAGAACGAATTTAGTTCCATAGTCACACTTTTCTCACGTTTTCAATCCTGTCCCAGTTGAAGCCACCTCAGTAAATTGTCCAAAATTTTGTTTTATTTCTCAAATGAAACTGAATGAAATCTTTATTCACTGGCAGCCCATAGGCCATGAATGACCCACAATGAGTCATAAATGCCCTGGCTGTCTGCATCCTGCACACTGACACATGACTAGAACATTTGATGAGACTCCCTGATAGGAAAGGAAGGTTTGAATCCCAAACGAGCATTAGCATACATACTTGGGGTTGATGAAGTATACTTGAGTAATTTCTGTAAAGCCAATATTTTAAGAAGGGGTATTTTATTCATTCTACGCAAATAGATTACTGTATTTCCCTTTGTGGTGGACATGAGCATTCTACAAATGGGCCTTCTTCTAAGGACACCTCATGAGGCAAAGAATTTGAAAACCATGCACACAGAAAACCTAAATCAGAACCCTTAATTGGAATGATTTTTTTTCAGCAATTGAGTTAACTGGAAAAAAACAAAAACAGGAAGAAACAAAAGCAAATACCTCAAGAATATAAGCTCATATCAATTTATCTCACTGGAAAAAAAATTTAAAAGACAAAAAACTATCCAAAAATTCCAAGTGAGGTCAAAGGGTGAGTACAAATTTAGCTAACATGGTCTGTGTTAACTATAGTGCTTGCTGAAGAGTAAAAATAATGATTAGAAGAAAGAACAAGATTATTTTTTAAGAAGGATTGTAATAATCATGCTTTAGACAGCTTGTGTGACACAGAGAGGGCGTCTAACTTGTTAAATGAAGGCATGGACGCCTTAGTCTGGAAAATGAAATGCAATCCTTTAGGAAAATCTGTTAGCAGGGGTTGATTTAGCCAGAAACCATATCCAACTCCAACATCTTCTTTCCTGAACTTTCTATTTAATTGAAGATTCTTCACTTGCTACCTTTATAAAGAAGTGAGAAGTTAAGGAGTCTCTGAACTGGCCAGGATAATTTTTTTTAATGTTTTTTATTTATTTTTGAGAGACAGAGACCGCACGAGCAGGGGAGGGTCAGAAAGAGAGGGAGATACAGAATTCGAAGACAGGCTCCAGGCTCAGAGCTAGCTGTCAGCACAGAGCCTGACGCGGGGCTCAAACCCATGAACCATGAGATCATGACCTGAGCTGAAGTGGGAGGCTTAACCAACTGAACCACCCAGGTGTCTCATTAAAAAATCTTCATAATGATACACAGGAGCTGTTCAAGGGCATTTTCCATCTGCTCATTTTAATGGTCTGAGATAAGAGATCAGCAGAAGGCTGTCCCCTGGTGCTGGTGGAAGCACAGCAGAAGAGGGCAAGGTAGGAACGAGGGTCTACACCACTAGGAGACGCATGCTTCCATATGCCATGGGCACCATCAGTGCATTTGAAGGGGACTCATCAGGACGGTGGAATGCTGTGACCAGGGCTGTGCCAGACCCATGTGGGGATGAGGAGCCCTCCAAGTGCATTAGTGGTCAGTTTTGAGGCAAACTTTGAAGAAGTGAACAAACACTTGCCTATTTCTGTAAGCCTGTGATTTGGAAGCAAATTCTGAATCGCTTTAAGAGAAAAAGAAATATTCTCTTTAAAAAAAAAAAAAAAAGATAATGGTGGCTAAGGTTTGATCGACCAAACAAATGTAGAGCCATTATAGTCTGATCCAACAATAATCTTCCCCCATTTTCTTTCAAATGAACAACTCCAAACATCATTTTTTTTTTGTTTTACAAGAAGTCTAAGGAAAAGTTCAAGTGGATTTTCAGCTACCCAGCCAATTGTTCTAATTTTTTTTTTTAACTCTAGGACATGGAATTTATTCTTAAATTATAGTGGTGGTGGTGTGTGTGTATGTGAGCAAGAGCTAGAGGGAGAGTGAGAGAAACAGAAAGGGATTTTTAAAAGCGTGGTAATGTCAGGTCAATCCAAAGATGTATGTTTTAGGAGAGGCATAGCGCTGGCTTCCTTTTTGAGGAGGGGCAGATCCATGCCTACAAAAGGAGCCTAATGGCCTGGAACACTAAAAGCACTTTCTCAGGACATGCTGAGGTAACCAGTTTAAACTTGCCAAAGGATGCTTTTCCACTTGGCTCACAGCTATTCATTCATATTGGTTTTGACCTTCCCACTGGTTTTATTTTTAATTCCTTATTCATTTTCAGGCCTTTCCGTATAGGGTTAGGAAGAAACTGCCAATTCTAGAGCTGGCATTTGTGATGCTGAACTAGAAGATTAAGTCAGGTTTTAGAAATCGTGTTTTCTCCTGTTTCCTGTTTTCATGTCCAGCTTGAGAACACTCCAAGTATTAACTAATACTTAATTACAGAAAGTGGTAAGTTTTAAAGAAATCAATTTGGGGAATGTTGGCTTTAGACTAGGTTTCAGTGGTGGTTGGTAAAAATGAAACAATTCATTCAAGCAAAGATTACGCTAGCAATGTTACTTGAGAAGAAAAAACAAATCTCCCCTATAGAAGAATTCAAATAATTCATGTAAGTATCCTGCCTTAAGGAGAAGGAAGTTAACTCCCACTCCTTAACTGTGGGTGAATGTAGTAACTTCCTTCCGAAGAATACAGTATGGCAGGGGGGTAAAGGGTGACTTTTTGGTGAGGAAACCTGGAAAAACTGCCTCGGCCAGGTGACTAACGTCAACATCAACAGTGATGTCATGTTGAAAGCATGTACCCTTGGTGCAATGAAATCAAACTGGCACCTTTGGTGGTCTTCCTCCCCAAAACTCCCATCCCCAGTCCAATCATGAGAAACATATCAGACAAATCCCATTTGAGGGGCATTCTACAAACCATGTGACCAGTACTCAAAACTATCAAGCTCATCAAAAACATGGAATGTCTGAGAAACTGTCAAAGCCAAGAGGAGCCAAAAGAAACATGGCAGCTAAGTGTAATGTGGTGTCCTAGGTGTGATCCTGGGAAGAGAGAAAGGATATTATGCTAAAAACAACAACAAAAACCTAAGGAAATCTGTAGGATATAGTCGTTAGTTAATATCAATAATTGTTACAAATACAGCATCCTACCGTAAGACATAATCAGGGAGACTGAATGTAGGGTATATGGGAATTCTTTGTACTATATATTCAGTTTTTCTATAAAGCTATAGCTTTTCTAAAAAATAAAATCTGTTTTAAAAACCTACATGAATGAAAGTAATGCACTGGCCTCACACAATCTTATGCGGAAAGTCTAATCACGAATGGGGTGTCAGAGCCCTATAAATATGGACTCCACCATTCAGGCAATACTGTGAACAGAAGTATGTTTCCAAGCTCCCAGCTTCCCCAGTTTGGACCCTTTCCCCTCACAGAAAGATAAGAGCTAATACCAACATAGAAACTGTGCCAAGTTTCTAGCTCACTAATTGCCTCTTACCTTCACAACAGCCAACACTATGAAGTAGGTGGGTGCTATTATTATCATTTAACCCATGCAGAAAATGACACCTAGAGAATTAAAAGGACCCAAGCTCACCCTGCTGTAAAGGTAGAGCTGGGATAAAAACCCAGTCTGGGCCCCAAAGTCAGGGTTCTTGTAACTACTATTGTCAGCCTCTCCCACTCCCCCACTTCACCCCTTTTCCAGGCACCCTCTCTTCAATAGAAATTATTCTGGGTTTATGAAGGGACAAATTGATGATGACCCATGGGGTCCATAGACTCAGAGAAATGACGGAGGTGGGGGCAGATGCTCTGAGCAGGGTGGGAAAGCCCCACTCTGGGAAGTGATGCCTGGTTTCTAATTACAGCACTGGCCCCGATCCCACACTCAGATCCCCACAGGGACTTGCAGTGCTACTGAATCCCATCCTATAGTCTATTCTATCCCCAGACCTAAGGGTTTTAACCATCTGATGTCTTGGAAACAATCCAGCCTTCGGGCATTTTCAAGTGGTTTCTATAATGAGCACTAGGAAACCCACAGGTGCGCCTAAATGAGGATTTGTAAAGCTGAACATACTTTTCCAACCCTGTATTTCAGGAATGTTGACTCCCTTTTATTTACAAAATAAGATAAAATTGTATGTGCCAGCCCAAATGAAGAGAAGTAGATTCTCTTTCATGTTTGCAAAAGACGTACCTAAGACTGAGAAAGTAACTTGAAACAGCAGCTTCTCAAACTCTGCCCTTTTCCATAAATTTCCTTAAATGGTCGTAAAGTTCACAACTTAATAAAGACCCTTGGAAAGGCTAGTCAAAGAATAGATGCATTCAGCAACTTCATAAATAGAGGGGGCTAAAAGTAAAATATTCCATCATGACTTCCTGCTGGAAAAGTCAAAGCTGAGTTAGATCACTTGGAGGGACATGACACCTCTGGAACATGCCATTTGTTTCATGAGCTCCCTGGGGTGTGGGGTGGTGACGAGACTTCTCTTTTTCCCCTTGGGTTATCTTTTTTCTAATGTTTCCACAGGGTACACGTGTTCCTCCTATCCTAATGGAAATAAACAAGAAAAGCTATACATGTGTGTGTGTGTGTGTGTGTGTGTGTGTGTGTGTGTGTGTCTGTAAATTCAGATTGTTGTTTTGGCAGGATATTGCTTACCAGGAAAATCATGATGTGCGGGTGCTCAGGAGCGGTTCTTCCTGTGACTGAGCAGGAATTGCAGAGCAGTGCCCTGGTTTGAGGAAGACTTCTAAGATGAGCAGGCCTCTGGGGAATCGCATCTTACCACTGCCGATGGGTTGGAGATCCAGCAGAGGGTCTGGCTTCACAGAACCAACAAATAACTTGCAGACAATTCAGGAACACAAAACAAAACACTGCCAACGTTGGAACACAGATGCATGTAAGGAACTGATACCCATCAATCTGGAAGAAAAGAATGACGGTAAGACCCTGAACTCCCGAAACTAAGGCTTTCATTCTGAAGCTGGGGTGTTCACTTCTCCCTCAGCTCTGCTCAGGAAAGAACAGGGCAGGGGGGAACCAACTTAGGGTGACATGTGAGGGACTTCTATTGGTCCAATTGAGTCTGATTTTCTCTCTTGTAGCATCATGACTTAGGGGGCTGGAGATAGCTCCAACTCATGTTGGCCCAAGCTAGGGGTTGGCAAACTTTTTCTGTAAAAGGCCAGATTGTATATATTTGACGGCTTACAGACTCTATGGTCTCCATTAGCACCTACTGAACTCTCCTGTTGCGGTGCACAACTAGCGACGGATAAAATGTGAGGGGAAGAGTTTGTGTTCTGATAGAAACTTCCCAGAAACAGCTGGTGGGTAGAATTTGGCCCACAGCCATAGTTTGCTGACTTCTGGCCTAAGCCAATCATAGATACCTCATCCATCCTGCCAGGGATCAGGGTACCTGGGCCTAAACCAATCTGCATAAAGTACTTTCCTGGTGATAGTTACTGATTGAGAGATAGTCATAGGACCTAAATCAGCCCAGTCAGGATGGGGAAATATTTTTGTTTGAAGTCTGAGGGAGAGGGGTTTGATCCCCCCCCCATGAGTAAGGAAGTCTATAGAATACTGCTGCTAGCAAGCAGTCTACAACTATGAGGGGAATCAACCATCAGACGAAGTGGACTCTGATGATGGAAGAGAAAGAACTTGGATCCTTGATGGCATCACTGGACTCCAGGAGAATTTAACCCTATTACCCACCCAACCTCTGGATTTTCAATTATGTGAGCCTGTAAATTTGCTTAAGATCAAAGCCACTTTGAGGTGGGATTTCTATTACTTACAGCTAAATGCATCCTATCTCATATAATATCTTAAAATACATTTTTTGACTTGCAAAATTTGCAAATGCTAAAAGGGGTGACACCTGCTTCTGTAAAAGCAGCATCCATCATTAAAAATAAATGCAAAAACTAGGAAATGAAATAGCTCTTTTTAATTCTCTAGATTGGTGAGTATAATAATGAAAATGATCTAAGGCCTTAGGCCTTAACAGAGTTCATCAAAAACAACAATAACCATTTGTAAGTGTAAATAACAATTATAAAATGTAAAAAGTACTTGTTATAAGAAGCATCTCATTTAGAAGTTTAATGTTCTTTATGCCATTCTTATTATAGTTTGTAGGCCCCTGTTTTGTATTCATTTTAGTCTTGGTTGTATGAATTTACAGCTTTGGTGACCTGTATGATTATTTTAATAAAATAAGGGAACTTAAGTTTAAGAACTGCATTTCATCCAAGCAGGTTCAATCTGTATAGTATTAACTTAGTCATTGCCAAGGGGTAATTTAGATTAGATAATGTCCCTCATCCTTTTAATATTTAAGCTGTGATATAGAAAGGTAAGTCACTTCAGTCTTGCAAAGATCAATACTAACCATGCATTACTCATTCATTAAAAAAGAAATTACTGAAGGCCTACTAAGAGCCAGACACTGAGTGTTTTAGGCCTTTTTACAACACAAAGTCATGACTGTCCTGGAGCTTATATTCTGGAGGGAAATACAGATAACAAATGTGTATGTCTGGTGTGAGGTGGTAAGAAATGGTAAGAAGACACAGAAAACAAAGTTAGGAGTAGACGCTGATTGGGCAGAGTTGGAAGATGGTTCTGATCATGGTCACTTTCAACTTCAGGTGGGACTGGCTCGGAAACAGCACACTTCCTTGTTTGAGCAACAGCAGAGGGGCCAATGGGGTTGGAGCAGAATGAGAGAGATGGGTGGGGCATATGGTATATGACCTTAGAGTCCCCACAACAATGCTGGGCTTTATTCTGAGAAAGAAGGCAATTGTGAGGAGTGTCACTAGCCTACAGATTCTCTGACAAACCTAAATATTCCCAGCAATACCAAGACAGCAAAGCTGATGAATTCTTGCTACTCATTACGCTGACTTATAAACTTAACAAGTAGTTGAATAGCCATTCATTACATAGAGTGAAGGAATTAGTTCATTGTTCTCTTCCAGTGCAATCATTCTACAGGATTGTCGTATCCCGTATTCTACAGGCTGCTCGTCCCTGGCGATTGGGTACCTGTTTCGTCTGCCCGACCGGCAGGGCGGAGAATCGTTGTTCTCCTGAGGGAGGGAGAGAAACAGGGGGCAGGAGAGGGAGACGCAAAGAGTAAAGACAGAACTCACGGTTCTCCGATCAGGCGAAAGAGAACGTTTATTCAAAGAACTGTTCTTTATATAGTCTTCAGGGGGGGGAAACAAGGCAAGTTGACCTAGGCAGGCTACAGAGTCGAATGCATATCAAAGAAGTGCCCTGACTTTTGCCTCAGCAATCTTGGGGGATGGAGAACTAACACTGAATACGGTTTTGATCTTTTGTGTGTCGTCTAGCTCAGCAAGACAGTCGCCAAAGTTATTTTGACCAGGAAATGGCAATCTCCAGCCTCCAGATGCAAATCTTGTTTACTGGCTCACTCAATGGAGTGATAATCCTAGCCTGAGGCAGACAGAAAACTTGGTGGCCCTCGACAGGTCCTCCCTTTAAAACTGATTTTTAAAAAGCTCCTATTAGGCAAGGAATGGACCGTGCCTGGCTTGGGTTGGAGACCTGCCAAACCTTCTTACCCATCATGGGCAAACTCAGAAGCATAAGTTGGAGCGCCTGGCTTGGGTTGATAGGATGGTAAGGCCTCTCTTACCCGTCATTGACTAACTGGCCCGTGCCTCTTGCTACAGCTTTTTATTGGCCTCCTGAATCGGCCATATAGAGCTTAACATACTGGACCTGGGTAGGCTGCGCCTTTTGCTGCCTTAGGAGAGCCATGACCTTATAGAACAGGGCTCAAGGGCACCAAGATCAATAAAACTGCAATAGGTCTTCAACATGGAAGGGGATAGGGTAAAAGTCCATAAAATCCATGAAGAAAGGACTGTTGATGTGTTCCTTCCTCCTCTTCTCCAGGTTCCTTTTGAAGCTTCTTTTCCCAGCAATTGTTGTAACCCGATGGCTGACACAGGACAAGGCTTTGAAACTGCACTTCCTGATCATATTGTTCCTTTGGTTCCCTGCATGCCCAGGGAAGTGTGTTTCTGAGCACCTGTCTTATGCTTTCCCATAGGTTATATAGAGTGGAGTTATAGGATCAATCAAGTGCCCACCATTATGTCTGGCTCAGAGTAGATGCTCTAAGAAATTCATTGAACAAGAAAAAGAATGACCACAGCAAAATACTGTGAGAAAGGATTCTCTATAAAAATTATCTCAGTAGGGGCCCTTGGGTGGCTCAGTTGGTTGAGCATCTGACTTCAGCTCAGGTCATGATCTTGAGGTCCGTGAGTTTGAGCCCTGGGTCAGGCTCTATGCTCACAGCTCAGAGCTGGAGCCTGCTTAAGATTCTGTGTTTCCCTTGCTCTCTGCCCCTCCCTGGCTTTCACTCTCTTTCTCTCTCTCAAAAATAAACATTAAAAAAAATTTTTTTTTAATTCAGTGCCCAGGGGGTGCCTGTGTGGCTCAGTCAGTTAAGCATCTGACTTCGGCTTGGGTTATAATCTCATGGGTCATGCATTCAAGCCCCACATTGGGCTCTGTGCTGACAGCTCAGAGCCTGAAGCCTGCTTCGGATTCTGACCCTCCCCACTCATGCTCTATCTCCCTCTGTCTCAAAAATAAATAAACATTAAACAAATTATCTCACTAAAATAAAGCTGTCAGATTTTATTAAGAATTTAGCCTAGGATCACTGAAAAGACAGATTACAAGCACTTCTTTCCCCTTTCTCGTGTTATATTATTTTCTTTAAAAAGATCAAATCATAAAATCAAAATCTGCATTGTGATGACAGTTTCTAAAGATAAATTCCATTTGCAGGTGATCATAACACCTGAGTAAGTTTTCAAGCTTGTTCTGGGAAAGCTGTTTGGAATACATTTCTTCTGACATTTTACAAATGCTCAGTATTTTGTTTCTCATAAAATACCCCTCAAATAAAGCAATGTGAATACTTTGCAATAAATCAGGAGATGGCAAAAAAATGTGCAACTTTCCAAATTTTAGGTACAAAAAGGTGAAACTAAAAGTCAGAGCAAGGAAACTTTATCCCATTTCCAGACATTTCGTTGATAAGATTTTATTAATATAAAAATGATACTTGCCAATAAAAATGCAGGGTCAGAAAATTTTAGACAACACATGAAACAATTTCTGCTGCGTAAAACTTTAATATTCAATTATCAGGTATTTACTTTTTAAAAAAAATCTCCCATCAGAAGTCATTTTATCTACTTAGTTACAAATGACCACTGTGAAGGAGGTAACTGGTGAGATGTCCACTGAAAAAGAAGGGGCAGGGGCCCCTGGGTGGCTTAGTCAGTTAGGCATCCAGCTGCAACTCAGGTCATTATCTCACAGTCTGAGTTCAAGCCCTGCATCGGGTTCTGTGCTGACAGCTCAGAGCCTGGAGCCTGCTTCCGATTCTGTGTCTCCCCCTCTCTGCCCCCTCCCCCACCCCCAAATTGTGCTTTTTCTCTCTCAAAAGTAAACATTAAAAATTTTTTTATTTTTATTTATTTATTTTTTTTTACAAAGGAGGGACAGAGAAGACAGACCAGTGCCCTTAGCCACATGTGGTTATTTACATCTAAATAAAATTAAAATTTTAGCTCCACATTCACAAAACACACATTCCAAATCCTCAGTAGACACATGGTTAGTAGCTATCCCCTTAGGAAGCACAAATACAGAATATTTCCATCACTGCAGAAATTTCCACTGGGCAGCACTGCCTTAGGAGGTACAGATGGGGCAGTCAAGCTGATAGAATCTTTAGGAGCGCCTGGGTGGCTCAGTTGGTTAAGCATCCAACTTCAGCTCAGGTCATGATCTCACAGTTTATGAGTTTGAGCCCTGTGTTGGGCTCTCTGCTATCGGCACAGAGCCCACTTCTAACCGTCTGTCCCCTTCTCTACTCCTCCTTCGCTCTTTCTTTCTCAAAAATAAGTAAACATTAAAAACTGAACAAAGAATAACAGATTCTGGGGAAAGGACAGCTGATCACACTAGGAGGGCTCTCTGGGAGCACAAATAAGCTTAAAGACAAGACAGAGGGACACCTGGGTGGCTCAGTCATAAAACATCTGACTTTAGCTCAGGTCGTGATCTCACAGTTGGTGAGTTCAAGTCCCATGTTCATGAGCATGAACCCCACTTTGGGTAAAAACATGAGCCCCTGGTGAACGCTGCTTCTCTTTCTGCTCCCTCCTCTCTCTGCACCCTTCGTGGGATTCTCTCTCTCTGCCCCTTGATCACTTGTGCCCTCTCTCTGCTTTAAAAAAAAAAAAAAAGACATAATAGAAACATCAATAGTTTGTGTGGATGTTCAAGAAAGTTACAAAACTTACATACCAGGCATCAGTTTAAGCTTTCCTTACCTTAGAACCAGAGGTAATATTTTGTTATGCCCGGGGAACTTGTATGGGCGAGAAGAATGGGCAGTTTGGGGAATGGAGGAAACTGTGCTAAAAGTAATATCCTCCAAAGATCGGTGTGGAAAGCAATGTTTTCTAAAATGATTGTAAATTACCTGGAAGGGATAATACATGGTTTAATCTTCCAGAAGAGATTTTGCTTAGGTTGGTGCTACACACCAAGTCAGTGCAGAGAAAAGAAACTTTCTGGAAAAGCTCACAAGAACTGGAATAAGCAGAAAGGTAAAATGTGAACTTCAGTGAAAACTGGTGTTTATTATTATATTTAAAGGAAAATAATCCATATTAGAACAGCTAAACAGTGATATCAGAATTACCAGCCTCCCATCAAGGACAAAATCAAGAATTCATGTAGACTGATCCTTTGCTTCCCATTTCCTGCTGATGGAGCCCCTCCCCATAGACAAAGCAGGAGAAAGGTTTTCTTCCTCTGGATGCTCGCGAGCTGGTGTGCACGGCTTGGCCAAAGAAGCTGTGTGGGAATGTCGGTGCTCTACTACCCCTGATGCCCGCTCATCTCCTCTGCTAGATGCCCTGGGTGACGCATAACCCTACCAGGTGCCCTGCCCAGGGCCATCCACTCAAAACTGTACGCCACCAGTGAGCAAGCCGTGGTGCCTCCAAGCAGAAGTTTCACAACCTGGTCTCTGAACACACAGGGAAAACTTGGCAACTTTCTAAGCAGAGCACCTGGAATCATCACGAGGGCAGGAAACTAGAGGAGTCTAAAAATGGACTTTTCAGCTAAAAAGAGAAAGAGACCTATAGATCAAGCTTATAAAGCCATAAGGGCTTGGGGGATGGTTGAAATATACTCTTGTCTAGCAAATCCTAAAGTATTTGAACCGGGGACAAGGAAGAGGTCCTTTAAATGAAATAAAGTCAATTTTATACAGATCAAGAACTTGTAGAAAATACAGATATTTAGAAGAGAGTTGGTTAATTTCATGGATAATAATTCCACAATATGTTAATAAGAAAATGTGAGGATGTTTCTGATCATTTTCCTAAACATTGAAGTTAGTGTCATTGGAAGCAACCCACTTTCAAGACACCCACTGGTGCCCCTGTGAGGTGCAGCCTAGGTCCGCACAAGGGGATGCTGAGTGGAGTCAGCAGGTTACTGAATACATTACACATTATCACTCTTTCCCTCGTGTTCCAGTGGGAAAGTTAACGTTATGGTTGACTGGTCAGACAAGATCTGGTTCTGAAAGGAAGTTCATTAAATTAATTTTTATTAGTATAAATTTATAAAGTTAATAATTCTTCAGCAAATTTCAACAAGAAAGATTAGACTGCAGATAACAGTGAGACGGTTACTTCCAACACACATTTTGTAATCAGGCCCTGAAGGGTCAGTCAGAAGATTTAGAAAAGCCCTTTCTTTAGAAAATATTGAGTAGAAGATTAAAACCCAAAATGCAAACTGACTCAAGAAAACCCCCAATAATTTACTCAAAAGCTTTTTTTTTTTATTAAGTTGTTAATTTCAATTTCAGTAAGGTTAACAGTATTAGATTAGTTCCAATATACGATGTAGTAATTCAACAATTCTGTCCCATGGAGTTTTCTACCTAGAGCTCAAGTAATATATATTCATGTGTATGTGCATGCAGAGTTTTTAACATAATCATGTTAAGTTTACCTAAGGCACATAAAATGTATTTGTTTCTATATAAACAATTCTGCCAAACCAAGTAGCCATATTCTGCTTTGGCTGAGACTTTCTAAATTACTTCCAAAGGTTATATGAATAGAGGACCCAGAGATAAGAAAGTAGCAAAGGCATTAGCCACCCTAATAAAGCAACAGCAATGAAGTCTTGCTTTGCTGTGTATTCACATAATAAAAAGCAGAACATTGAAACAATTGTCTAAATAACTCAGATCTAAAATATATTCACCTAAAATGGATAGATTATTGAGGGAAATGTGTCATTTTGGTTTTAGGCTACTGAGGGCTGTCTCAGTGATTATTGGTAGCACTCTCCATAATTGCAATGGTCTGACAGTTCCACCTTGTAACCGAAGTCTAATCCAGTCCACAGGCTTCCTGCAAAAGACCCACCCAGGAATGTTTGGGGATTTCTGTGTAAGCTACTAAATTCTGGAGCTCTTTCAGACTGCTCAGACTCTTTACACTGTGCTGAAAATAATTTCCAGCTATTCTAAGGAGTTACTAAGTTACTTAATAAAGGAGCTCTTCTACCTGGATTAAGGTATCAGACCAAGAGAAAAGCATCAAGACCTGGTTGGATGATGTAAAAGAATGTTGCATAAGAATCTGAAGTCACTGTACACTGACGAATTACAAAAGGTAACGTGAAAAGGAAAACCCCCAGTAGCCAAACCTTTATTGCTGATCCTCAGGAGAGGAGTCCTGTAGAATATAGTGTATGTTATAAAGACTAGGAATTTTATTTTACTTAAGGGTCCAACTTTTTTTTTAATGGGGAAGTATGTGTTTATTCGGTGAGAGGCTTAATTTGTTTTTATGTTGTAGTTGAATAATTACTCTAGAGAGCGGCATTGGTAGGGATTTGTGAGGGAGCCTGAGTAACCTCAAAATGCGATAATAATAGCACCTGCCGCATAGGGCGGTGGTGACGAATGAATTCTTAAATCCCTGCAAGGCTCCTGGCACGGAGCTGGACGCATGTGGGGTGTTCAGTATGGTGGTTGGCAAAATGATTATTAGATGTTTAAAATGCATCCAAAGTTTCCTATCCAAAGACAAAATTAGACCCTCAATGCGACGGAGATTTTCAGACTTTATTAAAGGCGGGAAAGCTCCAGATTGAAATTAACAAGCCCGTTTAAAAACAGTTTCCTGGACTCGTTTCTTTCTCTGGGAAGGCATGGGTGGGGATCTCAGATCTGAGGTGGCCACCTCTCACTTCCAGCCTATCTTGTCATGCCTGCAGCCCTTGACCCCCTCCAGTGCAATCCAGGGGTCAACACTCACTGTGTGGGCTCCTTCACCTGTCACCCAGCTCTCAGGATCTATGGATGTATTAGAGTGGCTGAGGAACTACAGGCAGAGAGTTTATTCTATGAATCGACATTTCACAGATGAATGGGTGACCACTTGTCAGTCTAAGAAAACACAACAGCTGGCACACCTTTAAATCTACTCAAGGTCCCAGCACCTTTCACCCTGTCATTTTTTCTATGTCAATCTCATCTGGCTCCGAGTGAGTGTCCCTCTTCTCTCTGCTCCTCCCCGTTTGTCGTATTGGCAAACAAATGCTGGATTTGAATGCTTCTGTCTGTAATAACTATACCAAATACCAAAAAAAGATGCAGATGAAATCATTCTTTGTGTGTAGTTGTTCATTTCCCACAACACTGCCTGCCCAGAGGTACCACCAGTCAGCCACAGAAAACAGGATCAGCTCCCCTTAAAAAGTCAAAGGTGTAGGGGTGCTTGGGTGACTCAGTTGGTTCAGTGTCAGACTTGGGCTCAGGTCATGATCTTGCAGTTCGTGAGTTTGAACCCCACATCCGGCTCTGTGCTGACAGCTCAGAGCCTAGAGCCTGCTTCAGATTTGTGTCTCCCTCTCTCTCTCTCTGCCTCTCCCCTGCTCACCCTCGCTCTCTAAAAATTAACAAACAAACAAAAGTAAGAAAGAAGTCATTATTGAGCTCTGGTGTGGCCTCTACTCCTCCCTTAAAAGTAGCTGTGGGGACTCTATACATGTTTCTGCATAAAATGGAACCTGTTCCTTCAGCCAGAGGGCTTGCTTCAGAGAACATTGTTTTCTGGAGTCTGGCCAATCTTAGAGAATTTACCCAGCCGATCTAGGAAACACTGAACCGTTTCCATTTATGGACATTTTCCTTTATCAATTAAGAACAAACGGAAGTTGGGTTTCTGCCCTGCCTCCAATTGCTGTATTTTATATTTAAAATTTCCATGCAAATACTGACATAATTAGAACTATCTGGGGGAGATTAAGGGCAAGGGAATCAAGTCCAACAGTCCTGTCTATTGCTGGCATGTTAACAGCCAGTGCTTCAGTTTTTATCATAAGTGAGTTTGAAAGCGGGTGACATGCCAGACATTCCTTCTGAAAGTTAGCTAAGGTAATGATGGAACTCAAGGCAAAAATCAACGTGTCACTTGCGATTCTATTTGGGAGGTTGGGGGTGGAGAGATGACAGTTGTGCGGAGTGATTTACCCAGCACTGTAAAAGGAAAAGTCCCTTGGGTGATGACTGAGCTGCAAACAAACAATGGACCTAGGGGACTTCCAGGGCCACGCCCCCAGGAAATGCCCCAGTATCTTTCCGTCTCTGTAACCAGAGAACTTC
Source organism: Suricata suricatta (assembly GCF_006229205.1). NCBI lineage: Eukaryota > Metazoa > Chordata > Mammalia > Carnivora > Herpestidae > Suricata > Suricata suricatta. Next base: position 132,741,125 of record NC_043702.1, on the reverse strand, counting down.
TGCCTAGAACATCATCCCCACTGATCCGAGGCCATACTCTAGATGATCGTGGCAATTTGGGGTAGATATGATGAAACTCCAAGTGCTTACTTCCTAGAACAAATGTCCAAGGGGGTTTGAAATTTGTGCCAAGGCAAACGTTTCAGAACACCATCTCTGACCTTTTGTAAATTGCCCAGACATGTTTCCAGAAGACAGGTCCCCTGAAGTTCTTGGGTAGGTAGTATCTTTTTTTTTTTTTAATTTGTTTAATGTTTATTCATCTTTGAGAGACTGAGAAAGACTGAACATGAGCAGGGGAGGAGCAGAGAGAGGGGGAGACACAGAATCCAAAGCAGGCTCCAGGCTCTGAGCTGTCAGCACAGAGCCCAACCCCATGAACCAGATCATGACCCTAGCTGAAGTCAGACGCTTCACTGACTGAGCCACCCAGGCGCCCTGGGGAGGTACTATTTCTACCTGAAGCTCTTGAGAGCTTATGAGAACCAGCAGAGTGTTAGGGCTGGCCTCTACTGTGACTTTGTCACAACTTGTGTGGACAGTGGTGTGTTTCTAGTCCTGGGTCTGAGTTTGCACATTTGAGCTGAATATCATCTTATTTATCATATAGATTTTGAGATTCTTAGTTTTCATATCAATTTTTATACCAATACTATTTTTATTGAGGTATAATTTATACACAATGAAATTTACCTATTTTACATGTACAATTTGATTACTTTAAATCTGATTACTTTTGACCATTATTGTATTTCAAAATATTTCTTTCATCCCCCAAAATGAGGCTCATGCCCCATTGCAGTCAATCTCCTACCCCTGCCAACAACTGATATGTTCTTTCCTTATAGTTTCCCCTGTTCTAAGATTTTGTATAAGTGGAATTATATACAATTTGGTCTTCTGTGGCCTGGCTTCTTTCCCCAGGCACAGTGCCTTGAGATTCATCCACACTCTGTACGTGTCAATGGTTCATTCCTTTTTATCGCTGAGTAGTTATCTAATGATTTTTGTCTGGATTTGGAGAAGAAAGATTTATTTGGGTCATATGGAAAAGCAAATAGACTTTCATTGCCTTTTTGAAAAGCATGTGTTGCCTGAAGTTAATAAGAATTATTTAAATTTATCTTACCTTTAGTTTTCCCTGAAATAGAAGATCTTCCTACCCTTGATTTAAAAATGAAGTGGCACCTGGGTGGCTCAGTCAGTTGAGCACCTGACCCTTGATTTTGGCCAAGATCATGATCCCAGGGTCACGGGATTGAGTCCTGCATAGGGCTCCATGCTAAGCGTGGAGCCTGCTTGAGATTCTTTCTCACCCTCTGCTCCTCTCCCCCACTCACATACTCTAAAAAAATTTTAAACGTTTCTTAAAATGAAATTTTAAATCTCAAAACATTGGGCAGGAAGATCTGAATATGAAGGAAATTTTGAGACATGTGGCAAAAATACAAATTAACAACTTCCAAGAAAATGTTGGCAATCTGGATAGGAACCTGGCTTAGACCAAGAGTTCCACAGAAGTTTAAAATTACTATTGAATAGGGGCGCCTGGGTAGCTCAGTCAGTTAAGCTTCTGACTTCAGCTAAGGTCATGATCTCATGATTCATGGGTTTAAGCCCTAAGGCAGGCTCTGTGCTGACAGCTCAGAGCCTGGAGACTGCTTCAGATTCTGTGTCTCCCTTCTCTCTCTGCCCCTCCCCGACTCATGCTCTCTCTCTCAAAAATAAATATTAAAAAAATTTTAAATTACTATTAAATAGTCAATTAGAAGGGTTGAAGCAAAAACCCCATCTTGTATGGGATTTGTTAGTAATTACAATAAATGAAAACTGATGGTGCTTAGTGATAATAGCAACAATCATTATAGCTTACCTGTATAGTGTATATTATGTCTAGTACTTCTCTGAGCACTAGATAGGCCATCTAATTTTCCCAGCATCTCTCCCAGGTAATTGTTCTATTATCCCATTTTACAGGTGAGGAAACTGAAGCTTAGAGAAAACTAAATAAACTCCCTTGATGAGAGGGGAAGCCAGGATCTGGTCCTGAGAATCTGCTTCAGAACCTCGACTTTTGACCAGTAGAGCTCTACAGGAAAATCCTCAAAGTGGCAAAGGGCAGTTGATATGGTCTCTGAGCAAGGTAGGAGATTAAGCCAGAGCAGAGGTCTCAAGCCTGAGCCAGACAGGTTGTTGAAATGTGTGAAGAAACCCAGAATAAAACAATGAAGGGGGATAGGAATGGAGAAACACTGAAGTGTACAGTTCACATAAAAGAGGCTGCTGGTCGGGCTGGTGCCCAGGGCTCTGGTGCCCTTTTTCTACTCCAGGTTCAGGTGACCTCTGGGGGTCCTTTCAGAGCTAACACATTAGGAAAATCAGAAATACTTGTTCAGAGTCGTTGTGATTGGTTATCGATGTGGGCCAATCTGGTTACGTTGTAATGGATATTGATGAATAGCCATTGGCTGCATATTGAATTCATTCAGTATTGTGAATTTGTCTTCTTTCATGGGGCGTTTTAATCTGACCCATAAACCCTGGAACTAGATTGCCTCGCTTTGAATCTTGGCTTTGCCTCTTACTGAGCTGTGTTACTTTGAGCATGCTACTTGACCTTTCTATACCTCATAGAAAGGTCATCTGTCAAATGGGAAATTAATAGTACCCCTACCCCATAGCATTGTTTCCAAGACCAAAGTGTTGTTCGGTAGAAAGGATTTATATCAGCAGTTACAAATGGTAGGTACCGTATAGATGTAAGCCATTATTTCTATCCAAAAATGATGGCAGATGAAAATATCTGTTCCAACTTTTGAGACATAACAAACTAATAATCTGTACTAAGATGAAATTTACCTTCAAGCCTTTATTTTGCAGGACTCTGTTCCTGTTCTTGCAGGATTGTGGAGGATTGCAGAACACTGATGGGAGTAAGTGCATGGATCAGGGACTTGGGAGCAGGATTTCAGCCTCTAGTACTAGTTACTAGATGGAAAACCTAGACAGTTACTGGTCTCCGGGAACTGAAACCAGCAGTACTTGGACACTGAGTTTTAAGAGAGAAGAATCTTTGTGTGGTTTTCGTGAATCCTGAACAGAGTGGAAGGGAAGCAGAAGCTTGGGATGAGAAGATTAGAGATTCTTTCCTATTCGTCATTTTGTTGTTATTGTTGTTGCTGGAGAGTTTAGAGTAGATGGTGGCCAGTGTGCAGTAAACGCTCTCCCTCTGTGGTTCTTTGGTGCTGTCTTCAGATCCTGATTATTCCCCAGCACCTACCTATTTCATGGTCCATGTTTTGTACATACCCCTCCCAAGCTCTCCTGGCCCCACTGGTCTCACTTTCATGCACAAACTGAAATTCTTATGTCTTTTGACACACAATCGGTTACTACTTATATTGTTTGTTGCCTTAGGTTATCATCTATATATAGAACTATCTAGAGAACATTCATTCCTTTAGTCAGTGAACAACATTCATGGGGGGTGCTTTGCAAGCCCTGATGATGAAAAGTGGGGGTGGCTGTTTTGGACAGATTGTGCATATATACTGAGTACCTACAAACCTCTGGTAAATTTTTTAAATCTCTAGTAGGAACCAGAGATTCTACTGAATCTCTGAATTATTGCCACCAGCCTCCTTAGGGGTAGGGACGATATACCAGGGTTTGCAGTGTGCAGGATATCAATCCCCTCACCTAACACAATGGACTTGGATGACTTTCACCGTGAGTCTCAGCAAACATTTCCTGTGGGCCCACAGACAACGATAGGAGAAAAATGCTCGAAGATGTAAAAGGAATATGAAATCTGGGTTCTCCTTTTTCTTCAGTTCAGCAGAACATTGAGCACGGACAATGCACCAGCAACTGCGCCAGCTGTTAGGGATCTAGAGGGATACCTAGCCTTGATAGGGAGGCCAACGGGTCAAGGTCAACAGGTGACTTAATGGGTGGCCAGCCCAGGTGATCAGGAAGTTAGGGGGCCCAAGAGAGGAACCCTCAGTCCAGCCCGGTGATGGGGAGGGAAGGAATGAAGTGCTAGCAGAGTAGGTGGGCTGCGGGAGGCTGCTGCACTTCAGAGTGGTTAAGGGGAGACCAGGGGGGTGGAGAGCACCCTCTTATGATGCCTGTTTTCCTTGGTGTCTTTTAGACAGGAGCAGATCAGGGCTGCTGGCTCTGAGTCTACGCCCTCGAGCCTGGGTCTCCCGGTTTAGGGAAAGGGCAGGCTGCTCGCCGCCATCTACCTCGGAAGTCTGCCTCGGACCACCCTGGGAGAGAAGGAGGGCTGTGGGGAAGCGGGACGCATTCCTCCAGCAGGATCCCTGGGCCACAGCCTCTGCACCACGCCCTGGCCCCGCCAGGTGTGCACCCCTCTCTCGGCGAGGGCGGGGGGAGCCCGGCGGCGGGGGTGAGCGCCCTCGCCGCGCGCCGTGTGTGTTTGTCTGGCTGCCGAGGGCTGGGTCCTCCTTATTCACAGGTGAGTCACACCCTGAAACACAGGCTCTCTTCCTGTCAGGACTGAGTCAGGTAGAAGAGTCGATAAAACCACCTGATCAAGGAAAAGGCAGGCAGAGCGGAGCGCAGAGCGAAAAGCACCCGCGCGAGGCGCGGGCGGGGACCCCAGTGCGGCGGACGGACCGCGGCCTGGCCATGCGTGCGCTCTGGCTGTGCGGCTGCCTCGGCTTCGCGCTGCTCCTGCCCGCCGCCCGGGCCACCTCCAGGAGGGAAGGTGAGTCGGCCTCCCGGAGGAAACGGGGCGGCCCCGGCCTTGCCCTGCACCCAGTGACGGGCCGAGCGCTCCTCCGAGGATTCCCGCTGCGTCGAGACCTTCTTTACGGCTCCCTCCTCCTCCCGAGCCTGGGGTTTCTCCAGAGCTGGGGTTTAACAGAAGTCTCAAGTTCTAGACGCCATCTGATCTTAATATGGGAAGCCAGTAGACTGTGCCAAATCAAGATTTTTCCTTACTTTAAAACCGTGCCTTCTTGGTTGCTTTTTGGATGAGTGGGCCCCTGGTTGATCAGGAATATGCTGGTATACAAATTCTTTTCCCATCATGTGTTTTCGTTGAAGGGATTTTGGTGGGAATGTTTTCTGGGAGTGTGAACACCACAAAGTTGGAGACGGAGCCTCACTAATAATCCTTCTGCAATTCTCATTTCATCTTTGGGATGAAAACTGAGCCTCAGGAGTCCTAGCAACGCTTTACTTTTGCACAATGTTACTTCTGATAGTATTCTCACATAATATTCATTCAGTAGGCACTTATTGGGCACCTAGATCATAGATCATTTGATCTTATCTAGGGTATCCAAGGGCTGTTATATCGTGAGAAGTTCAAGTCGCTCACGTAAACAAAACTTGCTGAGAACCTAGCAACTGTTTGCTATGTGTATGTGTCAGTTATGACAACACATAACGGGTGTTTTCCTCCTCGCTTGGTTTTACTGAGGATATTCGCTTGTTTAATTACCCTAAATTTTCATGTTTGGATTACTCCCTGCACCTGATGGCCTTTCAGTAAACATCTCACTAGGTCCAAGAGTCATTTTCATATACATGAATTGTGTGAACATGAGACAATGTTCACAAACACATCGAATTATCTTAAACATTCCATAAGTGGTGGCCTGAATTCTATTTGAATGGCATGGATATTTTAGCATGTGTTTGAATTTACTGATACAACTTTTTTTCCCTAAAATCGTCTTAGAATTAACTTCTAACCCATCATCCCTGATTACCATTTTAAAAGCCATTTATGGAAATAGTCACATAGGTTAGGTTCCCTTTGAATTAACTTAGTGGGAAACATCTTAAAAGTAAGGAGAATCTCCAAATATTAGAATTTGAAGGGACTGCTTATGGATCAACTACTAGATCCCTTGGCTTAAAATATGAAAACATGGAAATGGATTTGTACAAAGCCGTACAACCAGCTATTGGCAGACATATCTGGCATTTGATCTGAGAGTTTGTAAGCTGGAGCCTTTGGGTCCACACTGTAAAGTAATAAGGGAGCAAGCACATATATTTTATATAGTGGGTAATTTTTGAAGCAATTCTCTCATTGGCCATATCTGTGTATATGTATGTTGTGTTAGCATTAGGTAACAGAAATAAATTATTTATTAATTGTTAAATAAAATCAGACTCGGGAGGACAGATGTTGGACCCTGCTTCTCAAGGATACACAAACTGAGTATTCCATCCAGACAAGTCAGAAGCTGTGTTCAGTTTCATTTCTAGACTTTTCCCTTCCTTGGCAATAGGCTGCTTCAGGCATTAAACTCCCTCCTCAAAAGGCTTCATTTTGGTGTTCAGTGAGAGTGTGAAAATTTTGGCATTAGGTTAGAGCACCCATGCTTCTCTGTTCACAGGATGCTGGGATGCAGAAGTTGGACTAAGATATGGGACTGGCCACTTCCCAAAGCGACCTGCATCTGTGCGCCCTGTGGGCTGCACCTGTGGGATCCAAAAGCCATGACGTTGCTTCCTGGCTGTTCCCTTGAAGGTGAAATTATGGTGTTAGATATTGGCAGTGAGACTTTCAGGGTTGGTCTCAGCTAAAGCACAGGTTTTAGAGTCAGCCTGACCTGGCTTCAAATTTTGGCTACTCACTTCACTAGCTTCTTATTAGTAGCCATTCAGGCTCCTCAGCTTCTTGAAATTATCTTCTTTGCCTGTTAAATGGGAACAGTAGTACTGTGTGACCTTGCAGAGTTGTTGGGAGGATGAGGAATTCTTGTAAAGTGCTTTAAAATGCCTGGAACCCCATTTCTGAATGCCAACAGTTAAGGCATAAATAGTGAACTTGGATGCACAGAGATTGCTAAGATAACGGCTTCCCTTCAGGAGCTAATGGTTGGTGTGAGAGAATGTGCCGTGGAGCTCTGTTGGTCTGGATTATGGTTCACACAGATCACATGACTGGAGAATGGGCAAGTAGTAGATAAGTGTGAGACTAGAGATGTAGCCAAGAACCTGGTTGGGAAGAGCAGTTAGAGTAGTGCCTGATAGGTAAAGAAGAGTTGCAGATGGGTTATAAGCAGGGGTGGGCATGGCTAGATTCATTTTTTAGCAAGGGCACTCACTGAAGGCCTTAGACATGGGAGTTAAGCTAGGAGAGGGCAAAATGGTCATTGCAAGAATCCAAATGAGAGATGATGAAGGCTTTCATTGTGGTGGTGGAAGTAGCAAAGCGGAAACAGATTACAGAGGCATTTAGAAGGTAAAGTGGAAGGAATTTGGTGATCCAAATGTGTGTTAGAGAGATAAGGGGACGTCATGAGAAATAAGCAAGAGTCCAAGATGGGTCTGAGGCTTCAGGTGAGTGTGATTGGTTAGACGGTGATGCCAAGGAAAGGAAATAATGTGCAAGAGAAGGATCAGATTTGGGAACAGGGTTGGGTAGTGGATGAAGAGGAAAAAATGAGCTCCTATGGGGATCTGTCGAATCAGGGATGCAAGTGGACATGTCCAACAGCCCTGGTGAACAGCTGAAAGTATGATCTTGAAGTTCAGAAGAATAGTTTGAAATATAAAATGGTGAACCCAAAGGTAGAAAGCAAAGCCCTGACAATAGAGATTACCTGGGACACAGAGGTAAGAGAAACCTCACTTACCGAGGAGATGGAAGAACCATGCAGGAGAATAAGGAGGGATGAGCCTTAAGGATAGAGGAGAACATTAGCAAAGAGGACGTTTTGCTAGCCCAAGGAAGATCTACAACAATGTGGGTATGGTACTCACGTATAAAAATATAAATATAGATAGAATGAGGATCAACATGATACTGTTGGATTCAGCCATCAGTTAAGTTTTGAAGCAATCATTCTAGAATGATGAGCTCAGAACGGAAGACGAGTACAGAAACTCATCTGGTTTCTCCCACAGCCCGATACTGGAGGAGAAGTACTGTGGAGAGTGCAAGAGACCCCTAGAAAGGTGTGGATGCTCTGTTGGATTCTGTTACTTAAACTGTGGAAATGGTACAGCATCATGCAAAGGTGCAGGCCTGGGTTCAAATCCTAGCTCCATTGTTTCTCATTTGTGGGGTTTAGGCAAGCTACTTCCCCTGTTACTCAGTTTCCTGATCTCTAAGATGAGGAAAATAAGTTGTCGTGATCGTCACATACTAAAGCACTCTGCACAGTGCCTAGTAAGCACTCACTAGGTGTTCAATGTTGTTGCAATATAACTAACTCTCTTTCCAGTGCGGACTGCCAATATATTGCTTTCTAGGTTGTTGTTTTTTTAATTTTTTTTAATTTTATTTTTGAGAGACAGAGACAGTGCGAGCAGGGGAGGGTCAGAGAGAGAGGGAGATACAGAATCTGAAGCAGGCTCCAGGCTCTGAGCGATCAGCACAGAGCCCGATGCGGGCTCGAACAACTGTGAGATGATGACCTGAGCTGAAGCCGGACACTTAACCGACTGAACTACTCGGGCACCCCAACCTTCCAGGTTTTAAGTGGTGAAGTCTTTGAAGAGGTTCTTTTCATTAGCTCAGGAAAGGTGATGAGGAGTCCTTCTGCTCAGGCTGAAATGAACCCCAAGTTTTACCCAATGAAATAAATGGAATTCCTGACAAGGTACTCAGAGCAGATTGGAATTTCAAGATTAGATGTCCTATCATTTCTTACCCTTGCTTTTTGGCAAACACCAGATCTCATCACACACAGATTCAGCAAGTCTGTTGCTCTCTAGAACATGCTCAAATATACAATGAGCCCTCCATAAGCTGTTCTCTCACTTGATTAGAGAATCTCCCCAATTCCCCACCAAAAAAAGAATTGGCCAACTTGATTATGAAAACATTTAGCGGTGTAGATGCAGTGATCACATGCCTTTTTGTGCATAATTTAGCACATTAATTCACAAACCTATTTAAAGTCACAGAATTAATAAAATAACTTACAAGTATTAATTTGTAAATTCACATTTTATGATGTAATTACATTCAAACTCCACTTTAGCAGCTAACAGAACTTTAATACAGTTTCTTCTTTGCTTCGGTTTAGGTGACTTGAAATATAGCTCTATTTTTGTCTGCTTTTCATGCTGTCATTGGAAAATACACCATTCTTAAAATGTCTAAGAGATTTAAAGATTATCCTTCAACGCACCTTGTAATCTTCACCGCATAATCATCTTGAAAGGCTTATTTATGACAATTTTCAGCACTCACAATAGTGAGATAATGAACAATTATGAGGGTTGTGTTCAACAGCCTGGCCTCTTTCTTACTGATAAGTATCCAATGCATTGAGTGACATCATTTCAAATTAACATGTCTTCCCCAAATAACATTTTAAAATTAAAAGTAATTGAGAAAGTGCCCTTTACTAGATTTTGATGAGATTTAAATGTGACCTGTCCCCCCTTGCAAAAATTAAAACCCCCACCTTATTATATTCAAGTATGTGCAATAAATAGGACTATGGATTTGAATTGGAGTATAGGCTGGAAATTCCTATGAAGACCTAAATTCTGGTGTCCTGAACTGGGGGCAGCCATTGGTTTAGCCCCACTGGTCCAAGGAGCTGAGAAGGAATGTTGGTCTGTGATCAATGTTTATGGGAAAGTCAGGAGCATGAAGTTAAGTTGTTGAGGCAATCTTGGGAAAACTTAACCCATTTAAGCTCTTAGTGGCTCAACTATATTGATTTTTTTTTCTAGAGAAATTTCCAAGGACAAGACCTGAATTGTTTTTTACAGACCATTGTAGAAATAAAAGGGCCATAGATTCTGGAATACTCTAATTTAGTCACAAATTAGGCCAAGCAGATTACTGAATCATTACTGGGCTGTGTTCTAATGTAACCCCCAGGTACATGATGTAATATTTGAAGTACATTCAAAGCTGAAAGTTAAGTCTGTTCTGTGTCTGTGGGTGACTGTATGTCTGTATGTGCCTGCCCAAGTCATGTGCTTCCTTAGGTCAGTTAGGAAGGAAGAAAAAAAAAATGGTTCTTCTGACAATGATCAACATAAGGGCTCTAGTCTTCCCTCCTAGTCTTCCATCAGAGGAGAGGTGGAGATCAGTTGGGTAAAGGTATATGTATCCTGGACTTCTTCAGGCTTGGCAACCATTTACAGAATTCCAGCGGTTTCTTTTTCAGATTTTATTTTTATTCATTTTGTGAATATTCACATTCTAGAAAAAAATTAGATCTCAGCCAAATCATTTCCCATACTGATTTAAACACCGGAAAAGTAATTCACATCTTTAGCTGCATTCATGTGAGGCCATTTCTTACAAAAAGTTCTGCATACTTCCCCACTTTTTTTCTTTTTACAGCATCACGGTATTTATTTTTTATTAATTTTTTAAATGTTTATTTTTAGAGAGAGAGAGAGAGAGAGAGAACATGAGGAGGACAGAGGCAAAGACAGAGGGAGACACAGAATCCAAAGCAGGCTCCAGACTGAGCTGTTAGCACAGAGCCCAATGCAGGGCTCAAACTCACCAACTACAAGATCATGACCTGAGCTGAAGGCAGACGTTCAGCTGCTCAACTGACTGAGCCATCCAGGCACCCCAGCCTCGTGGTATTTAAATGAGACTGGTCCTTGGAGGCTGTCTACAAAAGCCTCTCATTTCATAGATGAGGGAAATGATATTCAAGAGGCAGGCAAAGGAACTGTGAATTGTCAGTTCTAGTAGAGCTGGGTTAGAACATGTGTAATCCTTCTTCATAGATGGGAAAATTGAGGCACAAAAAAGTGACTGTCTTGATCAGAGCCATGCACTTAATAACAGGATCAGATTTCAGTTGCTAGTATAATATTCTTTAACAAGATAGCTTCTTGCCTTATTTCGAATTATTAAAATTTTTCATTTAAATTAATTTTCACACCTGGTGGAATCTTGATCTATTATAAGAACATTTATGTCTCTAGTAGGGACATCTGTGTCCTATTTTGAATTCTCTATTTGTATAGGTGGTCTTTCTTTTAAAAATGTCCAAGAACCACAGGTTAAAAACAAGCACAAACTCTAGTTTGTGGGGCATTGACAAGAGAACAGATTTTAAATGACTAAGTTTTCTCTTTCTCTTTTATTCTTTTTTATTCAACTCTGTTGTCAGACTTTCATGCAGCTTGGAATTGACTAGGCTCAGTTAAAAAAAAAATAGGACAGTTGAGGGACAGGGATAAGCCATTTTGTTTTACCACGTTCTTCAAGGACTGTTGACCTTATGATTTTTATTTTTTTTTTTTTAACATTTATTCATTTTTGAGAGCATGAGTGGGAGAAGGGAAGAGAGGGAGACACAGAATCTAAAGCAGGCTCCAGGCTCTGAGCTGTCAGCAGAATCTGACGTGGGGCTCGAACCCATGGACCACGAGATCGTGACCTGGGCTGAAGTCTGACACTTAACTGACTGAGCCACCCAGGCCCCCTGATGTTCTGATTCTATACATGCATATTTGTGTCCAGAGGCTATTTTTCTCTACCTGTTCGGGTCTTCTGGTATGAGAGTCTTTCAGGATCAAGACAATTTCATGGTCAGAATGTTGTAGGCAATGCATGTACTTACTACTGTTTCAAATCATCACCCATTTTCCCTTTTGTTAAAAGGGGATTCTGAATGTTGAAAGATCATTTCTCTTAGCAGATAGACTGTGGTCTACTTTGGAAGCGCACTGGGTCCAACAGTAACCCAAAGCTTCTGCTCTTGCCTCATGGGGGTGGGGGAGGGGCTGTTGTCCATGGTAGGAGGGGACATTCATGTGCTGAGGCCACAGCTGACCTGCCATGGAAAGGGACAGTGCAGTAGCAGCACATTTGTTCAGCTGAGATACAAGACACATTGCACCTACTCCCTAGTGGAAGCTTCATGGCCCAATCTCTTCTTGCAATTTTTCTTACCTCTTTTGATAGATATATAAAAAATGGTTGGTCCCTGAAAAGACATTAGCTTAATTCTTTGACGTTAAGCAGTGCAGTTTTTAGTTTTCAGATGGATTTTTTCAGAAAAGAATCTCTAAGGAAGATTCTATAAACGTACTCCATACATATTTTCCCAACATTGTAAATGCACATGAATTACCATTTTGTTCTTTTGTCAAAACCGAGAACTGCAATGGTGCACAGTAAGCATATCCCTACTCAACTGGGTTTATCATCGTGAAGGATGTATGGACAGCAAAAAATTCTGTGGTTAATTTCCTTGTACAAAAATATGTTCATGAAAGCAATGAAAGTTTTAAACAGGAATTATTTGGTAACTTGTTCTTAAAGGAGCCAACAAAACAAATTGAAATGACTGAAAAACCATCTTTAATGTTTTGTAACTGAAAAGGCAGTTCAGTACAAATCAGAATTTCCTTTTTGGCTTTTCTTTACCCAGACTTCTTACAGCCAAGTTTTTCTTCTTTTTTTGGGGGGGGGGTGGGTCCTCATTGCTTCAGGTGTCATCTCTAGCTATCCTGAACACTCTTCTTTATTTCAGTTGCTTCTTAAAAAGGGATATGATACCTTTTGTTGAGCCATGTAGAAAATGCTCAATGAATACCATACTCTTTGAAGTTAGTCAGATAGGCTTTCCATATTGAAATGCTTTATCTTCATAGATGATTTCTTAGAAATGCAGAAATTGCTATTTCTGTGGGCACCAGAGTGTGGGTTTACATAGCAGTATTGCATATTTGCCTGTGGAATCCTTACCACGTACATTCACTGAGTGTGCTGAGTACTGAGTGTACTGAAGCTGACACTTGTGGTCTCAGAGAGTCCTTATAGGTGCCAGGTGTAAGAAGAGGGAAGGCTCTTCTGTATCTCATGTCCCAATCTCTTCCCCTTCCTTTGAACTCAGACTGAACCTCCTCCTGTACCCTGAACTTCTTTGCTAGTTAGATGAAAATTGGTGTCCCCAACCTCCCCATTGGCTGGGATGACATTCTTTCCCTCTCCCTGCTGTCTGCCTGGGCCCTGGTCAAGGACTAGGGGAAGACATGTCCAAGCGTGGTCTCCTGGTGTACGCCTTACAAGGCAGAGAATCTGCAGTCTATGTGTGCCATTTCCAAGTCTGGGTTATAATATGCTATGGACTCTCGGTGAAACTGGGTGACTCCTCTTAAGCCGTCATCATTCCAAAGGAAAATGTGGTGACCTGAGTTTCATTGAATCGATGACTTTGGAATAATAAGAGTTCAAAAGATTAGAATTATGGACCAATGTCCCAAATTGCCCATGTGATTAGGACACCGACCTCTCCCTAGGCTTCTTGGTGCAGACATACTCACACCTGCTTGGGCATTTACATATCCCTGAGAAGCAAATGAGTCAGGCAGGATACACATCAGTGGTTCTGGCTCTGTTGGCTTAAAAGACAGCTATGAAAAATATTAGAGAAAAAACCGAGTTCAGTTAAAAGACTCCTAGGGAGTGAAGTGCCATTTCGATTTTTAATTAGAAAACATATTGTGACATGCATTAAAATGCTAAAACTGGAAGCAGACATTCACACATTAAACCACAATATTTCAAGATCAGTTTAAATGAAGAAGTGTTCAGACTTTGTTTTAAAGTATTCACCTAAACTGAGAAGCATATTAAATCTTGGAAAGAAAAATCTCATGTAGGAGGCATTAAAACTAGAAAATACTTAAGAGCATTTTCATCATCACATATAAGTACAATACAGTAAAAATACATGGTCATGTTGAGCAGCTCAGGTTTGGAGACTTTGATTGTTGCAAACAAGAGGACAGCAACCAGTGCCTTTGGTATCTTCCTCACTGATAGATGTCCAGTTGATCTTGCTTTGGAATTCATAAGTAATGTGCAATTTGAAAAGATGTAAAAATAAGAATACATTAGAATGGATTGCTATTTAAAGGACACTTTTGAGGTGCCTGGGTGGCTCAGTCGGTTAGGCATCCAACTCTTGGTTTTGGCTCAGGTCATGATCTTGGGATGGTGGGCTTGAGCCACATGTTGGGCTCCGTGCTGAACATGGAGGCTGCTTGGGATTCTCTGCCCCTCCACTCGCGCACTCCTAAATGAATAAATAAATAAAGGGCACGTTCAATAATTGCTTTTGTTCTCAAGATAAGCATTTGCCAGGTTGTTTTAATGTGAGTGTACTATTCTCAGCATTTATTTTATTCGCTGGTTTTAGTCTAGCTCTCTACATTTGGACTTCGTATTAAAGAGCCTCATTACAAGTGACTTCTCGGAGATGATGGCAGCTATCTTTGAGCATAAAGTGTTAGTTTACTGGAGGCCAGTTCTTTGACTTGGAGGAAGGAAATAATATTCAACTGGACAATGGAGGTTTAATTTTTTGCATGACTGGTTTGAACAAACAAGAGGGAGGATGGTGGTTGCTAAGGTTAGCCCCAGCTCACCTCCCCCCATCATGATGCTTTTCCTTCACAGAGCAAGAATTTTAAAAAGGTGAGGAAGACGTAAAATGAGGTATAAATGAAATGGATGGGAGCGAGGTGAAGACGTCCCAGTGGGGAGCATTAGATGAAGTTAGGCTGGAAAAGTAGGTAGGGCTAGACCAGGGAAGTATTTGTGGCAATATCAAGGAATTCTGGTCTTCATCCCAAAAGGAAAGGAAAGGAGAGGAATCAGAAAGTTGTGAACAGAAAGGTATTGGTAGAATGTGTATTTTGGGAAGGTTTTCTAACAGCTGGATGGAGGCAAGAGAAGTCGCTAAGAATTCAGTCAGGAAGGATTGTAGACAAAAGGTGATAGGGGTTTGGTCTAGAAGGGCTATCGTAGACATAGATCTGGGTGGACGAGCTATTTGGTGGGTTATATCAATAAAATTTGGTATTGAATATAATATGGGCAAGTAAGGAGGACAGAGAACCTATAAGAATACTTCCAGCCTTCTGACATGAAGGGCTGACAATGAGGGGTTTGGTTTTAAACATGTTTTGTATAAAAAACTTGTTAGCAACCAGCTGGAGGTATGAAGTGGATGGCTGGTCTAAAGTTGAGAATGAAGTTTGGGCCAGGAAGTACCTTGGCAGAACTGGTCAGTAGCTATCATGATTACCCAAGCCCTTGGCTTGGATGAGAGAGTCCCAGAGTGAGGCCTCATAGAGGGTCCGGGCTGAGCCTGGAGCACCCCCAACACTTAGAGTTAGTGTAAGGAGAGGCGCTACAAAGACTTGGGTGGGGATGGGGGTGGGGGACAAGGTCAGAAGCCAAGAGGAAATCTGACAGTACAGTCTTCTATGGTGTCTATGGGAAGACAGTTTCAAAAGATGTGGTGTCACGGAAAGGGGAGGAGGGGCACAAAATGCTGCGAAGACAAAGCTAAAGAAGGACGAGCATGGAGTGTCATCTCTGCATGGACTCATCCACAGGAGATCACGGGTCACACTTTCCAAACCTGCTGCCCCATGACTGAGTCAGCATTAGCGCCCGGAGCCCCTGAAATGGAAGCGAGGGTGGCAGAGCTGTGGGTGAGAGCTGCCAAGCCACACACTGCCAGGTTCAAACATGACGCGCAGATTCCTAGCCCCTGAGATCTTCCCTCGCTCCGGCCAAGTGCACGCTGTCTGTCAAGGCTGCCCCACTGCTGCAAAGTGATCTCCTGGTCTCAGGCGGGCCACACCTGGGCCCCTCCGCCCCCTCGCCTGGCTCTGGCCCTGATGTCCTGGGAGAGGGCAGGCGGGCCTCACTGCAGCTGGGTGGGGGGTGAGGGGGGATGGGGAGGGGGTGTGGGACCGTGGGGCTGGTCTGGAGGCAGTAATAGTTCCTCTGGTGAGAGCACAACCTGGAAGTCTCAGGCACTCCTAACTGAAAGGATCACCTTCTCCTTTCTTTCTGTTCCCATCTCACCCTACATTTTTTTGGTTGAAACATTAGCTTTTTAGACTTACACCAAATGCCCTATGTTGACAGTGAAAATCTGGTGTGTTGAGAAAATTTCATATTAGGTCTCTGGGCTCCTGGGAGATTTCCGTTTTTTTGTTTTACATTTCTTAGAGTCAAACTGCCTGCTTTCCTCCCTCCCATGCAACCACCCATCCGTCTGTCCGTCCTTCCACCCACCCACCCAGTCACAGTCCTGGGTCCTGTTAGTCCTGTGGGGATACAAACATACAAAATGTTATAGAGGAAGTCATACACAGATGGTGAGGACAGGACAGGAAGTGACCAATACCAGGATGGAAGGGAGGATGAAGTCCTGTGGGCATTCAGAGGAGGGAGAAGCCACAGAAGGGCTCTCTTATGCTTTTTAAAAGATCAGCCTAGCGCAGTGTGGATTTAGGCACAGTGGAGGCACGTAGCGCTCCTGGCAAAGGAAATGGCAAGCCTGGAGGCCTGAGGGTGGGAAGGAGGTGGTGCTCCCCAGAGTTCAGACAAGGGTTGTGTGTTGGAGACCAGCGAACCAGAGAGAGAAAGAGGAATGAGGTAAAGCTGGAGAGGTTGGCGGGGCCAAATCTGCAGGGTTTTGAACGGAGCTCGGATTTTTTAATTTGTTGTTACTTGTGACAACACTAAGAAGCACAATGATCCCGTACATTGTCCAGAGATGGAAATTAGATCACCTTGGTGAAAGCAGAGCATGTTTTTAAGTTGAGAACAATAGAAAGAAGATCTACTTATACGCAAATGATCAGATCAATGCCAAGTTGTTAACCTTTCTCGTAATTGCTCGCAGTGTTTCCTATGGGGAATTTAAAATGAAGTCTCGGTGATTGGCAGCCGCTGATGTTGATTATTCCAAGGCTTCACCACAGTGCAAGCCTAGGAAGTACCTGTATTTTCAGTTTCCTTTCATTCTCCTAAGGATGCAGCTTGGAAACAGCCTTTGCCCCGTGCTTCCTGTCCCGACCTGTTGGAGCTGTGTGAGGGGGGAGCCTTGGGAAGGGAGCCGGAGGGGCTCTGCACACCTTGCTCCATAGTTTGCAGAGTCTGGGGGAGGGTGGGTGGTGGGGGCGGATCAGCCTGTGTCTGGCTGCCCGGAGGGCTTCTCTAAGCAGCACCTTGAGGGTCAGCAACGGTATGCTATTATAGTGATTATTATAATAAATACTTAAGTGCCAAAGAAGCAGCAACAGCAGAGTCAGACACAAAAACCACCCACACTTTACTAGACTGAAAGAAAGATGTGAAAATCTGAGTAAAACGACTTGGTTTCACATGTGTTCACACAGGGCTTGAGGTCAACTTGGTGAGTCTTATTGTGATAGCTGTGGAGAGATGCCTGGCGGACAGAGACCAGGATTTCAGGGAGCCGGAGTGCGGGGCAGAGCGGAGAGGACAGAACCTTACAGAGAGATCGCTAGCTTGGAGAGACTACAGGACAAATGAGGAGTCGAATAAGAGCCCTGGATGGCACCCTGGCACCTAGGATATGGAGTTCAGTGAGAAAGGGAGAGAAAAACTGCCTGTCTTTATTCCTGGATCCTGTAAGGCTTTGGGTCTGTTCAGGGTCCGAGAGGAACTTGTTTCTGCTTTTTCTGCTGCAGTGATAAATTAGCCAGGGTCCCAGACCCATGCCCGTCTGTGGTGAAATGAGGAAAACATGGATAATGTGATGAGTGTTTGACAAAGCTCAATATACATATTAAATACATATATCTTATGTCACAAAACATTGGAGGCTCCCTTTTTTGAAATCACGCTAGCTTAGGAGGTCCCAGGATGCAGACATCCAGTGTGGCCTGTCAGGAGTGAAGTGATCTTTATTCATTTTTTTAAAAATGTTTATTTTTGAGAGCGAGTGAGCATATGCAAATAGGAAAGGTGCCGAGTGTGGAGAGGGACAGAGGATCCGAAGCTGGCTCCATGATGACTGGAGAGAGCCCAATGCGGGGCTTGAACTCAAACCACGAGATCATGACTTGAGCCACCCACATGCCCCATGAAGTGATCTTTACTCAATGAGTCAAATAAATGTACACCTCAGTGACTAAGGACAGAAGGGGGGCATGGGGAGAAGAACCAGTAAAACCAAGTCTACCGCTGAGGTACTTGGGAGAGAAGGATTTATCAGGAGAGGCAAAGTAACTATGTAACAAAAGGAGAGGGGAATAATTTGATACATTTGTTAAGTAATTCAGAATTGGTAAGAAAAACCTCATTCATGCCTAGTAGTTAAGTGGACAAAGCTCATGAACAGACCAACATCAAAATAGAAATACAATAGTAAACCAGGAGTGCCTGGCCAGCTCAGTTGGTGGAGCGTGTGACTCTTGATCTCAATGTTGTGGGTTTGAGCCCCACATTGGGTGTACAGATTTTTTTTTTTTAAGATTTTTTTAAAAAGTAAAGTCAGTCATCTTATGGCACTTTCAGTTCCTCACCCCCTTCACCCAACTACTTCCTGCCTTTCACTGCTTTGTGTATTTTGTATTTCTCCTTAACAAAGGTCACTATCCAAATATTCTTACCTTGTAGGTATCAAAACTCCTCGCAGGAAGCCTCCATGAGGGCTGGGACATTTGGTGGTTTTGTTTACTACTGTATCCATACTGCACCCTTCACGTGCCTTTGTTGAGTGAATGGCCCCTTGATAAATGCTCCCCAGGCAACTGGGGGAATGTCTAAAACCCTCATCTGAGAGAGAGAGAGAGAGAGAGAGAGAGAGAGAGAGAGTGTGTGAATGAGCGGGGGAGGGGCAGAAAGAGATGAGACACAGAATTCAAAACAGGCTTCAGGCTCTGAGCTGTCAGCACAGAGCCAAATGCGGGGCTCAAACCCATAAAGTATGAGATCATGTCCTGAGCCAAAGTCAGATGCTTAACCGGCTTAGCCACCCAGGTGCCCCTCATCACTTGCTTGTGTGTTGAGATTCCCTGATGGAAACTAGACAAACTATTTATGAAATTTGGAAGCATAGCAAGTAGATTATAAAATAAAAATGAACAACCTCTAGACATAAAATTGAAGGCTAAATATAGAAGTATAATAAATATTTTTAGAATTTGTTTTAAAATGTAGCCAAGGCTTATATCGAGGTCTACTAACCTAAAGTCACTGCAGTATAAGTTACAAGAAAGGCTGTTTTCCAGATGGGGCTTCTGGAGAGAAAAGCGTCCTATCAAGGAAGAGGGAAGAAAGTGACTGCTAATTATTGGAATTTATATTTTTAAGGCATGTGCAGACATATGGGGACACAGGAGTCCTTTCAATGGTAGAAACACATCTCAGGGGTTCCTAAAGTTCAAGTTTGACTTTCCATCTTTGTTCTTTAAACACACATCAGGGGTACTTGGGTGGCTCAGTCAGTTAAGTGTCAGACTTCAGCTCAGGTCATGATCTCACAGTCCATGTGTTTGAGCCCTATGTTGGGCTCTGTGCTGCCAGCTCAGAGCCTGGAGCCTGCTTTGGATTCCGTGTCTCCCTTTTTCTGACCCTTAACCATTCGTGTTGTCTCTAAGATAAACCATTAAGATTGTTTTTAAATAATAATAAACACATCAAATACCCACTCCGACCAGGCCACTGCAGCATATACTAGCAGCATATACTAGGGCCTCATTTTTCCTTTTTCTAAAGCAGGAGATGTGTTTTCTGCCTGTTAGAAGAGCAGCATCTTCAAGTGCAAAGATTTGTCCTTGGACATAGATTTCAAACAGAAATTTAAAAAAAATTTTGGCCAACATTTAAAAAAATCAGTAGATTTCATACATGGAGCCAGATTTCTGTCTTCTTTAGAAACCTGAGTGGAAATGCTGACCACACTAGGCAGGATCCCCATGTGGCTACATTTGGCTACTTCTCCCTTTAGCCCTGTTGGCAGAGTCCCCACTGTTCCCGGTCACCTCATTCCCAGCCTGGCAGTGCCCTTCAGCAACCAGTGTGCCCATGGTAGTGGTTAGGCAGAAATTGGTCACAGAATAAAAAGAACAAGGTTCAGGGCACCTGGATGGCTCAGGCAGTTAAACATCTGATTTTGGCTCCAGTCATGATCTCAGGATTCAGTTTGCGAGATGAAGCCCCACAGCGTGGAACCCTCTTGGAGTCTCCCTGTCCCTCTCTCTCTGCCCCTGCCCTCCCTGCTCTCATTCATGCTCACCCTCTCAAAATACATAAACTTAAAAAAAAAAAAAAAAAAGTCCAGGCTCAAGCTGTAGGAGACCCATTTTATTGCAAGAATATTCTGGAATTTGAAATAAAATGATTTTCCCCCCAGTAGGGAGTCTAAACTTGGAGAGGACTTGAGAGAGACCATGTCTCGAATGCATCAGTGACAAAAGGGGTCATCTCATGCAAGAGGAGCAAGACTCCGCCCTCCTTCTCTGGGTAGGAATGTTCAAGAGACTCAATATTGAGCTTTAGGTGCAGAGCAGCTAAGTGTTGAGCTCAGTGCAGCATGGAAGCCTCAAAGTCCTGCAGCGGCAGGGCTGGGGAGTGTCTTCATGAGGTTCTCACACAGTGCAGACACAGGAGGCCAACACGCTCCTGGGCACAAGGCCGCCTCAGCCCTACTCCAGTCAGCGCAGCCTTGGGCTTTCATGGAAACTCCAGCGAGAGGAGTGGGATTTAGTAGTGAACGAGTTCCAGAGCCGAGTTGTTGGCTAAAGAGCCCCTTTGCTCCAACTGTAATGGCTCCCCCCCCCCCCCAGAAGGTTGGGGATTTGAAGGAAGAACAGTTTTTTTCAGAGTAGAGCCTGACAGGAGAGAGGACAGAAGGGGAGGGAGGCATTCCACCCCAGATTATAACAAGGTTGTCTATTTTTAAAATATCGCTGTAAATAGATCATGAGCAAGCCTTATAAAGTTAACTATTACCAGCAGAAAGTTTGTTCTGGGTCAGAAAGGCACAATGAGAATTTTGTAATTGTTTTGAGACTGCCCTCAAGAGGCTCCCAGGGCAGAAAGGGCATTGGCACACTGCGTGGTCCAGCTGAGTGACCTCACACAAGGGTCGTTGGCTGCTGAATTTAGCTTATACGTGCCTAACGATGTTCTCGGTAATTTCACAGCACATGACAGCTGTGTGGCACATCTGTTTGGGATCCAAAAAAATCAGTTACACAAGCATTCGTTGGGGAAGATTGGAGTTGGCACCCGTTCTGCAAAAAAGAGCTGGGAGTCTGAATTGAGTGTAAGCTTAACATGCTGTAAGTTTAATGAAATGCAGAACTGCGTCCGTGGAATTCTAACATCCGGTTGTGTTGCCTGTGAGCTGTTCAAACCACACTTGGAGGACTATAGTAAATCCAGTCCCCATCAAGAAAGACATTGGGAAGTCTGAGTATATTCCCTGGAGGATAGTCCAGAAGAATCTAGAAATTGTCCCATGGGAAATGGTTGAAAGACCTGGTGGTGACAGGTCTCCAGTTTAACCAGAAGGAGAGAAGGCTAACAGGGAGGTAGGATAGTGGTCTTCAGACAAAGGCTCGAACAGTGCTTGTAAAGCAATGTTTGAAATAAAATGTCTGATAAGGAAATGAAGGGATTAGGTGTGTGGGTGGTTTCCAAGGAAGCACAAGAATACAGTAAAAATTACAGGGAGGGAGGCAGACAAAACTCCATAAAGAATTTGGAACAACCAGTGCTGTCTATGGAGGAACAGGATTTATGGAGGGGCTGAGTGAGCCTTTGTGAGGGGTTTCTAGAAGGAACGCCTAGCATGCAGTAGTCACCAGGTTCTCCAGAAGCGGAGAGGTAGGTGAAGACTCTGGAGAAGTGGGGGGAAAGGTGAGGGCTTTGTGGCCGGAAACACTTAGGAGCAAATTGTATGATTGCCATTTAGCTGTGTGACTTTAGGTTCCTCATCCAGTCAACAGGGAGAAGACCGCTCACGCTGACGTGTTCTTGTGAGAAGTAACCAAGTGGATGTAGGGGAGGTGGTAGAAAGAGTGCGGGCTCTGGAGAGGCGTGTGTGGTAAGAAGTTGCTTCGGAAGCTCGTCAGGTTTACTTGGTCCCCTTTGTGCCTTCAGAGCCCTGACATGGCCTGCACAGGGCAGCTGTTCAGCACCTGCGTTGGCACCTTTGTTGATTTTTTTTTTAATCCGTGCTCTGGGTAAGTCATGGCCCTAGGCAATTCTAGAAACAGACTCTTGCTGAGGCCACATGGCCAATGGAGATAGTATGCCTGATGGAAAGAAAAGGAGGTTTGGCATCAGACAGGTTCAAACCTCAGCTCTTCACTGAGTCAAATTACTTAACCTTTCTGAAATGCACTTTTCTCCTCTGAGGCAATCCTGTCTTGTGAGCATGAATTAACAGGTGTGAAGGACTTGGTTTTCTTTTCTCACTGGGATCCTCTCAACAATCCAGGGAGGCAGGTAACGCCTTCTACATTTGTAAGAGAAGAAACAAGGTTCAGAGAGTTGAAGAGATTTACCCAAGAAAATAGAAATTTTGTTCAATTCTTTTAATTCTTTTAACCTCAAGGCTTATCATCTCTGTCTTCTCAGTTGTGATGGAAACATTTTTTAAAGTCTGCTGTGTGCCAGGAATGATGCTGAGTATTTCCACATGTTCCTCTTTGGCTTTTAGGTCCCCCATGGAGATGTCACTCTGTAGGGTGAACTTTCCTAGACATTTGGGAAAGTTTATTCTTCATGGGACTGCGTCCCTTTGATACCTGGCTTTGGGAGGGACACCCAAGGCACAGTGAAGGGTGGTGGGAGATATCTGTCCAGACAGTCCTATTAGCACCTCAACCTTGACCATCACTGGAGGGACAGATATTGTGTATCTTGAACAAATGATGCCATCAGCTGTTGGACAGTTGTACCAGAGTGTACCTGCTGGCAGTCCTCGGGTTTTCTCTAGCCTGTATACTTATTCTGTGGGGTTGCACAGGGTTTTAAAAATGAATTCCTTGCAAATATTTAAGTCAGGAATTTTTATATAAAAATACATTATGAAGGGCGCCTGGGTGGCTCAGTCAGTTAAGTCTCCAATTTTGACTCAGGTCATGATCTCATGGTTCATGGGTTCAAGCCTCACATTGGGCTCTATACTGACAGCTCTGAGCCTGGAGCCTGCTTCAGATTCTGTGTCACCTTCTCATTCTGCCCCTCCACTGCTGGCACTCTCTCTCAAAACAAACTTCTTAAAAATCTCCCAAGTAATTCTGACAGAAAAAGCACATTTACCCTACAAATACTGCCCAGCAGCAAAACAGTCACTAGAAGCCACACTTCAACTCTTCATACACACACACACACACACACACACACACACACACACACTCGGGTGAGGGCACCTAGGTGGCTCAGTCACCAGATTAGGTGTCTGACTTAGGCTGAAGTCCTGATCTCATAGTTCGTGGGTTCGAGCCCCATGTAGGGCTCTGTGGTGACAGCTCAGAGCCTGGAGCCTGCTTCAGATTCTCTGCCCCTCCCCTGCTCGCATGGTGTCTCTCTCAAAAATGAGTAAACATTTAAAAAAATACATAATGTAAGGTTTGGGGGTCTCTTGAATGGGACAGTTGGGCAACCCTGAGCTCATGTTCTCCCTACAGCAGCCGCCCAGCCCCAGTAGGGTTGCTGCTTCCTTTAGGTGGGGCAAAGACTCTCCCAATGCTCCTTCAGTCCATTTCGTTCTTACCAAGTAGCTGACATAAGTGGCTCCAAGTAGCTGACATGAGTATTTAGTACCCTGTGCACAATTTATATTAATCATAATACTGTCTGAGCTTTTCACCAGCTGTGCCCCCTTCCGATCCCTAGTCTGTGACTGCAACGGGAAGTCCAGTCAGTGCATCCTCGATCACGAGCTTCGCAGACAGACAGGCAATGGGTTCCGCTGCCTCAACTGCATTGACAACACTGATGGCATTCACTGCGAGAGGTGCAAGGAAGGGTTCTACCGACAGAGAGAGAGGGATCGCTGCTTACCCTGCAACTGCAACCCCAAAGGTAATTGTGGACAGCAGGGACAGACCTGGAGGGCAGTATGCCGAGTCAAAGGAGTCATACTGAGAAAGACAAATACCATAGGGTTCCACTCATAAGTGGGGAAAAAAAAAAAAAAGAAAAAGCAGAATCAGGGGAGCCTATTTGGCCCAGTCAGAAGAGCAAGCAACTCTTGATCCTGGGGTGGTAAGTTTGAGCCCCATGTTGGGTGTAGAGAATAAACACAGAGGCAGAATCAGATCTATAAATACAGAGAGCCAACCAATGGTTACCAGAAGGGAGAGGTGGTGGGGAGGATGGGTGCAGGGCAGAGGGGATATAGTCAGTGATACTGTGATAGTGCCCTGTGGTGACAGATGGTAGCTACACTTGTGGGGAGCACAGCATAACCTATAGAGATGTTGAATCACTATGTTGTATACCTGAAACTGATGTAACCTTGTAGGTCGACTATACTAAAAAGGAAGTTGGGAGAAAGGGCAATGAAAGAGTGAGGGGGGAGGATGGAAGGAGAGAGGAAGGGAGAAGCCAGCAGGCCAAGAGAGTGGTGTTCCACACCAACAATTGGGAACTTACTAGACACGGGTAGTGGTAGTGTCAGCAATTTCAATCTGAAAGGTGACATGTTTTTCTTAAGTCTAGGTTGTAGGAACCAGCATGAGTCTTTAAGACACAGTGGGCTTGAATTCTAGTAGCAAGAACCCAAAAATACTTTCCCTGGAAGATGACAGTTTGACCCGGAGACAAGGGAAGCTTTGTAGGCTTCCAATGCATCCATAACAATGCCTTTGACCAACCTCTTGAAAAATAAGGGATAGCAAGATCTGTTTCTGGGGCTCTGGTAGATGCCAGCAATATAAAGTTGTACTAGTCCAAGAGACAGCCCGATTCATAGGCAGATTAGAGGGGTCCCTGGGTGGCTCAGTTGGGTAAGCGTCCGCCTCTTGATTTCTGCTCAGGTCATGATCTCAGGGTCATGGCCTCAGGGTTGTGAGATCCCGCTGAGCATGGAGGCTGCTTAAAAGGCTCTCTCCTTCCCTCTCTGCCCCTCCCCCACTCTCTTCTCTCAAAAAAAAAAAAATAGGCAGATTAGAGTCTTTCATAGGGTTAACAAGATAGAATAGAATCAATAAATAGCAAATGCCTACAAGATGGCTGGTTCGTAGCAGAAATTTTTTGTTTTTTTAAAAACCTGTCACCCAGTGCTGCACTCACACAGCTGTGCCTAATTCTTGCATACACAGATGGACATGTTGTGCTGGTTCATCATGGATGGTAGAGACAAGTTAGTACGTATACAGAGGGAGAGACAAGTAGTTCTGTTAAAGAAGCTGAGGTGTTTTTTAAACTACCTTATTTGTCTATTATCTTTCGGGGCAGTGTCTGTTTCTCCTCTTTGTTAGGAAGCATTTAACAGCATAATACCCTAAGTGTTAATGCACTTCACGGGTATAGCCGAAGTGCAGGGCAATGACTCAGTGTAGCTCTGTGAAACCAATCCATTGTAGCAGCTGAATGAATGTAAAAATGGGCAGGTTTTGGTCTAGCCAGGAGTTGCCGGTAGAGTGTGTGGGAGAGCCTTGCAGAAAACTGGGGATGACCCCGTGCCGGTGCAGATCCAAATCCCAGCAACCGCTGCCCAATTCACCAGACTTGTCACGGTGTGCTCGGAGTCCGGTTGGCTCAGCTTTGTGGCACAGGGTCGGCATCCAGAATCTTTAGGATTTAGCAGTTCTCCTTGTGAATTAAAGAACTTCATAAAGAAAAATTGAAAGGAAAATGATTCCATGTTCATGGGCACTCAACTCCTCTGAAGAGCCCATATCCCTTTAGGTTATGCAGCTTCTGCCGTGAGTCACTGGAGTTGGGTTACCCCAGCAAAACAATTAGTAAGAATGTAATTAGAAGTTTCATTAGCTTAGCTGGAGAGCCTGGCCTGAAGACAAGGTTATTAGTCCTTAGAGTAGACAAGGAGCCTGCTGTGTGGCAGAGAAATGGTGATGAGGGACTTGCCACGCTGTGGTCTCTCATTTTCATTTAAGCCCATTGCTCACCCAGCATCAATGAGCCTGGCTTTTTCTTTACCTTCGGGGAATAGACATCCCAGGCTCGGTGTGAACAGCTTGGTAGACCGAGAAGGAGCCCAGCAATGATTTACAGCTCCTACAAGAGCCAACATGCATTACCCACTTTCTCTGTGCCAGGCACTTTTCTAGATGCTTTCATCCAGCAATTAATTTAATCTTCACAAATAACCATATGAAGAGAGTGCTATTATTATGTCCGTTTTACAAATGAGGTAGCAGGGGCTTAGAGAGGGAGGTGAAGAAACTTGTCAAAGGCTGTAGAGCTATGTGGCCAAGAAAGTGCCAGCCCCAGATGCGCTGACATCAAAGATCATAATGTAGAGACTAGTGGTGGGTTTTGGAGCCAGACAGCCTGGGTAGAAATCTTGGTGCTTCTGCTACTGCTGTGTCGCTCTGGGCATGTCCCTTCACCACTTGCTGCCCTGGTGTCCCATCTGTAGAAGGGGGACATCATGCTCTTCCCACCACAGGATTACGGGAGGATAAAAATGATCTTTGTTAAGCGCATGGTAGACAACTCAGTAAATTCTAGTTGATGCGGTTTTTATTTGGACAGAGATCAATGTCACAATTCCCAGTGGGACACTGGCTTTTGAAAAAATTACACTCTACTTCAGAAGGAAGGCTGTAGAGGCCATATATTTGGTCTAAAACTATTAACATTTTTATTTTTCTGTTAATATCCTGAAATCAGCAGTGGATATTTCAAATATTTTCTAAAGATTGGGGAAAGGGGTATATAGGAGCTGATGAATGGCCTCCAGTCTTCCAACAAGCAATTGCAAAAGCTAAAGTGATGCGGGGGTATAGCTCAGTGGTAGAGCGCGTGCTTAGCAAAAGCTAAAGTGGTAATCCAGAGTTCTGAGGGAAAACTGTTCCCTCTTATTCCCTCCACATGAATAAATAAAGCATCAGAATGGTGTCCTTTAACCCCAACAGCAGACAATTGGATGGCCAGGAAAAGCTTCATGGTCTAATTTCCTAAGACCTGGGTAGTGCTTTATGTTTTCCCCAAATATTTCATATACTAGATCTTCAGTACTTGTAACAACTTGACAACCTGTGTTAGCACACTCCACCCACCATTACAGACATGAAGAAACTGCTCCAGGGTCTGAGCTCCCAGCCTCAGTGACATGTCAGTGACAGTTCCCACTCTGTGCCATCTCCCACTACACCGTGGCTGCCCAGATTCCAAGCCTGGTGGCACAAATTTAATTCCCTATGGAATTTCTCAGTGTCCCAATCTGCCAGCAGATATGCATCCCCTACAAGAGAATTTATTGTATATTCAATCTCGAATGCAGAAGAACACACCTTACCAAAAAATACACTCATTCCATGTATGGCAAATGAAGCCAACAGCATCAATGATCCCCAAAGTGGCCACAGATTTTGGAGGTCCATCAATTTCTCAAATATAGCAGCCAGGCTTGTTTTTAGGTGAGGACTTTGGGGTCAGCAACAGGGCTGAGTTCTCTTCCAACTCTTGTAACCACATGTGTAAGCCCTGAGAACCCTTTGGCAAATATTTTGAAATTCACTGTAAGTACATGTGTGGTTGTTTCTTCACACGACACCTAAATTCTTGAGCCCTGTGTGGACATCAGATATTGGACTTGTTCTGTTTTTTTTTTTTTTAAACATATCTATGACCCTGACAGTGGATTACTCATACTACAACATTTGGGTTATTATTGAAAACAGGTCTTAATTTTTCTTAAGGTTTTATTTTTGAGAGAGACAGACACAGAACCTAAAGCAGGCTTCGGGCTCTGAACTGTCCACACAGAGCCCCAATGCAGGGCTCAAACTCATGCACAGTGAGATCATGACTTGAGCCCAAGTCACATGCTTAACTGAATGAGCCACGGAGGTGCCCCCAAAACATGTCTTAATTTATAATTCTTAAATAATGTTACTTTAAAATACAAGTGTATATACATATATATTTAAAGGGTCCTCAAAAGGACGTACCCTCTTCTTGTTTAATTTACTATTTTTTAAATAATCATTTTAGAACATCTTCCGGAGCCCTCAGATGCAGGGACTATATCTATATAAGGCCTAAGAGACTATATTGGAACACAAAACTGAAACAGGAAACTATTTTGTTCTTTCAACCCAGTTGTTCACAATCCCTAAGAGCAACCCACAATGTAGGAATTGGGACAAGGGTTTTTATTTTAATGAGATACTTTGAAAACCCAGTGCTATTATTTTGGCACTTTTGGAATGTGAAATGTAGTCATTTTCACAGTAAGGACCTGTGTACGTGTCCATGTCAAGGTTTGCGGGAGGCCTAGAGACAGCAGTGTAAACTACATTCTTCCAGCGCCCATTACGTGCGAGACACTGAATTAAGCCCTTTAAATATTTTAGTTCAAAGTCTTGCAACCGCTCCACAAGGTGAGGAGTCACCAGTTTGCCCAATGACACGCAGCTAAGTGGCAGAGCTGGTTTTGAAGAGAGAGTTGTTGGATTTCAAAGTCTGGGCACTTTGACCCCCAGCTTCCAGAGTAGCATTCTCTAGATAATGCCCTGTGGAGCCCAGTGGTTAAGATAATAATAGTGTGGTCCGTAAGAATGTCACGTGTTTGGACGCACTGGTATTAGAAGTTAAACAAGCATCATGCCTACTGAATGAAGTTCTAAATCTCTGAAAGACCTAGAGTGTCACTTCCTGAGCTCCCTAGAAGACAGAAGGACTATCTTCCCGAGAGCATAATCAATTTCCCTCAGAACAGGGTTTTGCAGAATAACTATTTGTCCATGTGGGCCAAAGTCAAAAGTACAGTCTCCTTCAGAAACTAATTCTTAGAAAATGGAGAATTACTGCAGGAAGAGTTTTAAGTCGAAAGCATAATTTCTGTAAATTGGAATGGGGAAAAAATGTGTTTCTGAACCCCAGATCCACACCCATTTGTGTCAAACAACAAAGAAAAAACAACAAATTGTATTAAAAGGAGAAGTCTTGGGGTGCCTGGGTGGCTCAGTCAGTTAAGCTCCCAACTTCGGCTCTGGTCATGATCTCACAGTTTGTGAGTTCGACTCCTGCATTGGGTTCTGTGCTGACAGCTCAGAGCCTGGATCCTGCTTTGAATTCTATGTCCCCCTCTCTTTGCTCCTCCCCCGCTTGCACTCTCAAAGATAACAAACATTAAAATAATTTTAATAGAGAGGTCTTCTGTTGAATGTTACCTATCGGCATAATTCATAGAATCTTTCCTTCCTAGCTGCGTTGGCTGACAGTTTGTAGAGCAGGAGGGACCCTTCGAGCTTTGCAGAGTTGACATGGGGTCTTCCACCAACTCTATGAATGTTTTTCTTTCATGTTCCACAGGTGGCATAAAACCCTTTATATAGGCACAGAGCCTATATCGATTTGGATTGTTATCTACTAGTGAATTAATTCACAGAATGACCGATTAGAAAGGAGCAACAGGTTCGTGACCTGTTGGCTCGGTACTGGCTATCCCAGTTAGAATTGAGATATATGGGTTGAGAATTCTGCCAGCACAGAGAGATTGGAAAGTAGGGGAGGTACACTTCTCACCACCTTCCTGCTCATCTTTTGCTACCCTCCCCCCCCCTTCCCCCCCCCCCCCCCCCGACTCTTTCCCAACAACCCCGACCTCTTTCATGGCATATGTGCTTCCATCCAACAGCTTTCTGGGCATCTTCTCTGCTCAGTCCTGGGCACCGAGAATAGCAGGGAACATAGGCTGAGGTGATCCTGGCAAAGCAGGACTGCAGAAGCAGCAGGATGGTATTTTAGATTTGGGAATCTGAGATTTCACTAGAGAAGTAGTAGTAACTCAGGACCTGAGCGCCGAGGATGGGCCAATCAGGGAAAGTTCTGGGAAAGGAGGGTTCCAGGCCAGGGAGCAGCAAGTGCAGATGCCCCGAGGAGAAACAGTCTGGCACATTCTACCAGCAGGGCTGGGGAGCTGGAGCCTAGTAAAGGAGGGTAGGAGGGGTTGAGTCTTGTGGGCCATGTGCTTACAGTGGGGAGCTACCAGAAGACTAAACAGATGAGTAATGTGATCTGAATCCCATTTTTAAATGTTTTTTAATGTTTATTTTGAGAGAGGGAGAGCACAGGAGTGTGAGGGAGGGGCATAGAGAGAATCCCAAGCAGGCTCTGTGCAGTCAGCCATGAACTGTGAGATCATAACCTGAGCCAAAATCAAGAGCTGGACACTTGACCAACTGAGCCAGCCATTTAAGATTGAATTCCATTTTTAACGTTTTATTTTTGAGAGACAGAGAGAGGAGTAGGGGAGGAGCAGAGAGGGAGGAAAAGAATCCAAAGTAGGTTCCAGGCTCCAAGCTGTCAGCACAGAGCTCGACACAGGACTCGAACCCACGAACCATGAGATCATGACCTGAGCCGAAGTTGGATCCCTAACCGACTGAGCCACCCAGGTGCCCCAAAACGAATTCCATTTTTAAAGGGGCACGAGAGGAGGGAAGGGAGACCAGGATGGAGGCAGGGAAGAGAGCAGGAGGCAGGGTGCCGGGAGAGGACAGAGATGAACTGGGGTGGGGGAAGAGAAGGCAGTGAGAATGGAGAGGAGGTAGCTTCCACAGCGGTGCATTTGCTATCCCGAGCACTTCTGGTCTCTCAGCAACTCTCAGTCCGAGAGGGCCCACTGACCAGTAAGAGTGTCTATACAAAATCACAGGACAAATGCTCTATGCACTAAACCAGGTAGGATGTGCAGGGAAGGGGAGATGGCCACAGGACAAGGAGGTCTACCACTCCAGGGAGGTAGAGAGATTTTTGATTAAGAGGCCTTTTCATACTCAAAAAAAAAAAAAAAAAAAAAATCACTGGTCAATCACTGACCCTTAAAAGATGGCTTTTGCCTGCCAGAAATAAGGGAAAATTGTTGCTCACTTTCTAACTCTTCAAGGAGGCTGATGTGCTCATTCACAAATTTTTCCCCTCTTCTTGAGATCTCAAGGATTCAACAAACTTAAAAAGCAGTGGCTAGACACACTACTTGATGTTCAAATCAGAGCAGATGAAGTAAAAATGCCTTCAGGAGGAATTTCTGCTTTGCCTGAGGCCGTCCTGGGCTGTGAAAACTTGCCCTGGGTTGGGGGTGGGGGGAGGTGGAGGTGACTCAGAAAAGCCCGGCAGAACTGCTAGCGGCAGCAGGCGGTGGTTATTACATAGCACTCCTTGAGCTCCCGAGGGGGGAGGGGGCGCAGTTGTTTCCTGACACCAGATAAATCTTTCCTTTTCTTCTTTCCTGTTCCCCACCCCTTCGGTTACAGGTGCTTTTAGCGCTCGATGTGACAACTCTGGACGGTGCAGCTGTAAGCCTGGTGTGACAGGAGACAGGTGTGACCGATGTCTGCCAGGCTTTCACACGCTCACTGATGCCGGGTGCATCCAGGACCAGAGGCCACTGTAAGCACCTCACCCACATGGCAGCTTCTACCATGAGTGACAACAATTACAGGACATCAGTGGCCACTTTACGGTGTGCCAAGTGCTGCTTGAGCACTTCACGTGGGTTAGGTCATCTGATCCTCACAATAACCCCCAGAGGTTGGGATGAGCGTCCTACTCATGTTAAAGATGTAAAGTTTCACCCCGCGAGGTTACGTTTGCCCTGTATTACTGGTGACGGTGGACCTAATATTTAGGCCCAGAGTTTTGGCCCTGAAATCCATGTTTTTCACCCAGAGGATTGCCCCCACCCGACAACTTTAGATGAACAAGGATAGAGGTAAAGAATCCTTCAGATTCTTAACTGGTACCTATTTCAACCCAGTATGAATTGGACTAAGAAAACTTTCCTAAGTCTGTGCTTTGGCTAGTATCTGGCGTTATTCAGATGCACACATAGTCATGTGTGTCTATATTGTGGGTCTAAAACCAAATATGCTGTCTTTCCCTACTGTTCTGTACAGCTCCGTGCTGGCTTTGTCCCCTGGCCCCCTGGCCTCCAGCCCCACCAGGCTGCCTTCCCTTCTTCCAAAGAGGGAAGCCAGGTGATCTTGGCCCTAGCCTAGAGCACTCCCGCTTCCTACGGGGCCACAGAGAGCTTTGATGGGTGCCATCCTCACCTCATCCACTCCCCACAGAGGCCTTTCCAGCCTGTGTTCCATTGTTACACATAGAAAATGCGAGACATGAAGTGTTGGTCTCTCCCACTAGAATGGGAGCTCCCTGCTGGCTTTGTCTTGTTCCCTACTTGTGTCCCCAGTGCCCAGAGCAGGGAGAGGCACTCAGACTGTGCTCCCTCTCGGTCCCACCTGGACTTATCCTTCACTGCCATCACTGTTCAAGCTTCTGCCCTGCCATGACACTCCTAGAGTCCTGGATCCTGTTCCTTAGTGTCTCCGGTGCTTAGCGACCACTTGATGTTGTATAACATTGGTCAGAGGGTCCAGTTGGTCATGTGGAGGGGCTAGGACAGGAGGAAACCCTTGCAAGTCAAGGATCTCAAAGATCGGTACTGGGAAAGCGATCTTCAGGGAGCCTGACAGGACCTGGAATCTGATTGGATGAGGAATGTGAGGGGGTGGAGGGAGTCCAGTCCAGGTTTGGGTAGGATTTGGATGGGGTCAAAGAGTAGTTGGAAGAGGAACAGAATAGTAGGGAAAGACAACATATTTGGTTTTAGACCCACAATATAGACACATATGACTATGTGTGCATCTGAGTGACACTAGGTACTAGCCAAAGCACTGGCCTGCAGGAGACAGAGATTGCACCAAAAGTAAATAATGGAGACATGGACTCCTTCATTGGGAAGGTCTTGCAACCAAAAATAAAAACAAACACAAAACCCCACCAACAAAACAACCCAGCCAAACTCAGTAATTCCACTCCTAGGAGTACACTCACAAAAACATCCATCTCTGCATAGAAATTTGCACACAAATGTTTGTAGCAGCATTATGAACAGCTAAGCAACCCAAATGGCCATCAGCTGTTGAATGGATAAACAAAATGTAGTCTATCCATGACAGAATTGTATATGGCCATAAAAAGTGAATTATTGATACATGGATGAACCTTGAAAACATACCAAGTGGAAGAAGTCAAACAAAAGGCCACAGAATGTAGGATTCCATTTACAGGTAATGTTCAGAGTAGGCAGATTTATCGACACAACAGGTGGATTCGTGGAGGGTGGGGGAAGCGGAGGGTGATTGCTAAGGGCACGTGGTTTTTTTGGAGTGATGAAAATGTTCTAAGATTAATTGGGATGGTTGTACAATTCTGAGAATCTACTAAGACCCATCGAATTGTACATTTAAAAAAAAACTTTAAAAATATTTTTGGGAGAGAGACAGAGCATGAGCAAGGGAGGGGCAGAGAGATAGGGAGACACAGAATCTGAAGCAGGCCCCAGGCTCTGATCAGTCAGCACAGAGCCCACCTCGGGGCTCCAACTCACCAGCTGTGAGATCATGGTCTGAGCTGAAGCCAGATGCTTACCCAACTGAGCCACCCAGGGGCCCCTTGAGTTGTACATTTTAAATGGGTGAATTGCATGGAATGAGAATTCTGTCTTGATAGATGTGTTAGCAAAAGAAAGAACTAAAAAAAAAAATAGCAAGGAGATGGGGTCATGATGAAAGCAGTCATCATTGAATCAAACAATAGAGAAAAAAATGATAAATTAAAAAAAAAAAAGCAACTAAACCAAGCAGTCAACCAAACCAAGCCAAGTTACCCAGTTTAGTGATGAATTTGGCTCACATCTGGCACAATCCCCTCCTCTCCTTAGGGCTGGGTAGCAAACAGTTCGGGGACCAGCTGCCGCCATCAGAGTAGCAGGAGTACAAATGAGCCCTTACAGGGTCTGAGAGAGAAGCAGGGACCAGGCTGGCTGAGGGAGGCCTCAGGGAGGTGGAAGGACTTACTCAAGTCGGTGACATTGGCTTGTGAGCACTTGATCTTTGTGTGTATAGTTGAAGAGCATTTGGAAACACATCCTTCATTTTCTCTTTCTTCTTTTCCAGAGACTCCAAGTGTGACTGTGAGCCAGCTGGCATCTCGGGGCCCTGTGATGAAGGCCGCTGTGTCTGCAAGCCAGCTGTCACTGGAGAGCGCTGTGATAGGTCTGTGTAGCTATGGCCCTACAGACACAGCAGGGAGAGTCCCTTGGCAACTAGCATGAGGAGTCCTCC
Source organism: Suricata suricatta (assembly GCF_006229205.1). Taxonomy (NCBI): domain Eukaryota; kingdom Metazoa; phylum Chordata; class Mammalia; order Carnivora; family Herpestidae; genus Suricata; species Suricata suricatta. The sequence goes on along the minus strand of NC_043702.1, from coordinate 132,707,075 downwards.
TCTGAGTGTGGTTATGGAAAAGGGACAAATGCTGACGACCTCTGTCTTGCCCTGTCCTCAAAAACTTGACTTCTTAAAAAATACCACTGAGCCCCCAAATCTCACCAGACTCCATGCTTTTGCTCTGGTCCCCTTCTCTCGGTTTACGAGGGCCTCGGAGGCACAGGGCCCCAGTGAGTCCCCTTGCCAGCTGACTCCGAATCCCAGGTGCTTCCATACAAGGTGGCATGCAATAATTAGGTCACATGACTCAGCTGGGCCCCAGAGGAGGCCTGCCCTAATTAAGCATGTTGGGAAAATGCTCGTAAGAGGAAATCTCTCAGTGTATGGCCATATATAACCACCGTGTGCAGAGAAGGAGCCGCCCAGGGACGGGACGGTGGTTACATGCACACACATGAGCTGGGAGAAGACATAAGAGCCCTTTAGGCCCCAAGCCATGTTGGGGCAGGTGGTGCAGCAAACAGCGATCCACCCTCAGTCGCTGCTTGCAGGATATTCCTTAAGGACAAACTGCTCAGATTTAAAAACTCTTCCCTCCTCTAAGATTGTTGTAAGCTGAGCATGGGGAGGCCGGCCCCAGAGGTAAAGGTAGCAAAGGCTTTCTTCTCATTTCCTTAAAAGAAAAAAAAACAGCAGTTCTTTGGCATTCTGACAATCACTTACACCTGGGCAGAGAAAATTCCAGATACATTCCCCAGCCTGTGTTTTCAGGGGGTTCTTTAGGGCTGAGGTGGGGGTACCGAAACAGTTTAAGTGTTGAAAGAGTCACTTGTTGAGAAGGTTTTTAACTTTGAAGCACAGCACAGGAATAGAAAACCTAACAAATGTCAGTGTCACGGATTCTAGGAAATAGACCTTCACTAAAAATGTGCCATCTCCATGACAACACCCTCCCCCTTCTAGAAATGACCACTATTCTGATTTGTGTAATTGCTTCCTTTTCTTCTTAGGTTATTACCCAAGTACATCCCTAAACACTGTTTAGTTTTGCCTGATTTCCCTCTGTTCCTTCCCCTCCCTTGCCCCTTCCTTCCCGTTTTTTAAATCCCTTTTAACCTACAAGTTTCCTCCATAGGAAACCATAGTTTAAAGCCTTTGCTCTGTAGAGAAAAGAGAATGATTATTTACAGCTGTTCTCTGAAGGATTTACTGTTCACAGCCAACCTACTTTCCTGTGATTTTGCACAACAGACTCCTGACACAGGGTCCCATGGATTAGACCACATGATACATGACTTAGCGGCAGCTGTACCTGGTTGGAGTCTTGCCTCAGCCACTTTCCAGCTGTAGGACCTCGAACAAGCTTAACTTCTGACCTGGGTGTCTGCATCTAAGAACGTTGGAAATAATTCCTATCGCATTGGGTTGTACGAAGGATTAGCCTACATATTAGAAAACATACATAAGGTGCCTGGCATAGCATAAGTGCTAAATAATTGTAGTTACTTTGTGTCGAAGGATGTAATTAGCTCGAATGGAGGAGAAACAAGTCCTCCCCACCTTTTCCTTCTTTTCTGTGACCCCAACCTCTGTGACTCGCCTGGTAGCTGTGGTCCTCAGAGAAGCCACTGGCAGGTGGGACGCCAGCCTACATCTTGCTTTTGGAGAGAGCTATCCTTCTTTATCATACCCTCACCTGCCCCTTCCCCCGTGGGCCAGAGCCCAGGTTAAGGGGCAGGGATGGTGGGCAGCATCCTGGGGTTCTTGTGCAGATCTGTAGAGCTGAGCAGGTACAGGGTCCTCCAACCTCCCACTGTTGCCTCCATTAAACACTTGCTCTAAAGTTCTCAGACCACCAAATCAAATGTGATTCTGATTTCAAAAATGCGGTTACAGGTGCCAACCAGGTTACTATTACCTGGATGGAGGAAATCCTGAGGGCTGTACCCAGTGTTTTTGCTATGGGCATTCAGCCAACTGTCACAGCTCTGGGGACTACAGTGTCCATAAGATCATCTCTACTTTCCATCAAGGTAAAGTGTTCTGTTTCTAGAATTTTGTTTTTAACAGTGTATAGAGCTTTGTGCTTACAGACAACTCCTCCTCATCACAGCATAGGACCCTTCACTGATCTTTAGCATTTCTCTTCTAGCATTTTAACATGTTATTTCATCAGGGCAACAAAGCAGTTCCTAATACCTTGAAAAAGTCATGTCTGAACAGTTAACTCACACTAGCATATGAAAAACACTAAACAGATCAGATTTTCGTGTCGTTGCATCTCCCATCTCCATGTATTTTAGAGTCTTTCATGGAGATGGGGGGGTGGTTCTGTGATAATACTAATAACATAGCTTTCACATAGATCACATGCGTTAATGTATGTGAAGTTCGTTATCTAGCTATGAAACCCTATAAAAACATAGTAGATGCGATTTCAACTTTGAGTTTCTCTTTGAACTTATTAGACCCTCTTAACTCACTTAGGCCAGACCTTATTTATGTAAATAATACAATTTACAAGTGGATCAAAATATGCTCTTATTACAAGAATCAGACTCAAAGAAGTCAAAGCAGCTGCGGGGTGGGAGCAGGTGAAGTTGAAGCCCAAGTAGAGAAGGGCACAGGAAGTTTTGAGGACTGTACATGAATCTGAAACTTAAGAAAACCCCACCAGCTATCTACCTTTAGGACTTTTTGGCAATCACTTCTCGTCCAACTCAATAGATGAGGTTTGTCCGAATGCAGAGTGGTTTTATTTGTGTTCCAGATGTTGATGGCTGGAAGGCTGTCCAAAGATACGGGGCTCCTGCAAAGCTGCAGTGGTCACAACGCCACCGAGATGTGTTTAGCTCAGCACGCCGACCAGACCCTGTCTATTTTGTAGCACCTGGTATGTATGGCCTATTTCTTATAGAAGCCAACTTCTAAGACTCAAAGTCAGAATAGAAAAATGGAGGTAGAGAATGTGAAAACTATCACTTAGCATTCAAAACAATATCTCCAGAAGGTGGTTGATGCTTCAGCCCTACTGCCTAAGTCATAGGCCCAACAGAACAGGACTGTGGGAATGCAAACTGGTGCAGCCACTCTGGAATTCAGTATGGGGGTTCCTCAAAAAGTTAAAAATAGAACTACCCTGTGACCCAGCAATTGCACTACTGGGTACTTATCCAAAGAATACAGGAGTGCTGTTTCAAAGGGGCACACACACCCCAATGTTTGTAGCAACACTATCAGTAATAGCCAAAGTATGGAAGGAGCCCAAATGTCCGTTGATGAATGGATAAGGAAAATGTGGTATATATGATCAATGGATTAGTCAGCGATAAAAAAGTGAAATCTTGCCATTTGCAACAATGTGGATGGAACTAGAGTGTATTATGCTATGTCAGAGAAAGACCTAATTCAGAAAAAGAATCATGATTTTACTCATGTGGAATTTAAGATACAAAACAGATGAACAGAAGGGGAAGTAAAAATATAAAAACAGAGCAAAACAAACCAAAAGGGACTCCTGTATACAGAGAACAAATGGAGGGTTGTTAGTGGAGTGTTGGGTGGGGGCTAAAGTGGTGAGGGGCATTAAGGAGGACACTGGTTGTGATGAGCACTGGGTGTTAGAAGTGATGAATCAGTAAGTTCTATTCCTGAAAAGTCTATTAAAAAAGACAACAACAGGACTGTGTATCAGGCAGCTAGACCCTGGCTGAAGTTCCTACTTTAAAAATCAAATGGAAAGTTTCGAGGCTTCCCACCAAGACAAAACAAAAACAGTGGTCAAATCTGTGGATCTACTGTGCATCAGATGGAAAGTGAAAATAAGGCATTTCCCAAAGCTTCAACCCTTTGTAAATTAAAAACACATTAATTCACATCATTAGCCAATATGGGATATCTAGGCAAGTTGTCCTCCTGACCTTTTCAAATTTCAGTTCTCTCAGCTGTCAAATGGAATACCTCCAAGAATTATCATCAAAGGTAACGAGGTCTGTAAACTCTAAAGCATTATGTAACAGATGGTGCTATTGCTGACATACCTTGGATCTTTACATATCATCTAAAGAGTGGAACTGTGTTATGAGGCCTCTTAGCATTTCAGTAATGAACCCTCCTTTGTAGCCAATAGCAGTACAGCCACGTCCATAGGCTGGCTCTTCTGAAAGGGTGGCGTGGGGCGGGGTGGTACATTGACAGCAAAGGACTCCCACAATTTACCAACGTTCGTGTAAGTTACTTGCGTGCTTGCTTCTCCAGCTTCACACTGATCTCAATCTTTTCAAATTCTATTTCACAGCCAAATTTCTTGGGAATCAACAGGTGAGCTATGGGCAAACCCTGTCCTTTGACTACCGTGTGGACAGAGGAGGCAGACACCCATCCGCCCACGATGTGATCCTGGAAGGTGCTGGTCTGCGGGTCACAGCTCCCTTGATGCCACGTGGCAAGACACTGCCATGTGGGATCACCAAGACTTACACGTTCAGGTAAGAAGAGTAACTACACATGGGTCAAATACCACAGACTGAAGTCCAGTTCCTTTGTTCATTTAAGAAGCTTTTCTGAGCACCTTTCATGTACCAGACATGGGATTATATACAGGAACAGGACCTGCTTCCTGCCCTGCAGCCCCAGACAGGCTAATGGGAGGGGGAAACAAAACAATATTACAGTGTGGCTTGTGAGTGACCAGATGGACAAGATGGGCACAGGAATTTTGAACAGAGGAGAAACACATAACCCACATTGAAGTGGTCAGAGAGCTTCCCCAGAAGACCTAACACATGAAGTTTTCTAAGGAAAGAACAAGGTGGGGGAAGGTTAGCCACACAGAGGAAACCATGCTTGAGACTTTGTTTAGTGGGAAGTTCTCAGTATTTATGCATGAGTGAAGTGTGTAGTTGGGGAGAGGAATACAGTGAGGTGAGGTCAGGGAATGAAAAGGGTTAGGATGGTTTCTGGAACAGATACCCCACGGGGGAAAAATACCCAAAATCTGAAAGACGAGTGCAGGGGCTGGTGGTGGGATGGAGTCAGATACTATAATGCTAAATCAGGAAGTATCAGACATGGGTAGTATGGAATGTGAAAGCCGACTCTTGAGAAGAGTAAGTGAAACGTGCTCGGTTAAATCATTTAAACAAAACCAAAAACTAATGGTAACGCTCCTCAGGGTCAGCTTTTTGAACTCAGATGTTCCTGATATTAAGTTTTGTGTGGCCAAGAACAGGAAGTGGTCTCTGAGGACTCTGACCAGCACTGGATGCCATGAGCCCTGGAGCGGGGCTTCCCTCCATCACTTCCTGTAGGGTGCCTGCCTCCCTCTGGAGGGAGAGCTCCAAGTTCATGCCTATAAGAATGCAGTTACCCATCCTTTGTCCCCCGCTAGGCGGGGACTGTGAAGGGGCTTAGCTGTTCCCACGTTCTTGGGCATATTTTGTATCCTATGCATGAATTATAAGACTTGGTACACTTTTGCTTTAAATCCCGCAGGTTAAATGAACACCCAAGCAGTAACTGGAGCCCGCATCTGAGTTACTTTGAGTATCGGAGGTTACTGCGTAACCTCACGGCACTGCGGATCCGGGCTACCTACGGAGAATACAGTAAGCAATGAACGTTTTAATTCATTTCAGTTTTCTAAGCTGGTGAGTCTCCAGACAAGTAGGTAAACCACTTGGTTTTGATCAAGAGTCTCTGATCAGGCCTAGGTTTTTACATTCTAGAAGTTGTTAAAAGTAAGGTTTCTCTTAAAAAAAAAAGTTAACACCAATGAAGAATGAAATGATGCTACTTTGCTTAAGAGGGTCTCCAGATTTAGCTGAAATCTGATTTAGAGAAAATCTGCAACAATTGGGCATGTTCCCTTAGCCAGGAGATTGGATCCATAACACGGCCCTCTATTCCTGGAGTTCCTTTGGGATTATCCTCGGGGCTACCATGGTCAGGCATCACGTGCATTTATTCTGTTAACTCATGTAGGTTTTTAACTTAAAAAAAATTTTTTTTTTAAGTTTTTTTTTTTTTTGAGAGTGAGAAGGGGAGGGGCAGAGAGAGGGAGACAGAACTCAAAGCAGGCTGCAGGCTCTAAGCTGTCAGCACAGAGACTGATTTGGGGCTCCAACTCATGAACTGTGAGGTCCTGACCTGAGCTGAAGTCAGAGGCTCAACCAACTGAGCCCCCCAGATGCCTCTTTTAATCTTTGTTCTTGAGAGATACAGTCACAGCACTAGCAGGGGAGGGGCAGAGAAAGGGGGAGACAGAATCCAAGGCAGACTCCAGGCTCTGAGCTGTCAGCACAGCACTCGATGTGGGGCTCAAACCAACGAACCACAGAATTATGACCTGAGCTAAAGTCGGACATCCAATCTACTGAGTCACCCAGGCACCCCTTTACTTTTACATCTGGGGTACTCCTAATCCTATTGGAATTATTTGAATTTCTTGAGCTCCCCTCCACCACTTGAACAGGAAGCATAGCTGGCATGCATAATTTCCGTATCATTAATGCAACAAATAAAACAGGAAGGAGAAATGGTGTTTAAAAATTTATTGAATCTTTACTTGGAACCAGGCACATAACATATGCAGTTGTCTCATTTAATTTCACAACATGGGAGGTAGATACCACTGTTACTTCTACAGTTGAAGAAACCGTTGTTAAGAAGTTATGTGACTTGCCCAATTCACACAGCTGATAAGGGTGGAGCCAGAATTTAAACTGACTTTTCTGATGTGAGTCAGTCATGATGGACTGTTTAACCTGTAGCCTAGTGAGTGAACACTACCCATCTTTGTTAGGGTGTTAGGAAATCTAAAATCCAAAGACACCCGACTTTAGATTTTCAGACCTCACCCCCTGCTGCTTCTAAACCTGTTCTCCGTATTGCAGGTACTGGGTACCTGGACAACGTGACCCTGATTTCAGCCCGCCCTGTCTCAGGAGCCCTAGCGCCCTGGGTTGAACAATGTGTGTGTCCTGTTGGGTACAAAGGGCAGTTCTGCCAGGACTGTGCTTCTGGCTACAAAAGAGATTCTGCCAGACTGGGACCTTTTGGCACCTGTATTCCATGTAACTGCCAAGGGGGAGGAGCCTGCGATCCAGACACAGGTGAGTGAAATGACACCTGGCCCAGGTGGCTGGGGTATTCTCAGGGACCTGGGGACTCCCAAGGAAGACACAGCTGTGTAAGAAAGACCGTGCCAGAACTCATTTTGGAGATGGGAAAGGATTAGGAAGGTAGGGGCTGGAGTCAGGCAAGATGGACACGGAGCTTTATTACACTCAATCCTTTTCATTATGAAAATGCCACAAGGTTGTGGGAAAGGTACCAGGTTACAGGAAATGGCTGTCAGGGTTCAGTGATGAGGGTTGGTGTCCAGTTTCAAGAATTGCACGGGGAGATCAAAGGCAATGTCAGGGTCTGAATGAATGTGCTGACAAATGGTGTCAGGCGGTGGGGACAGGGGGAGCAGCATTAAGGTAGCTAGGTCTGCTGAGCACAGGAGAACCATGGGGGAGAGTCAGGGTTGTGGCCGGGTTTGGAATTGGTACTAGGGCAAAGGTGAAAGCCAGGGCTCCGACACTTTGGGGAAAGTTTCAGGAAGGAAGGTTTGGGTCCCTAAGCTCCATCTCCCATGCCTCATCCATATTAAAGTAAGTGTTGTTTTACCCTGCTCATTTCTCTACCCCTCCGTTCTTGCTCTGCCTCTCAGGAGACTGTTATTCAGGAGATGAAAACCTTGACATCGAGTGTGCTGACTGCCCCATTGGTTTCTACAACGATCCACACGACCCCCGCAGCTGCAAGCCGTGTCCCTGCCGCAATGGGTTCAGCTGCTCCGTGATGCCCGAGACAGAGGAGGTCGTGTGCAATAATTGCCCGCACGCAGTCACTGGTAAGGCTGAGGGCCTGCTGCCTTTGTCCGGATGCCATGAATTCACATAAACAGCTGCTCTTCCAAAAAAAAAAAAAAAAAAAAAAATTCCAGGGAGTTTTAATTTCTTAGGGTTCGTGTAAATGGGCTCATCCTAAAGAATATGAGCAAGAGGTGAATGGTGGAAGAGTAGTGTATGGTGCGTAGGTATGGTCATTGCAGTCTAAGATTGGTAATTAGGAGGTGAAGTTTGCAGATGAAATATGCGGCTTAACGGAGTTTTACAAAATGAACCACAGTACAGAAGGGAAACTTAGTGGCCTTTTAAATGTGCCCCCCCTCCTTGAGGTACCCGGCATGTGACACTTGATTTCAGAGTTGTGGGTTTGAGCCCCACGCTGGGTGTAGAGATTGCTTTAAGAAAAGCAAGGTCACGTTTCTCTGCTGGTCAGTCTGAAAGAGTGCATTCTTCAGCAACAGCCTCAGTGGTATGGCTAGATACCGGACTTTTCCTCAACCATGTAGGTACCCTGCAGCTTCCTGGTAGGCTGCTGGGCTCTAACATCCGGGGCCCCCATGGAGCGGGGCAGCTGACCCCTTGCCCTAAGCACCCATTCCTGCTGTTGTTCTGGGGTTCAGGGTGGGAGGCTCTTCCAGAGGGTGACTGGGACCCCAGGCCCCTGTGCCTCTCCTTGCTGCCAATGGATGACCACTCAGGCTTGGGCATTATTCCTTCCAGGTGCCCGCTGTGAGCTCTGCGCTGATGGCTACTTTGGGGACCCCTTTGGGGAACACGGTCCAGTGAGGCCATGTCAGCCCTGTCAGTGCAACAACAATGTGGACCCCAGTGCCTCTGGGAACTGTGACCGCCTGACAGGCAGGTGTCTGAAGTGTATCCACAACACAGCCGGTGTCCACTGTGACCAGTGCAAAGCAGGCTACTTCGGGGACCCCTTGGCTCCCAACCCAGAGGACAAGTGTCGAGGTAGGACCGCATGCCTAGACAGGTTGGACTGTGTGTGTGTGTGTGTGTGTGTGTGTGTGTGTGTGTGTGTGTGCGCATGCACGCAAGCTTGGGGTGTGTACACACATACGAACATACAACTCAGCTGGGCCAGCAGCAATAGGATGCTGTGGTTTCTCTGACCGACTGGCCCATGAACAGTTTGGGCTGTTCACCTGTTAAAGGCCTGATGACCCCTGCAGCAGGGTTCTGGATGACCAACCTGGAGGATATTCGAAGGGGTTAAAGCTGAGGGGTGGGGGAAGTGGAAAAGATCAGGCTTACATTCCTCAGTGGAAGAGGAGCTGAAACTTGACCAGTTCGTATGCCCACTTTGGAGACTGGCAGGCAGGAAATGCTAGCAGGCCTCTTTACAGGACAGCAGGAAGTGACCCGAGACTAAGTCTGCACACACCGAGGTGGCGAGAGCGGGGAACGCTGAAGCAGTTTAAGAGACCCTCTCAGGAAGTCAGGGTAATTGATGTAGACAAAGGTAACAGTTTCAAGTTCTACTAAGGAGACTTGGCTTCAAAGCAGCAGCTATGAGAGAGCATTCCTTAGGGCTGCTTCAGATCAAAGCACCAAAGGGCACACGAGTCCTTTCACTCAACCCTTCTTTCCAGCCTCTGCACAGGTTATGTTCAAGAGTCAAGTTCAGTTCTAGGGAGCTGGGCTGCCCCACAGTCCCACCCCTCAGTTTCCAAGGTCCCAGACCAGCCCTGGTGCCCAGAACTCAGGGGCTTGTTTATCCAGTTCCTCGTGAGGTCTGCAGGGAGCCCAGCCCGCACAATCTCCAGCCCTGGAAATGCCTAAGGATCTCTGGGCAACCCGAGACTTCCACCAGGGGCATAGATGCCGCCTGCCCTAACCCCAACCCCAACCCTGTCAGTTAGCCCTGATGTGCTAGAAAGGACCTGGTGATAGGAAGAGCCCATATGCCATTTGCAGTACTTAGTTCTAGTTTTGTTTTGTTTTTTAACTATTGAATTACACTGGTTATGTCAATCTGAGCCTCAGCTTCTTTATATGGATGAATATTTAACTCACAGTGATTGCAACTATAGGAAAACATGAGAAAGGACACTGTAAACAGTATAATTCTAGTGAGAATGAGCTATTAAGAGACTTCACTGGGTTTAGACCATACATTTCTTCACTCAATTAGCTTTTGTCAAATACCAAAAGTACCTGATATGGAGCTAGATACTGAGGGCATAGTGATAAGTCACTTCCGGCCCCCATATGCTAATAAGACAATATGTAAGCCAATAATGACAGTACTTACACAGGTGATCATATTACCATGTGCACCAAGTGTTTCAAGAGCATCAGAGAGCAACCAAGAGCGTCCCTTTACCTCCCTTAGAGCACTACCTCACCCACTGTTAGAGCCTCTGCTCCTAGAGCATAGTGTGGTACATAGTAGGTGCTCAATCAGTGTGAGTGAATAGATACTGGTGGGGTTTTTTTTTTTTGTTTTTTGTTTTTACTGCATTTCCTACATCAAAGTCAGCAGAGCAAAAGGAAAAGAGCATTATTTCTTCTGGCTTGCCATTTACTTGCTGTGTGACCAAGGACAGGACTCAACCTCTGAGCTCATATTCCTCATCTATAGAGGGAGATTACATCTGGCGTATAATAGGTCCAGGACAAACGTGTGGATAGATGTGTGGACTTGCTAGATGATTCCTAAAATCTGTTAGAGATGTACTTGGAGGCATAGGCAAGAGATGAATCTAGCACAGTGTGAATTGATAAGGGCAAGGGAGGACTCTTTGCCACTGGTGACTTGATCCTTTTATCTTTGCTATGCCTCCGGTTTCTAGGATTAGCTTGATGTGAATGCTTTGTCTTTTATTTCTAGCTTGCAACTGCAGCCCAATGGGCTCAGAGCCTGGGGCGTGTCGAAGTGATGGCAGCTGTGTTTGCAAGCCAGGGTTTGGCGGCCTCACCTGTGAGCACGCGGCATTAACCAGCTGCCCGGCTTGTTATAATCAAGTGAAGACTCAGGTGTGCATGCCCAACCTCTCACCCCCACGAGTACAACCACTAAGCGTCTACGGGGTGGGTCTGTTACAAATCTAGAACCTCCTAGTCTCCTGGGGATGAGGGTGGCGATCACCATTTCTTTAAAAAAAAAAAATTACTATGTTAAAATAGTAATGTTTCAGGTTAATTCTCTTAAATATACCGTTTTCAAAAGTGCTCTTTTGCAGACACGGTCTCATTTGGTACACTTGATAACTTAGTGAATTTGCAAGAGAACATATTCTGACCTCCGTTTTCACTAAGCCAAGTCTCAAGACATTTGTGATTTTTCAGTCATATGGCCAGGTGGAGCTAAGAATCCCACGCAGAATTCCCTGACCCTGAATTCAATCCTCTTTCTGCTTATAATATGCCACTTTCTAGGGTTTTTCCAAGAGATGTCATTTGCAAAACAAATGAAAAAATACATAGAAGATAGAGTCTGGAAGGTGTCAGGCTTTTCAAACAAGAATGGCCTCCGGAAATTTCTTTCACATTCCAAACAAAGACATTGAGGTTAATTTTTTAATTACTATTTTGCTGGGGTGAAGGCAGAGGAAGAAAAGGCCCAAACAGAACCCCAAAGATAAATTTAAGAAGTTGAGTTTGTTCTATTTTACCTGCCCTCAAGAGCACTCTTTGTTCAAGGCACTGTTCTAAAGCCCTATACAAATACTTAGTCCAAGTCATAGCCAGGAGATATTTTATTATCCCCACCTAATGGATAAAGGAAGTGACTTGCCTAAGGTCCCACTCACAGCCAATGAGTAGTGGGGCCAGGATTCAAACTCTGATTCCAGCATCTGGAGTCTAAGTCCCACGAACTGCCAAGCATTTCTGGGCTTTTAGCCCTCATCCCCCAAGTACTTGGTACTGGACCGTGATCTCCACTGTGTATCCTCTTTCCTGCGTGATTTCAGGTGGACCAGTTCACGCAGCAGCTTCAGAGCCTGGAGGCCCTGGTTTCGAGGGCTCAGGGTGGCAGTGGAGCGGTGCCCAACACAGAGCTGGAACGCAGGATGCAGCAGGCTGAGCAGGCCCTTCAGGACATTCTGAGAGAAGCCCAGATTTCAGAAGGTGACGAAGGCCAATTTCCCTTCAGACAGAAAGGAATTCATAATCTTCTGTGGGGCTCGTTCAGCAGGTGTCTCTGTACTTGCAGAGATAGGACCGTCTTTGACCATCCTGAGGACCTGAATGATGGCAATAAGAAGAGTTGCACGCATTCGTTTACTGGGTTTTTACCGTTTTGCCATAAGCCAGTCAAAGTCACTTTTTCAACCTTGCATCATGTTGGATTCCCCGGTGTGGACTGCAGAAGTTCTCAATCCCTCTTTTCCTTACTGGCGGCAGGTGCTGTTAGAGCTCTCAATCTCCAGCTGGCCAAGGCGAGGAGTGAGGAAAAGAGCTACCGGAACCGCCTGGAGGACCTCAAGAGGACCGTGGACGGAGTTCGGGCCCTGGGCAGCCAGTATCAGAACCGAGTTCAAGACGCTCGCAGGCTGGTCACTCAGCTGCGCCTGAGCCTGGAGGGAAGCGAGACCTCCCTGAGAAACACCGTAGGTGCTGCAGGGTTAGGGGATGGAGGGTCCCTGCTGGGTACCCCCTGCGGACTGGCTCACATTTTTAGGTCCCTGTGGCAGATAGCTGGACTTTCTCTGGGAACAGGCACACACCTCTTGTGTTATTTGGCTTCTTGGAATTTCCTGTTTTACTAGATTTAGGTTCTTCCTAGCTCATTTCTCGCTAATTGTAGCCTCCTGTGGGCCCGCTCTCTTCTCCCTTCTCGCTGCACACCTCCCTAGCTTGTTAGCTCCCAGCAGGCAGGATTTAGTTTGGTTCACATTTGCATTAGCAGCTGACAGCATAGCGTGGCTGTGATAAAGGTTTGCTGCATGAATGAACACATGAAAAAGGAGGAAAGGTGGGAAGAAGGAAAGAATCCAGTGAAGACAGGATTCTGAGAAGGAGGGGAAAATGTTGCAAGGATGATTTTCTTAATGCTGTAGTTTGTAGGTAGGAGGGAGAGAGTTGAATGAGCTCTTGTTACTCTCTCAAGGAGGACAATGGTGACAATGTAAGTGGGTGGGTGGAAGATGAATAAAGGAAATTAGAAGACAATCAGATCTTATGCTGAGGAAATGAAGGATTTAAAAATAATGTATTGATTTTTTTCCTTATTACAAAAATATTCTATTGTAGAAAATAGAAAATGAAAGACCGCCATTATCTGGCCATTTGTAGCAAAGTGGATGGACCTTGAGGGTGTCATGCTAAGCAAAATAAGTCAGGCAAAGAAGTACAGATACCATATGTTTGCACTCATAGATCTAACAGGAGAAACCTAACAGAGGGCCATAAGGAGGGGAAGGGGGAAAGAGTTGGGGAGAGAGAGGGACACAAATCAAGAGAGACTATTGAACACTGAAAATGAAAGGAGGGCTGAAGGGGGAGCGGGAGGAGGGAAGGAGGCACTTGGGAGAAGCCCTGGGTGTTATATGGAAACCAGTTTGACAATAAACTATCATAAAAAGATAAAAGAAATAACCACCATTGACTTTAAATACATATGAAGATACATATTAACATGACTATTTTAAAACACATCAATATAGTTTTTTTGAAACTGGATTTCTTTCTTCTTGTACATTTTGTAAAGTGTAATAATGACTGGGGCACCTGGGTGGCTCAGTCGGTTAAGCCTTTGAATTTGGCTCAGGTCATGATCTCAGTTTATGGGTTCAAGCCCCACATCAGGCTCTGTGCAGACAGAACAGAGCCTGGAACCTGTTTCGGGTTCTGTGTCTCCCTCTCTCTGCCTTATATGCTCTCTCTCTCTCAAAAATATACATTAAGAATTTTTAAAAATTAATGATTATGGTGACTAGGGACTCAATGTGTCAGGGCGTAGAATGTTATGTGGCTAATAATGAGTTCTAACAGGACAGATGCAGAACCTGCTTAGGTTTTAGGGCTGAGTGTGAAGTTTTAACCAATTCTACTTTTTCCAGAACATTCCTCCCTCAGAGAATTACGTGGGGCCAAATGGTTTTCAAAGCCTGGCTCAGGAAGCCACAAGATTGGCAGACAGGTGAGCAGACCCCTGCCTCTGACTACCTCTGCAAGGCCAGACTTGAACAAGACTGCAGGATCAGAACCTAAGCAACACATTCAATGTCTCGAAGCCTCCTTTGCAGCCATTTCCTTGTGACTTTTTAACCTCTTGGCTTTTAGTGTACGTAGGTGGCCACTGGGCATGGTCATCTGGCAAGTGTTGGGGATGGAGGTGTTTTGTTTTACCACAGATTTTTCTATGACTCACAGTATGGCCTTGGTCTGTCAGATGTGCTGTTTTTCAGCCCTGTGAAATGAATCCGCCTTTGGAAAAGAATGCTCTGCAGCTTTGAGGGACTCCCAGGCTCCCACATCGAGCCTGGGAACAAGTAGCAACGAGTTGTTTGCTAGCCTGTGGGGGCCAAGACTGTAGATGGGGAGCCTCCTCCCAAAAACCGCCTCTGCAGGGCCCCAGTGATAACAGGCAGCCCCCTGGTCCCAGCCAGACTGTAAACCCTACCCTGTTGAAGAGGTTTGCTCTTAGGAGTGCTCAGCGGGGTGGCAGGCTCTGCTAATCCCAGATGGAATTCAGTCAGTGAAGGGGGCCCGATTTGTGTTTTTTGTAGCAAGTGCTGCCTACTGAGCTTGTTTCTCCTTTCTCTTTTTTAAGTCACTTTCTAAAGCGTGGGGGGGGGGGTGACTTTTGACTGGTTCTGTCCTTTCTGGTGGAGGTCCCAATGTAGAGTTGCATAAGAGTACGGGGTGCCCTGCAGGAAATCAGACCTAGGCGTTTCTTGCGGCACAGAACAGTTTATAAATGCAATATTTTACCCTCCGGGGACTGCTCGCACCCGTCTCCACGCCCCTCTCCCCCTGGTTCCACCATAAATAGAAATTACCAACCATGGTCTAAGACGTGAGTGAGCTCCATCTCCAGAACACCTTCAGGTCCCCTAATTCCGTCTGATCTGGATCGGTTACATTTGGCTTTTCTAGCCAAACCAGTTCCCTAACTCCGCCCCCTTCGTTCAAATAAAAAACACCAAAAGGAAACTGCTATTAAAACTCAGATTCTTTGTTTTTAATCCTTTCAGCCATGTTGGGTCAGCCAATAACATGGAGCGGCTGGTAAGGGAAACAGAGGACTATTCCAAACAAGCGCTGTCTCTGACACAGAAGGCTCTGCAGGAAGGAGGCGGAAGTGGCAGCCTGGAAGACTCCGTGGTGCAAGGGCTCATGGGAAAGTAGGTGTCTATCCTGGCCTGCGTGAGGACCCATAATCTGCAGCCTTCTGGGGTGTGGTGCAAACCACCTGTGAGGGACACTATGTTTCATTAACATATTAACCCTAAGGGACAAGAGAAGGAGTATGTTGATTTGGGGGAAAGGACAGACATTTACAGCTGGAAGAAAAGGATGATTAAGTAAAATTTGTGTTCTAATTGAGAGATAGCAATACTTGGGGAAGTTGTGGTTGAAGAATGAGTAAACCCGTCTGATGACATGGGGGATGTAAAAATAAGGTGTTATCAAGAAATGGGAAACTTAGGCTGGATTCTTGACTTAGCCTGTGTTTAGATCATGGAGGGGAACATATCTGACACATGACCTCATTTGGTTCTTCTGGTAACTCCAACTTCCATACATTTTACATGACAGGATGAGTGTTTGCTTTTTAATAAAAGGGATTCCCCAAAGTTCTTTCTCCCCACCCTGCAGGTTGGAGAAAACCAAGTCCCTGGCCCAGCAGCTGTCGGGGGAGGCCACTCAAGCTGACACTGAAGCAGAGAGGACTTATCAGCGTAGCCTTCACCTGCTCAATTCTGTGTCTCAGCTTCAGAGAATCCGTGATCAGTCTTTTCAGGTGAGGGCATGTACTGATGTGCTTCATGGACAGAAGTGCCACAGTGCTATCTTCTCTGGAGTTCCAGAAGATCGTCCATTCATTCAGCTTTCCCTCCATGTGGACCTTTAATGCGTTGTATTAGAGTATTTGTTCTTGTTAACTATTTCTTTGTTCTTAAGCCCTAGTCTTTGCCTCTGAAAAAGCTTTAGTCCACATCCTGAACCTATTAGTGGATAAAGATTTTGTATCTCTTCCTTAGTTCTGGGGACTACTGAAACCTGTGGGAAATTGCCTTAAAGCTTGATATTTACATTTGGGCCCAAACTATATTCATCTCTATATACAGCCATTCTGAAGCCTTTTGTTCTTCTCAGAAGTTTTACATTGTTTCTATCAGTTCCTTTAACGGTCACACTAGATTAAAAAGATTCAGCTTTCCACCTACGCAAAAAGCACCGATTCCTACAAAAGTGTTTCCACACATATGTAAACACGTAATTAAAACAAGAGACAAAACCTGTTTGCTGCTTGGGGAACCTGCTGCCTATCATTAGGTATATTGTTTCGTTTCTGTTAGACTTTGCTGTTATTTTCAAGCAATGATGCCAGCTCCTAAGGAGGCTGGTGTGGGGACTAATGGGCAGGAAGTCAGACTCCATTTCTTTGGGTTTACAGGTAGAAGCAGAAAGGATCAGACAAAAAGCAGATTCTCTCTCAAGCCTGGCGACTAGACGTATGGATGAGTTCAAGCGTGTACAAAGCAATCTGGGAAACTGGGAAGAAACCCAGCAGCTCTTACAGAATGGAAAGAATGGGAGACAGGTATCCTTTGGTTAATTCATTCACTTAACAAACAGGTAATTGATACCTACTCGATGAATATGGCAAGAGGGACCATAGAAAACTTATAGATGGAGTAACAGATACAGACAACTTGATATAATTCAGTTCCACCCACTGAATCAGCCCCCAAACCTAGGGACTCAGGTGTGAGTTCAACTTTGGTCCAGCTTTTTCTACTAAGTTAGCTTTAGAAGTATCTGGAGTATGAAAATTATGACTTACAAAACTGTACTTGTCCTGGATAGTGGACTAGAGTTTGAGACGGTTCTCTATAGGCGATGTGTCATTCGGTTATAAAGTTTGCTCTGTCCCAGATTGTGGAGGGCTTCACCATACCACCCTGGGGACTATCTGGTAAACCAAAGCTGTTGTGAAGGGAAACGTGTTAGGGATTCTGCTGGCAGGAATGCTCCTCCTCCGTGTAAGTTACATTTACTCTAGTCTTGTTCTGCCTATTTACAGAAATCTGATCAGCTGCTTTCCCGTGCCAACCTTGCTAAAAGCAGAGCCCAAGAAGCACTAAGTATGGGCAATGCCACTTTTTATGAAGTCGAGAACATCTTAAAGAACCTCAGAGGTAAGCATTTCAGGGTGCAGGTCACTTGAATATGTCAAAAGTAGAACCATGCCTTTATTTTCAATCTCTATGTAGCTCTCTAAATGATAGGGACTTTGGGGGTATTAACAGGCACTAGATATCTAAAGAAAGAAATTGTTTTAATACCGGAGGTTTCGGAAAGATTTTAACTAGATGTCAGAAGGCTGGCGTTCTGAATCTTGCTGAACTGAATGCTCTGAGCTGTGACTGTAGGCAAGTCACAGCCTTTCCAGACCCTAGTGTCTTATCTTTTAAGGGGAGAAGATGGAATTAAGGGATCTTTAAGGTTCCTCACAGATACAGCATCCTACTACCACACAGATGTTTTGCTTTTTGTAGCCTGATTAGTTCCAACGTAGTATTAGGGGCACTTGGGTGGCTTAAGGGTCTGACTTCAGCTCAGGTCATGTGATAGCGGAGAGCCTGGAGCCTGCCTCGGATTCTGTGTGTCCCTCTCTCTGCCCCACCCCCCCAGCCTGTGCTTGGTCTGGCTCTCAAAAATAAACATTTAAGAATTTTTTTGAAAATACAGAAATCCGTGTGGCTGCTTTGTAGTGAGGATAGAGCAAGCTTGGTCACAACACCTAGACCCCAGGAAATTTGGTTTTGGGCCCTGTAGAGATGAGTAAAGAAACCTGAAATTTTAACAAAGTACAAAAGAGAAACACTTGGGATTTTTCCTCACAGAAAGAGCCTCTCTACCTGTCCTACCCAATCTCCAACTATCATTGGCAGCTTAGGGTTCAAGGCCCTGGCTTGAAACTTTGGGCTTCAAAGATTCCACATGGTTTCAGGGGTGCCTGTGCACCTCAGGCAATTAAATATCTGACAAGTTCAGGTCATGACCACAGTTTGTGGGTTCGAGCCCCGCACCAGGCTCTCTACTTTGAGCCCACTTTGGATCCCTGGCTCCCACGCTTTCTGCCCCTCCCCCACTCATGCTTGCTTGCTCTCAAAAATAAAGAGTATTACTTTTGATCTACTTTGGGGTCCTACTAGTCTTGCAGGGATGGGGACAAGCGCAGGCTGATTGCCAGTTTCTCTGAGCAAGAACCTAATTATGGCCCCCGCAGTGCCTCCTCGAAGATACTTTTCTGCCGGATAAGAATGAGCACTAACAGCCACAACTTCCCCTACTTTTGCCCCGAGGCAGTAAGAACGCTCTTTCTGGAAATTTTCGTAAAAACTTTAGCCCCATTCATATTCATTTAGTAAACTTTGTAAGTCAGCTTTTCATCTTTATGGCAAACATTTTTGTTTTCATTTCAGAGTTTGACTTGCAGGTTGAAGACAGAAAAGCAGAAGCTGAAGAGGCCATGAAGAGACTCTCGTACATAAGCCAGAAGGTGGCAGATGCCAGCGACAAGACTGAGCAGGCAGAAGCAGCCTTGGGCGGTGCTGCTGCCGATGCCCAGAGGGCAAAGAGTGCAGCCCGGGAGGCCCTGGAAATCACGGACAAGATAGAACAGGTAAGCCAAAATCAAAGTGCAGGCTGGCACGAACAGCTCCAAACGCAAGGGTGGTGTGGGAAGAGAGAGCAGCAAGCATCATTTTGACCCCTACAACATGGAGTCCTGTCGGGACCCATGGGAGCCTCAGATCCCCTGGTCACAGACCAGGAGTCTGGTGTTCTAGCTTATTCAAAGAGAGAGCAAATACAGAGTTGATAAATGAGAGAAACTAACGCTCAGGAGGAAACAGGAAGCCCGCCTAGGCCCTGTGTCTCCGTATTTATTGAGCTCACAAGCTATGACCCACGTGGTGAATGTGAAGAAACAAGCTCTTACACAGGTGAATGTGGAGAAAACAATCAGACAGTAATCATTAACTTGTGTGTGTGAGAAGCAAAGGGTCTGGGGGTAGGTGGTGTTTGTGACCGAGGTACATCAGTCTGTTGGCATCAGATGGAAGGTAATTTCCTGCAGGTGCTCTAACAAGTTACTCGTGATCTCATTGCAACACCTCACTGGCTAACGTCGGGCGTTTTTGCCCTGTGGTGGCGGTTTTCCACCCTAAGCTTTTTTCTAACCTATTTGTGTAAGTAGAACCTATTTCCCCACAGGTGCCCCTTTTGTTGATTGATTCACAAGGCTGGCATTGATTGAGGGCTGGAGCCTTCATCTGCAGCTCCCTTTTTGGACAGTGCCATGAGGAGACCCATCCAAGATATACGTGTGTGTGTGTGTGTGTGTGTGTGTATATGTTGTATACTACAACTATTGTAATAGTTTCCTAGAGCTGCTATACGAAGTACCACAGACTAGATGGCTTAAAACAGCCAAAATTTATTGTCTCGCCATCCTGGACGCTAGAAGTCAGAAATCAGTGTACCTGCAGAGCCACATTCCCTCTGAGACCCTCGGTAGCAGCTTTCCTACCTCTTCTTAGCTTCTTTTTTTTTTTTTTAATTTCTGTTTAATGTTTATTTAATTTTGAGAGAGAGTGACAGAGCAGGAATGGGGGAGGAGCAGAGAGAGAGTCACTGAATCTGAAGCAGGCTCCAGGCTCTGAGCTGTCAGCACAGAGCTCAAACCCACGAACCACAGATCATGCCCTGGGCCAAAGTTGGCTGCTTAACCGACTGAGCCAAGCAGGCGCCCCACCTCTTCCTAGCTTCTGGTGGTGGCCCTGGATCCTCAGCATTCCTTGGTTTGCAGTGGCGTCACTGTAATCTCTGTCTCTATCATCACATGGGATTTTTCTCCCTGGGCGTTTCTGACCCTGATAAGGACATCGGTAGGTTGAACTAGGCGCCCCTGGTACTCCAGTACAACTTTATCTTAAGTCATTGAATCTGCAACAACCCTATTTCCAAATCAGGTCACGTTCTGAGATACTGGGGGTCATGACACCCACATATCTTTTTGGAGGACACAGTTCAACTCCATAACAACTATCATTGATGTTTGATTCAAGCTTATGAAATTCTGGAGTTCTAGATCCCTATCTCTATTTTCTGTGTCTAAGGTCCACATATTCTCTTTTTTCCTTCTTCTCTCACAGTGTACCAGCACTGTGCTTCGTGCTGAGGGTATGGAGATGAGAACGACCCAGTCCTCTTCAAGGAGCATTCGGTGTAACGGAGAGAGACTAGTTACACTACACCCCACGTGCTAAATGCTATTGTAGAAGCTGTGCTTCTCAGCTGGAAGAGAGCTTCTTACTTCTCATTTAGACATGACTTCTAAAAAGCTTCTGCAGCTCTAGAAAGCCCAGAGGAAACTCTCAGTATCTGGACTATTTGGTAATTTGCAAGAAAAATTTCTAATTCTATGTCCCTTGAGAGTAGAGACCAGTTTAACGTGCCTCTTCTTACGTAGCTTCTAGCACAGAGGTGACTGCAATTTGATGCTTAATAACAGTTTTTTGATAAAGATACTGATAAACTTTGTCCTAATAAAATCAAAAGTCACAGGTGTAGTCCATTCATTCTCTGCACCTCAAACTCAGCTGCTTCAGGGATCCTAGTAAAGTTACTCAAAAGACTGTGGCAGCAAAGAACTATGACAGGAAATGATGTGAATTTCTCACCCTCTAAGTTTTTCCAAATAGTTTTTATTGCGTTCAGTTTTTTGGTGAGCATTGACCTGACAGGGAATCAGTGTTTCGCTTTTGACCCTCCTGGTACCTACAGCCATACCCTCAAAGTAGTTTGTTTCAAGCAGAGCTTGGGGAAGGGTGTGTCTGCAAATCTGACTCTCCTGTTGTTCATCTAACTGACTCCATCAGGGCCTGGCTGCAGCTGAATTTTTTCCGTATTTGTCTCTGGGATGTTTTTGTGCCTCACCCGTGTCTCTCCTCCCATCCTTGGCTCCCTTTCTTTTCCCAGGAGATAGGGAGTCTGAACTTGGAAGCCAATGTGACAGCAGATGGAGCCTTGGCCATGGAGAAGGGACTGGCCACTCTGAAGAGCGAGATGAGGGA
Organism: Suricata suricatta; assembly: GCF_006229205.1. Lineage (NCBI taxonomy): Eukaryota > Metazoa > Chordata > Mammalia > Carnivora > Herpestidae > Suricata > Suricata suricatta. The sequence goes on along the minus strand of NC_043702.1, from coordinate 132,685,957 downwards.
AGTGGAAGGAGAGCTGGCAAGGAAGGAGCAAGAATTTGACCTGGATATGGATGCAGTGCAGATGGTCAGTTTCCATCGATTTCCATGGGAAATCCCTTTAAACTTGCCAATGTGAGAGACACCCTTTCACATTTGTATTTTTCTTCTTCAGGTAATTACAGAAGCCCAAAGAGTTGATAACAGAGCCAAGAATGCTGGAGCTACCATTCAAGACACCCTCAACACGTTGGACAGCCTCCTACACCTAATAGGTGTGTGGGGTATCCACAGTCTTCCAGCCCCATGCCTCAGGGCTTCTCCCAGAAAACAAGCTAGACCTAGCCCTGATGAATGGAAGTCTGATACACTTGTTTCCAGGCCCAGAGACTTTGGGCACATGACTTTTCATTTTTTGGACTCTATTTTACCATCTATAAGATGGGTCATTGAGTACCTATTGCCCTTGGAAGTGAAAGTCTCTAGGTCAAAAATCTGGGAGTCTTTAGAGAAGGTGTATTGAGGTTCAGAGAGGTTAATCATGCCCCTCAGATCACATTGTAAATTGTGAAGACAGTATATTCAAACTTCACAGCTAAAGAGAAAACTGAACAGTTTGACAGTCCTGCTAAGGATTCTGGCCTTGGTCTTGAGAAGCTAGTGGACAGTTTTTTATTTTTTTTAATTTTTTAAAATGTTTATTTATTTTAGAGACAGAGACAGAGCACAAGCAGGGGAGGGGCAGAGAGAGCCAGAGAGAGAATCTGAAACAGGCTGCAGACTCTGAGCTGTCAGCACAGAGCCTGATGTGGGGCTCAAACCCACACAGCACGAGATCATGACCTGAGCTGAAGTCAGACACTTAACCAATTGAGCCACCCAGGTGCCCTGCTAGTGGACAGTTTAAAACAGAGTAATAACATCATCGCTGTATATTTCAGAAAGATCACTAAGTGGAGTGCAGGAGTGAGTGGAGAAGAGCTTGGAGGTAGGTTAGACAAAAGGCAGAGTGAGACCACTTTGGAAATGGTGGAAGGACTTAAGAAGGGAGGTGACCAAGCCTGGGCTCTGAGGCAGTAGTAGTAGTAGTGAGTGGGGGAGGCTGTCCCAGGCTGTGAAGTCAAGAGTCACATGTTGATTCTGCTGTTTGTCCATCCCAACCCGCAGTTGTACCTTGATATAAGTGAGAACTTGACCTGCCTGTTGATAGCCCAGAAGAAATTTAAAGATAGTAGGTACAAGAGATACTGTGAAATTTTCAGAGACAATAGATTTAATGGCACAGCGTGGCAACAATTCACATTTGCCCACAATATCCCTCCCCTGCCAAAAAAACTGATTAAGGTTAACATTCTGGATTGGGAGAACTGATCTCAAGCCCTCATTTGGCCTGATTTGTCATGGTCTGTGGCAGATAGGGAGCAAGGCATTTGATCATGGATTCCAATGACATTCAGGAAAAGGTTTGGTTTTACCTCTTTGATTCAGTAGGACAACTTTAAAATCTGATTTTTCTGAGGAATACCATCCTCCCCCTGGCAGATCAATATTGCCTGTGTTGTTATACTAACGAGTCTGCTTTGTGGTCCCATTGGCCCCAAAGAGTACATTCCCTCTAAGGGTGGAAAAAAAAACAAAGAAAACCCAGTTCCCCAGTGGAGATATAAGCAGCTTTGTTTAATGTTCTGAAAAAGGTAATGCAACTCTCAGGGCCCTTCAAGAGAAAATGAAAGCGTGGGGAGAGCAGGTTGGTGGGAACCCTTAACCATTTACCGGGTGTCAGGCACTATGTTGGCTGTTCTCTGGGGTAAAATCATTTCTTTTAAAGGTCCTATGAGGCAGGTTTTATTCTTTTTATTATTTTGTTTCACAGAGAAGTAAACTGAGGCTCAGAGAGGTTGATTATGTCCCGCGGATCACATAGTAACCTGTGGAGGTGGATTTTGAACCAAGGACTCTTTGATTCTAGTGAGCCTGCCCATTTTGAACAGATTGTACTCCTCTCTGAGGACATGGTTATTTTATTCCCAAGCTTAACTTTCCCAGTATGTCATAGAACCCAAAATTCTGGAATATTCCCCTGCTCCTAGGTGAAGGTCTGATCTACTGGATCTGTGTTTTTGTTAGGATGTTGTTTCTCCTGTTTGCTCTCTGGAGTCCTGGAACAGTAATAGTTTAATCTCTAGATGTAACAAACAGGCAGCCAAATGCTAACACCACAGCTCAGATATGTGAGGCAACGTGACCTTGAGTTTGAATTGACCAGAGGCCTCTCAAACCCTATTCTGATCAAACAGGTTTGGCCAGATGCCCTTCCTGCTGACATTAGTTTTAGATTATTTATGGGTAAAACATACCTCAACAAATATAACTACATTTCATATTGGAAATAAACTCATATCTAGCCAGATTCCCACTGTTTCAGGCCAGAAAGAAATCTTACATCATTTCCTAACAGCTGGAACCTATCCCCCAAATAGCAAAGCATACCTTGGCCTCTATAAACCCCAAAACCCAGCCAGTTTCTAAAGGTCTTCTAATGGAAAATAGCAAGATATTTCCCAAGGATAGTTCAGTAAACATAATTTGGAGTTGATTCTGATCCTAGGGTGAGCTGTGTGGGGCAGACACCTTGGACAGTACTCAGTCTCCTATGACCTTCAGCCTTCATCTTTTCAGAGCATGAACTTGGCCCTATACTGAAAAGAGAAGTCCAAGCTTCATATTGCTTAACTATAGAGCTCAGAGGCTTGAACTTGGCTGTTCATAACTAATAACAAGTCTAAAGCTCTCAGAGTATTTTATATATTATTTCCAATGTAAAATAAGCCTTTTAGATGCATGGCATACCATTTTCTCTGGACAGGTAGGAACAGGTTTTAGTTAAGGGTGTAGTGTGTGTTCAAGGAGATCTAATTCTTCTATATCAACTCCTTTCTCATTCCCTAAAATAGATCAGCCTGGCAGTGTGGATGAAGAGGGACTGATCTTATTGGAGCAGAAACTCTCCCGAGCCAAGACTCAGATCAACAGCCAGCTGCGGCCCTTGATGTCAGAGCTGGAAGAGAGAGCACGTCGGCAGCAGGGCCACCTCCGCTTGCTGGAGACGACCATAGACGGGATTCTGGCTGATGTGAAGAACCTGGAGAACATCAGGGACAACCTGCCCCCGGGCTGCTATAATACCCAGGCTCTTGAGCAACAGTGAATCTGCCATAGAGATTTCTCAGCTGAGGTTCTTGGGATACCGACCTCAGGAGCCATCTCATGTGGTTGGGGTGGGATGGAGACATTTGAACATGTTGACCACTCAACATGCTCAGGTCAACTGAACCTGATCCTATCCCTGAGACCTTGGCCAGATAAATGACTTATTGCACCAGTGTGATACTACTTGCTTCCTGATGGGCAGTGAGGTAAATAACACCGAGTTTGAGATTGGCCAAGGGCCCGGACCCCAAAAGGTAGACTGGATGGAAGGGCAGGCTGCATGGGCAGGTGTTTGCCTTGGGATAGTCACAAACTGAGCCCTGGAATATGGACAGTGTATGGAGTATGGAGTATGCTGCTGGGCTATAGTCAGCTTATTCTTTGAGTAATATGACCAAAGGAGAAATTTTTTTACTTTGCCTATCCGTACAATTCTTCCTAATGTCTAAACAGACTGAAGTCCAGTCACATTGTGGCCAGTGAAACACTGCTACCTAGTAGTGTCCAACTACAAGTTTCTTGTTGACCAGAGTTACTCCCACTTACCACCCGGTTTGTCTGCACGTTGTCCACTTTCAAGCTGGAAGAAGTGAACAGTGGTGGAGTGAGAGGCAGTAAGTCTGGTCCATTTGGAGCCTGTTTGGGTCCTGCCACCTTTGATTTCTCCTGGGGCCTGGAAGTGCCATCCTTTGTCCAATGATGCCATGCCAACTTAGAGACTACTTTTTTATTAAAACATTTCTGACCAGTGAAGTACACAATGGGAAAATATTTGCTTTTGGGTTTCAAAGTGATAGAAAAATGGGGCTTGCACATAGAATGAAGTACAATTATCTAGAAGATTTGTGAGTCCTAATTCAATCCCACTTTTCAAACACTAAAAATGATATGTGTCTATGTGTTTTATTTTCTTATTCCTCTCCCTGTAGCAGAGAATGTTCCTACTCACACTTGAGCTGGGGAGACTCCATCCTTCATTCTTCCATCCATCCATCCCTCCATCCATCCATCCTTACAACATCTATTTATTATGTACTGTGTGTCAGGGGCTGGGGTACAGTGGTGACATAGTCTCTGCCCTCACATAGTTGATTGTCTAGTAAGGAAGACAAACATTAAAAAAATAAATTTAAAGTTACAACTGTTGTTCATCACAAGTGGTTTTTATTGCAATAACCCCCTGGTTTGCAACCTCATTTCTCAACAGAACGTGTTGCAAGACACTCCCATGGGGGCACTTGGGTTTGGCCAAGCTGGGATGGGTCTGGGTTGTATACACTTCTTTGCATTCCAGCTGTCACTCCTCCCCTTTCCACACCTGATTGCAACAGACTGTTGAGTCATGATAACACCACTGGGAATTGCTGGAAAAATTAGAGACACTTCCATCTCGGCTTGGAAGACTTTGGTGCAGCCTCGCCTCTATATCTCCTTGGCTTTTCATGGATGTGTTTTTAAATAAAGAACAAGTCTAGGTGCTATAGTCAGTTTCTAATTTGTCAAACTCTAAGTTTAAGATGGAGGTACCAAAACAATAGAAACCAAATGTCACAGAAAGAGCAGTGGGTCCTAGAGTTTGCATCCTAGAGTTTTCTGAACATCTTGTTTTGCCCTTTCCAACCATGACAGCACTTTATGAGAGTTAATTGGTGCTGTCTCCTAAGCCTAAAGAAGGACTTATTTCTGGAACAACCTGAATAGGGTGGGGTTAGAGTTAATATTTTTGTCTTTTTTTCTTTGGCTATGAAATTAAGGTAAAATCAATAATTTGTGGTGTATTGTCATGCTTTTTAATAAATTAAAATCTAATAAATTAAGATTCTGAATTGGCCATCTATCCATGTAGCCAAGGAAAAAATTCTATTCCTGTCCACATTAATCCCACAAATTCTGACAGGTCTAATCATTTAGCCTTACCTTCTGCAGAAGCAAATTTATTATCCTGTCTTGGCATACTCAATCACACATCCTACAAATCTCTCCCTGTAACTAACAACTAGTGTCCAGGAAATGTATATGTATTACTTAGATTAATTACTATATCACACCGACCTAAATATGTATGTAGCTCAAACACAATAGACTTTTTTTCTTTTTCTCATAATGGATGGGTAGCAAGTTGGCAGGGTGACCCTCCATATAGTCATTCCAGGGACCCTGCCATTTACAACATGTGACTTCTAAGGTCGCCCTGGGACTTATTTCCATTTCAGTGAGTAGAAAAGGAAAAAGACATGGAAATAAGAGACACTTGGAAGATTTTTGTGTGCCAGACCTTGGATGGGATGCAAGTCATTTTCTTTCACATTCCGTGGTCCAGAACCCATCTGACTTGCAAGGGGTCTGTGAAATATAGTTCATTGGTAAGAAGCCATGTCTCAGTGATAATCCTACACTATGAAAGGGAAGAATGCTTTGCTAAGTGATTGGTGTCTGTCTCTGCCAAGTGTGAGATTTGGCAGTACGTGTTCTAGGGAACTTGCTGAGGTATTCCATTAGTTAATACATGCAGTTATAGGTGCACCTGGGTGGCTCAGTTGGTTAAACGTCTGACTTCAACTCAGGTCATGACCTTACAGTTTGTGGGTTTGAGCCCCACATTGGGCTCTGTGCTGACAGCTTAGAGCCTGGAGCCTGCTTCAGATTCTATGTTTCCCTCTCTCTCTGCCTGCTCACACTGTATCTCTCTCTTAAGAATAAGTAAACCTTTAAAACATATAAAAATACATGCAATTATAAAACTATTCCTCAATGGGATGAATCATTGAGAAGGTCATAGAATGGGAGAGGATCCCTGAGTAGAGATGGGAAATGGAAAAGCGACTCATGCAACTCCCTTGATGTAGACATGTAGAAATGATTCTATCATTTCTATGGACCTGACAAACTGTCCCTAAGAAGAGAGAAGGACTGTCTGACCGAGAGATAACCTACTCAGGACCGAGCCTCTGTTACCAGTCTTGTCCTGATCCTGCCAAATTAAGGAAGCTGTCTTTCCTGGTTCTCATCAGTGTTTCTAATTGGTAGTGAAAACTCCCTTGTACTTCTCTCCTGAGAGTTTTCTGATTAATTGTGCTGCTGGTAGGCTCTTACACATATCATCATCTACTCTGACTCACAGAGATTTCTGTTTGGAGATGTGGGAAGAAATGAAGCTGCCCATAGACTATGGCTTCTTAGCAGATGTATTTCTGATCTTCTCCCAGGATGTGGTTTCTTGTCAGTACTCTTGGGATGCCAGAGAAAAGGGTAAGAAGATACTCAGTAATGTCCAATGTTTGGAGTGAGGCTCACGGACCAGGAATATGTTTATTTATTATGTCTTCCTTTAATGTTTTTGCATGGTCATGGAAATGTTGTGGATTCTCACTATGGTCCAATTTTCCCACCCCACCAAAGTAAAAGTTAAAAAAAATTTTTTTTCTTGGACTACATTATGGACTACACGGAACCTCCTAAAAAAGTTCCAAGATCTGAAGCTTCCTTATGGGTCATAAGAGAAGAAATGTGTATATACATGTATGTTAGTTCATAGTGCATATATCTTATAAGTTTATGTAAGTTAGCAAATTAAACCAATGTTTATGCCCAGTTTTCAACAAGCTTTCAACATTACATACTCTCATGACACAGAAAAAAAATGTTTAGGTTTGTGGCCAAAATTGCAAACATAAACACAGTTTACAAGGCATATCAGGCGTCATTATGATGTGCCACCAAACCCCGATGGATACACCCATACTAACTAATTCCAATCTTAAACAATAACAACAAAACACATAGTAAGAACCAAAATGATTTTTAAAAAATAATCACAACTAATCTGACAAACAAGTGGCTAAGCCCTAAATGAGGGTCCTAAAGGAGATTTGCTATCTTACCTTCTGAATCACAGCTGCTACTAGCTGATGACAGTCATCATTTAGATCTATACCAACACACCATATATGTCACCACTACACATGAAATAAGAACTAATAGAGCAAAACTGAACAATTAACAAATTATTTTTTTTGCTTGTTTACATTGCCCAAATTGAGAGTTTAATGATTCATCCTACTTAAGATCTCTTATATCAAAAATGAGTTATTCGAGTTGAATTTTTACAAATATACTGGTGTTTCTTAAAGAGCTAGTTTCACTAGGGAGCCAAAGCTACCAAAATGAGACAATGCAGATTAGGTAGGTTCCAGGATCTGATTTTTTTTTTAATTGGAAACTCTTAGGCACAATTCACAGCTTTGCTAATTATCCTTCCCTGCTTATGATTCTTGGGTATGGGTGTATATACTTTCATATTACACATGTGGCATCAGCTAACCCAAGCAGAAAATCTCTGCTCTAAGAACATTTTTGAAACTGTTGGCTCCTGTCAAGTAAGACTATGACAAAAAAGTGATTCATTCTACAGCTCACAGAGAAGATTCTGGACAAAGACACAAGGCAAGTAGCATTGTCTTATTTATTAATGTAATTGAAACATTTCGCTGATAAAACTTTTGTCTGTGACTATTCTAGCAACAAAAATTTTGCTCAAAATATTTCACTGTGAAATGGTGTTGCAACTTTAATGTAGTCTTTATCAATGAATTGATTTTCATAAAGCAAATCTTACTCTCAAAATGGCAGACTCCATGACCAAAAGTGATTCAGAAAAAAAGCTTCCCCCTCCCCATGCCAATCCTTGAGACCATTTGGATCAAACTGAGTTCTGGCCCTAGGCTAGACTGAAGGGAAAGAGTGTAACTCATTCCTAAGTAACTGGAACAGGCTAATAGGACACCCCAAACTTACACGACAAAGAAACCACGTGAAGAATTGAGTTCACTGAGCAGCCATAGAGAGGTGCAGTCTGGATGAATCGGTCCACAATGCTGTTCCTCAGGTATCCTAATTGGAAGAGCTACAAAATCAGTCCCTGTGTCCATTCTCACCATCTCACCCCTCGGCCTTCCTGCAGTAGCCTTGGGAGAGATCCTGAGCTTTTCACATTCTACTGATTTATTTTTGCATTACTCTTGATGAATGGAATATAATAACATGTTTCTCTCTCTTAAACCCCGAAAGTGTGTATTTCTATCAGTTTGGGAGAGTAGATTTGGGCTGTTAAAATACAAGTCATGTCTCCTTGTAATTTTCTGCCTTTTGCTGCAGTTTGATTATTGAGTCTCACTTTCTACTTAATTAGAACAGCAAGTTCTTCTTTCTGAGAAGCTGACGCACGAGACCAGAGAACGCTGGGGAAAGTTGGCCAAGCGGAGATGGAAAGAATAACGTCTCTAGAAGCTCTAGCTCTGGGTTTCAGGCACTTCAGTAAGAGACTTTCCTCCCCTATTCTTATGTACATTCAAGGAAAATGAAAACAAGAAGGCCTCAGAGACTGCCTGGGGTTGGGGATGGTGAATGAGGCACAGAACCCTCCAGAGGGCCACTCCTTGAGGTGAGAGTCACTGGTACAAAGGGTTTCCCTCCCACCGGTTCTTACTCATACGCCACTTTCAGAAGAGCAAGAGGGATGTTTTTCATTGGTAGTCAGGAAATGAGGCTCCTGACCTCTCTTAACGTGATCATTGCACCCTACGCCTATCTCAAAATCTCTGAGCCATGCCAGCCTTGAGTTGGCCTTTGTAGGAAGAAGTGGGACCCCAGATGGGGAAGTCAGGGCCCAGAGGTCATCCTTGTGGCACCTGGGGCACTACTTCAAACTCTGAGTCATTCCAGGGCCGGCCTTTGCAGCATCACAGCCACAATGTCTTGCCCTGGACTGAGACAGGGGCTCTGACTTCCCCCTAGCAAGTGAAGAATAGGGCAGGTTGGAGAACAGACAATTCTGCCCAGAAGGAAATTCACATTTCCTTATATTAAAGGAACGCTATTTAAATACTATCCCTGTGATTCACCAAGATCACATTTCATTCTGGACATCTTTATTGCCCCTGTTCTTTTCCTTCCTAACCACCTTCCTACCCCCACGTTGAGTGTATACAGCCAGCCCAGTCCCCTATCAAGGACTTTGGACTAAATGGGGCTTGACCACAGAGCCCGGCAGAGGAACAGGGTGCACCAAAGACACAAATGACATCTGGTTTTTCTCAGATCTGCTCATGTAGATCCCCATAATAAATTCCAACCATAGATAAATTTCACATCCTTAAAACTGCCATGTTGCCCTAGGGAATCCAGTTCCCTGATTTCTCTTCCTGGCTTAGGACTGTTTTACTTAGACAAAGGCTCTTCTGTCTCTCTCTAGTGTCATCTTGAACATTCTAGGTCTTTCTTAGCCTTCCATAAAGCAATCCTTTCTTGGATTCAGAGGGTCACTTTTTGGGATTTCCTCTAAGCTGTTGCGATCTCTTGATTTCTAAAGGAAACCTAGCTATGGCCTTCCTCCCTTCCCTAAGGACTGCCATATGCAATGCCCTATATAGGAGCACCTGGGTGAGACATAATTTAAGAGACAGATGCCGGATAAAGACAGAAAAGAGTGGAAACCACGTGTTAACCTGGTCAGTATCCTAGAAAACTGGAGGGACAGAGATAACAAGGTGTCATGACCTAAGGGAAACAAGATCCTTTTGCCAGGCTCTCCACTTGCTGTGTGACCTTGGGCCAGCCATTTAATCCAGTGGATCTCTGCTCTCTCATCTTTTAAAGGAGAATGTTGAATTAACTAATCTCTGGAGATGTTTTTTTCTAAATTTGTGATTTCATGATTCTTAACCAAATATTGAAACCCAGGAATGGGACCTTCATTCCCTCCTCTGAAGATTATTTCCATAATCCAAGAGGAATAATGCCCTGCTAGATGCTGCTGTACCATGCTCATCTGTTGAATCCTGTTCCTTTTCCTGGAGGCTATTGACGAATGTCACAGACGTGAAATGTGTGCTGAAGAATGTGTCCCTGATGTCAGATCTCACACACACCCCCCCCCCAGCGACCATAACTGGCGCCAGATTTTGATAAAATTATCCTGCTCCTTGGGGACCCAGTCCATGAAAACAACCAGAAACCCCAGAGCCAGAGACTAGATGAGAGACACAGAGCATAAGAGAATAATTTTCTTTTGGCTCTCGAAACAGGGCTTGAATGAGACCTGAACAACTAGAACAGTCTGTCAGAGCTGTTTCCAGGAGCAGCGGAGGAAGGTAAGAAATTAGAAAAAGAATGAAACAATTTTGGGGCTCTTGATGCTTCCCGCCATGATCTCTGTTCTGTGAACCCATTCCCCTGCCAGACATATTTCCTCAGGCGATGACTGTGGTTTCTGGGCTCTGCAGGAGATATGAGGAGCTCCAGAAACAAGGCCGAAGTACTGGGTCTCCAGAAGAACCTGACCTCAGGTACCAGCTGTTTCGGCACAGTGAGAGTAGGGGAGAGCCATCAATTCCCGTCAGGGCAACAAGATGCTCTCTCCTTGGTCATCCCGGACTTGTAGCATGATAAAAACATTTCCCAGCCAAACAGGCAAAAAATAATTCCAATTAGCAAAGATCTCTAGGGTTGAGTGAATTCCTAGCATGTTTTATTTCGGAAATGACTGCATTCGTAGGATTTGGCCTTGAATGTGTGATTCTTTTCTGATGCAGGAATGTAGCTGGATATGACCGCCAAGGGCTTAGGTGGTGACCTGAAGCTTCCTTGGAAATGCTGGGCTGGCAGGGAACCCACTCTGCCATCAGTCACAGCCCAAATGAGAAACTGTACAAATGCCACCAGTATATGACGATGGACTGGCTCTGTGTGATCACAGGCCCAGAGCATCAGGAAAATGATCTTCTAAAGCTAAGGAAATGGACTCAAATTCTTCTGAGTAACCCTACTATTCCCAGACTTGCCTCCCAGGTTTTGGAACCTGGAAGCCTCAGTCCTAACCCTGGATTGTTGCTGTGTGGGGGTGTCCAGGTGGAGTGGGGTGTGTGAGTAGTTTGGTGAGGGAGGGAGTGTCAGGAAAGTGGAGGCAGCCTGGCCTTCTTTACTGGGTGTGGCCCTCACCACTGAGGCTGGCTACAGCGTCCTATCAAAAGGGAAGGTAACCCCACAGGGATGCATCGAGACTACAAACATAAAGAACCACGCACATGGATTTCATCCAAATTCTATGAGGAGTGAACAACACCAACAAAACAAACCCCCCAGAAACCTCAACAAAACAAAACAAAACAAAACAAAACAAAAACACACCAAAAAACAAGAACAGAAAGAAAAGAAAGAAAGAGAAATAGCCCTTCGTGGTAAAGGGCATGCTGGGAAGGCGAGAGCCAGAGCGGCCTCCCCAGAGCATGCTGGGAGGACCGGCCCCGGAGCCGCTCTCTAGAGCATGCTGGGAGACAGAGGCCAGCACATCTCTGAGGACTGCACTCCCCTCAACTCCCACCCTATTCCCTCACCCACCCCCGACCCGGAGACTAGAGGAAAGTCTGTCCAAAGATGACTGCTGAGTAGGGTATGCCGTGGTTCTCTGCAGGCCCCCACACTGTGGAGGGTTGAGTCAGCAAGTGGGGAGAACAGTCAGGATGAGGAGACGGAGCAACGGGGAGGAAGACGGGGGACTGACAGAGGCTGGAGGGGCCAGTGTGTTGGCGGAGGACAAGGGGAGAGTGGAGCCGAGCGCTGTGTGGCTGCTAGCCCGAGGCATTGATGTACAGCTGGCTCTTGAGAATGTAGTCGATGACCGGCTGGGACAGGTAATCCACGACGTGGCCGTCCCCGTGCTGCAGGGCCAGTCTGGAGGAGAAGAGACGGGGTCAGAGGACACTCTCCCCCAGGCAGAAGGACTGGGCTGCCCGTGCTTCCGATCTGGGGAAGGGTTTACCCCACACCCCAGTGTCTGCCTCTGCCTGGTTTCCCTATGGGGGAAGTCTCGCTTGCCCCAGGATTCCTCCCCGCACCCCAGTGACTCCATTTCACCCGGGCTCTGCCATTTCCTAACTGAGGGGCCTGAAGCAAGTTAATTAAGCCTGTTGGTTCTTCAGCTTTCTCCCCTGTAAAATGAGGGTAATGTTTGGGCCTATCTATCTCCTTCAGTTACTAAAAGGTTGTGAAAAAAAACAAAACTAAATAAAAGGATTAAATGCATCATTATGCAAAGCCTTTAGAATAGTCCAAACACGAAGGTAGGGATTTCAATGTGTTAGCTATTCTTACTTCACTCCTTTGTGTTTCTCTGCATTCATGAAAAGGACTCTCCTGATTGACCACTTCTTTTCCTTCCTACTGGGGTCCTGACAGAGAAGAAGGTGACCTCCTCTGAGGCCCTTCTCTCAAGCCCTGGAGGCTGCGGAGGAAGGCACTACCAGGTACGAAAGGGGTCCAGTGATATCTTTGGCTTCTTCATAGCTGTGCTGCAGCCTTAGTCTGGCTGGTTCCAATCTCTACTCATATAATGATCTTGGGAATGTCAGGCCCCAAGGAGCTATGTAAAAAATGCACGTACTCCTCTAGATATCTAGATTCTAAAAGGCATCTGAGCCCTGCCCTGTGAGACCTCTTCAGTGGCTGGCCCACCACCTTTTCAACAGATGCACCATCCTGATCTTGCAAGCAAGCTAGGTCCCTGAGTGGCTCCCTGACCATTTCACAGGGAAGCTTCTTGAAAAAGTGATCTATGTCTGTGGTTTCCAAATGCTAATTCCAACTTGATTAGAATCACCCAGGAAGCAGATTCCTAGGCCCATCCACCATAAATTCCAACTCAGGGACACAGGCATTTGTGGGGTTGTGTCCGTGTGAGGGGTAATTTTATTGTGCAGCCATGTCTGGAACCAAATCCTTCTCCTCTCCCCTCATTGGCCATTGCCATTGGGTTTCAGCTCTCATGTCAGAATTTGATGCTACTCTTGAAGTATTTATACATGTGCACATAAAGTCTATTTCCCAGGTTCCCTTGACGTAAAGTAGAGCTATGGGACTGAGGCTGAGCCAGTGGGATGCAGGGGGAAGTGATGTGCACAACTCTGAGTCATCTTTTTAAAGACCAAGCTCCTGCTCTTTCCAGCAGCAGCTGTGGACCCACGAATGGGGGCTTCACATGGAAGACGCCAGAAATTCAATCTCTTTTGACTTAAGCAAGAGAGAAATAAATATCCCTATTACTTAAACTGTGACTATTTGGGCTCTTTGTGTTATAGAAGCTTAGCTTATACTCATTAATTTCAGTATTTCATAAACACCTCAAACTAAAGAGTATCAAACTAAAAACATTCTCTTCCTCCCACAAACTAGCTTAAACTAGCCAAGGACCTGTTCCCCTTTAAAAGTAAATGACTATGGGGAGCGGGGAGAGGCACCTGGGTGGCTCAGTTGGTTAAGCATCCAACTTCAGCTCAGGTCATGATCTTGTGGTTTGTGAGTTCAAGCCATGTGTTGGGCTCTGTGCTGACAGCTCAGGGCCTGGAGCCTGCTTTGGATTCTGTGTCTCCCTCTCTCTCTCTGCCCCACCCCCTCTTGCACTCTGTCTCTCTCTCTCTCTCTCTCTGTCTCTCAAAAATGAATAAACGTTAAAAAAAAACGTTTTAAGTAAATGACTGGGGACAAATAAATGAAGTCCCTGAAGAAGACTAATACCAGGCAGCAGGTGTCAGTGAATGTAAGGGTCAGCTTGAACTGAGGAAAGTTCTATAAAACTGGTAAGCCATTTGACCAAGGTCCCTCTGGCTGTTTGTCAAACGTACCTGCTCTTGGTTGAGCTGACAACAGACATAGGATGGTTGATGTCATCCTTTACCACCATGATGTTGTTCTGGGGATAGAGCAGAGAAAGCGGGTTGCCAGCCCCTTACACTAAACTCCTTGAGTGCCCCCATTCCTCCAGCTCCCCATCCCCCCTGCTCAGGCCTCAGAGAAGGAACATGCCACAGAGCTCTAGCAGCTGGGAAATGAAGGCTCACTTTGTATTTGCGGAGTATTGAGGAGTGATTCATGATCCGGTCTGTGTCAGCTGCATCCCGGGGCACCACCACAATCCCAAAGTCCCCCACAATCACCTCCATCTGAAAAAACAGAGAAAGCATCCTTTGGTGAGACCATGAGTCCAACCCCTACTAAGGAACTACCTAGCAGGTGGAATGATCTTCCATGGGGGAAACACCAGCTTTAGTCCTAAGCTTGCCTCCTCAACCCTACCAGTCAGTTCCTTCAAGTAACAACATGTAACAGTGTTCGTGGAAGGAGTGGGAACTTTGCCTGGCACACAGAAGATGCTGAGTAAATCCCTCTAGACTGAATGAATAAATGCACTCCTGCATGTCTGGGCAAGACCGCTCCAATTCCTGAGGCTCCTGTTGAGTTCATTATGCTGAAGAGTAATAGGAATGACACATAGTCCGTACATGGTAGACACCCTCACAGGCCACACAGGTCCCGCTGCCCAGCAAGTGTACCCCAACTCCCAGCCAGACTACTGAGAAGGGTCGAATGCTCCCTGGCTCACCCATGCCAAAGCTGCTGGGGGCTTATGGGTGGTGAAGAGCATGATGGGCTTGGAATGCCTGTGTGCCCACAGGCAGTGATGGGAAGATTATTATGGGGTCACTTCTGAGATCAACCTCTGATAAACGCTTGCTGCCATAATGAGAAATGAATCCTTTTCATTTAAAAAAAGGTTTTTTTTTCTGGTTACAGACACAGTACAAGCTTGGGAAATTCAGGGGGAAAATCAGTCACAATCACACAATTAATATAACTACTCTTTGGGCGCCTGGGAGGCTCAGTCAGTTGAGCATTGACTTTAGCTCAGGTCATGATCTCATGGTTCGTAAATTTGAGCCCTGTGTCGGGCTCTGTGCTGACAGGTCAGAACCTGAAACCTGCTTCTGATTCTGTGTCTCCCTCTCTCTGTCCCTCTGCCACTCTTGCTCTGTCTCTCTCAAAACTAAATAAACATTAAAAAAAATTTTTTTAAAGAAAAAGATATTCTTAACATAGTGTATTTCTGTCCAGTGTTTCCTTCTCTACAAATAAGTGTGTATATCTACAACTGGATTATACTGAAAAAATTAATCATTTTCCTGTAATTTTCTTTTTTTTATGTTTTTTATTTATTTTTGAGAGTCAGAGAGAGACAGTATGAGCAGGAGAGGGTCAGAGAGAGAGGCAAACACAGAATCCGAAGCAGGCTCCAGGCTCTGAGTTAGCAAGACGCTTAACCAACTGAGCCACCCAGGCACCCCATTTTCCTGTATTTTTCATTTAGCATTATATTTTGAGCATTTTTTCACATTGTCAAAAATTATCTGAAGATATTAAGTTTTAACAGTCTGTATACTTTGTTGTCTGTAATGTTATACACGACATATTAAACCACTCTGGCATTATAAAATGTGTACAGTTACTTCTCATTTTTTGCAAGTATATATAACATTGTTTTGAAGGTCTTAACATATAAATCTTTCTCCACTTCTCTATTTCCTTAGGATAAGAAGTAAAATAATTAGATGAAAAGATAAAAACTGATATATATGAACATATGAACATTTCATGAACATATTTCAAGCGTATAAGATATATTAAAAGTTGCTTTCTAGAGACTTGTGCCAATCTTTATTTTTAAAAAGCCTGAAAGTTATGGCACTTGATAGACTTGGGTCTAGCCCGGGCATCTTACTGTTTAGATATTGCCAATTAAGGATCCCAGATGGGGAAAGAAGGGAGCGGGAGGCAGGTTGCTTCTAAGCAGTGCAGCTCATTGCGCTAGACCTGCTCTAGTGAAAAGGGACCCGGGTTTTCCCTCCTAATAAGTGTCACAGAAACAGACATTATGGAGCACTGCGACCACTTCTCTATCAGACAATTTCTAAAAGGAGCAGAATTGCACTTTTAAGTCCAATTCATTCATTATGGTTGCATATGCACGTGCACACTCGTGCACGTGCACACATGTCCTTCAGTATTTCATCCACTTTTACCCTACTTCTCCCGTTGCTTACAACTGGAGCTAGAGTCACAGCTGGAACTCTAATGTTGCTGAGGTAAAAAGCTGGTGGAAGGTAGCCTGGAAGGGAGGCTGTGCAGAGAAGCTAGAAGCCACATACAGAGCATCAGAGCCCCCAGTGGGCCATGCCATTTGGAAGATAACAGAGCATTATACAGCATGCTGCATCTATTGGTAGTGTTCAGATTGGGCAAACTGGCACCAAGTGGTGGTCCTATAAACCAGGAATGTTAGGGGGAGGCTGGGCAAGGAGGTGGGAGTAGACCCAGCTCCTCCTCCACAGCTTTAGAATATTGCCCTGGGATTACTACTCGGAAGGTAACCCAAGGCACTGGTTTTCAAACATGGTGCACATTTGAATCACCTGAAGAGCTTTTAACATTCTTGAAGCCCAGCTCACACCCAAGATCAGTTAAATCAGGATCTCTGGGAATGGGAGCCAGACCTCAATAGTGTTTTTACTTCCTCAGGTGATTCCAATACGCAACCAGCTTGAGATGGCGTGGAGGGAGGGGTGTGGGTCTGAGTTCTATTTAAAAACTCCAGGGGAGGGGCACCTGGGTGGCTCAAATCAGTTTAGCGTCCAACTTTGGTTCAGGTCATGATCTTGCTCTTGATCTTGCTTTATGGGTTCAACCCCACATCAGGCTCTGTGCTGACAGCTCAGAGCCTGCAGCCTGCTTCAGATTCTGTGTCTTCCTCTCTCTCTGCCCCTCCCCTGCTCATGCACTGTCTCTCTCTAAAAATAAGTAAACATTTAAAAAAAAAGTCTAAGGGAAGTGGTAGCATAGAGAAAGAGAAAAGAGAAGGGAGAAGACGAGAGGACAGGAGAGGAAAGGAAAGGGGGGAGAGAAGAGGGAATCCATCCAAGCTGCTGTACATGGACCTTCCTACTGCCTGGCTATGCAGGTGTTTCAAGATACCTAGCGTACAGGGCATAATACCTTCAATTTGATCTTGAAAACTTGGAACATAAATGACGCACAAAAGAACAGGGCTGTTCGAAGAGAGCATTCTCACTGAAAGCATGAATATGGTGGTTCAGAGTGGAGTCAGGCCTCGCAGGGGGTCACCCGGTGTGTGACATTTGTACGGCTGCAGCTTCCCAATCAGGAACTAATGATCTGAGCACTCAATCAGTAACAGTGCCAGGTGGCTCAGTGAGTGGCAAGCCGACGGAGACCTTGCTGCCTGAGATGTATTCTTCCAGAAACGGGTGACAGACCTGTCCCCTGGGAGTCACAGATGGGGCAAGGGAGACAGGGTCTACAGGACAAGACACACAGCTTAACCACACCCAAGCTGCATATCTGCAGGGGTTTGGGTCAGAGACTGCAGATCTTTTCTGCCCCTTTGGCCAGACCCTAGGGCACTGGGTCTAGAGGGTGTTTGTGTCGGTATGAATTTGGGGGCAGCAGGGGTGTCACCTGCTGGAGTTGGTGAGGTGTGCCCTCAGTCCCTTAGGTATCCACCTTGTGTGGGGACTTAGCTGTCCTTCCCACACTAGCCCCAATCCCTGTCTCCTGTCTTCACCTGGCCCCTCTCTCCAGGACACCAGGCGGCCACCCTCTCCCGGTTTCCTCCCACCTCAAGCAGCTGCAGTTCTAGGTCTCCCTGTGCTGATTCTTTTTCATGTCCCATACCTTGGCCCATTGAAGTCCCCCCAGGCCTCAGTCTTTGGACCTGTCTCTCTCTTTTACTATCTACACTCCCACTCTTACTGATTTCTCTTAGTTTCACCACTTTAAAGACTGAAGGCTCCCAAATTAATACCTCTAGCACAGGCTTCTCTCCTGGCCTTCAAACTCCTATATCCAGCACCCCTTTCAATATGCCTGTTAAATGGGCATCTCTAATCTAAAATGTCCATGGGCCCCTAAACCCTCTGACATCAATCAGTGAATTAATCAATCCTCATCGTCCCAAAATGCACTTCCTATAGTTTCTTCATTTCAGTAAATAGAAACTCTCTTCTCACAACTACTCAAACCAAAGCCTTGGCATTTCCCTTGATTCCTCTTTCTCTCACATCCCACATTCCTAAAAGGGAACCCAATTGATTCCACCTTCAAAACAATTCCAAGAATCTGCTCACTTTTCACCATTTCCATCAAGTATATACTGGTCCATACCTCCTGTGGTATGGCTCCAAAAGATAATGAGATCCTAATCTCTGGAACCTGTGAATGTTCTCTTATAAAGCAACATATATGCAGATGTGATGAAGCTAAGGATCTTGAAATTGTCCTACATAACTTAGGTGAGTGCTAATGCAATAACAAGTGTCCTTACAAGAGGGACGGAGAGGGAAATTTAAGATGGGAGATGATATAAAGAGAGAACAGAGGGAGATTCAAGATGCTCCACTGTTGGCCTTGAGGATGGAAAGAAGGGGTCATGAGCCAAAGAAGGCAATCAACGTAGCTCAAGAAGCCAAAGAAGGCAAGGACACTGATTCTCTCCCCTGGAGCTTCTGGAGGGGATGTGGCCTTATCAACAATTTGGTTGTGGCTCAGTGAAACCTATTTGGACCTCTGGCTTCCAGAAGGGTAAGAACATAAGTGTGTGTGGATTTTAAGCCACTAACCTGCAGCAACAGAAAACAAATTCATCCCCATTGCATCTCACTTGGATTGCTCTGGTCTCCTTGTTTTTCCCTTGCCTTTTTCAGTCTATTCCCAACAGCCAGACCAAAAGTATTAAAATAGATCATGCTGCTCCTTGACTCAAAACTCTTCACTGAAATATCACCTTCTAAATGAGACCATGCGGTTTCAAGACCATGCTATGTACACAGGCCCACATGGTACTAACACCTGCACAGTCCCTACACCTCCCTAGATTTCACACCCCTCCTTAGCCTTTGTGTCCATCTAACACCTTAGATATATATTTTTTGTCTAACCCTATTTTTGTTGCTTTCTCTCTCTCCTATAAAGGTAGCCTCAATGAGGACAGGGAATTTTGTGTGTTTTAGACCTCCCAGTCCCAAAGGAAAAGAACCTGGCACCTCAAACATGCTTAACAGATGCTGTTGAATAAATGGATTCCTGCAGAGTCTTGTCTGGCAACCTTCTCTGAGGCATTAGCCGATAAAGTCACCCTGTCTTAGGAATCTGGCAAGGAGCCCATGCTACCTAATGGGAGCTCTGGGAGGCCCAAAGAAGTTACACGAAAGCTAGATTCTTTGGTCCTATGATAAGTAAGGGTCAGCTTGCTTTTGCAGGTTCCCAGACTTGATCTGATTGGTGAGTAGAATCACCTGGGGAACTTTAAAACTCACAACAAAAGCAGATCCCCCAGACCTTACCCCGGGGATTTTGATACAACATGTCTAGGATGGGCTGCAGCCTCTCTCTTTGCCAAAGCTCCCTAATCCTTCTGATGTGCACCAACCTTCGGGAAATTGTTGCTTTAAATCACATTGACAGTTGCCTAAGCTGCTAATTCTCTGGCTTGGTTTGGGAGGAGGTCAAAATGAGAGACTCGTGAGACAAGCCTGCTGAGGATTCCAGCAAAAATGAGGATGTCACTGTGCCCTGGAAAGTGAGGGTGGTCGGAGCACACATCTGACCCCTGCAGACAGAGTTTGCTCAGGCTCTCTCTGCCCAAGGAGGCTGCACCAGTGTGCTCAGGCCTCTGGAACGGAGCTGGCATTTGAGCATGATGGGAACTCCTGCGTGTTCATGAAGAGTTCTCTGCAGGTCTTGCCTTGGGGGTGAGGCTGTGGGTGAGTAGCCAGGGCAGCAGAGCTGTCTTGGTGGGTAAGTCCCTTTCCCAATGGTGACCAATGTGATCCCATACTGCCACAGCACAGTTAGCAGGATCAGGGTACAATCTTCTCCTCCATACCCCCGGCATACAGCAGCCCCCTCAGTGTAGCTCTGGGCTGTCATGTGTGAGGTGGGGTCTGTGACATTCATCCTGTTTCAACTTCCTGCTCTTGGGCACAGCTTTTTCATTATATCTTTTCATCCTCTGGTCAAAGGCTCCCCAGGGGAGGCAGGGGTGGGATGGGGAGAGGAAGTGGGAGGGGGCAGACTCTGCTTCCCCAAATGGGGGAATCCGAAGGAAGGATATGAGACATGTTGAGGCAGGAAGCAACTTGGCCTTGGGAAAGAGAACACTCATGAGGACCCAGGCGGCAGATCTCCCAGAAGGAATGTGGACTTATCCAGGAGGCTGAATTTCAAGATCTGCACTGTTGGATTTGGGGAATGCTTTGAGTTGGGGGTGCCCTGTGTTCTTAGCCAAGTACGTTCCTGGGCACCAGTGACAGACGGTTGAACAAGACAGATATGGCTTCATCTCCTGGATTAGTCACTATCTAGCAGTAGGCATTAAACAAATGATTGATTATTTCAACTGTATCTCTTGCCATGAAAGACAAGGGCAGGTTACTATTGAGTGGCTAATATTTTCTACTGCTTAATGTCTTCTGGGTAAGTAAAAGTTGGGGCCACATCGCATGGTGAACTTAAACTATCTTACAAGTTAAACTCCAACCAAGCCATACGCAGGTACCCTTTCATTCTTTCATTCAACAAACTTTTATTGAGTGTATATGGTGAATGGGGCACTATCCTGGCGTTGCCAGATAAGACAGGCAAGTGTAGGGCACTCATAGGCCTTACCTTCTAGTAGGGAGAGACCATAAACAAAAATAAGAAAACACGAGGGGGAATTAAGTACAATACTGAATGTAAAACAAAAACATCTTCAAGCTGAAACCAAAATGACAAGAAGGGGCCAGCCTGAGAGACACCTGGGGTAAGAGTAGTCTCAGGACACAGCTAGTGGCCCTGAGGTAGGAAAAACTATTCAAAAATAAACAGTAGGACTGAGGCACAGAGAAGTAGGAAAAGCAAACAAGGACCAGATCAAAGATGGGATTTCATTCCAATAGCAACCAGAAGCCATCAGAGTGTTTTAAACAGAAGGTGTAACTTCCATTGACAATAGGATCTGATTTACATGGATTTACCCAGGCTAGCCTAGCTGGTTAGATCCCCTGGAGGATCATCCTGAAAACAGGGTTCAGAATCCTGACCGTCTCCCCCAAACAGTGCTCTCTTCTCCAGATACAGCACAAGGGTGACTTGGGCCCCTCGTGTTTCTTCTCCAGACGAGGATGTTCAGGGATAGACATGGGACACTCATGGATTTGAACCCCCTCTGGCCTACTTTAAAGGCTCTTTCTGCCACACTCAACCTCTTCCGGATCCATTTTCTAACACTCACATTTTAGCTATTTGAAACTTCTTTGGTTTGAAAATATATCCTATCTTATTTTTCCTCCAGGTTTATCACCGGCTATTCTCCATTCATTACTCTAGTATGCCCCCTGGAGTATATAATTTTGTATACTTCCAACTGGAAGATGCAAAAGATTGCAAAAGATGCAAGGAGATGTTCAGGAGAAGCCACATAATTGGTTAGGAGCTTCTGAAATATGCCCCTCCCATTTCAGTAAAGAATCCTCCACCTTTGTTCTGGCCTCTCTTCCTCTACAGAGGGAAATCAGGGCAGAGGTTAGCATGATCAGAGTTGAGAAAGTGGGAAGGCATTTACACAATGGTTCTCTGAAGGGCAAATAAATGAATGATCCTTCAGAGGGGTTTCCCAGAGGAAATTATCCCCACCCCCATTTTCCAATTTGACTGGGGGTGTGGGAAGGCAAGAGATTCCAGACTCAAGCCAAAAGCTTGAACTCCAAACCGGCACTATCTTTCACATGAGAACCAGAATCTCCCATGGTAGGAGTTCAGCCTCCTTCCCTAGAGCCTCTAAATTCAACGTTGGTTTTTAGCAGTGTGGAGGCCTAATCCCCTGGGATGGAAGTGTCCATCGGGCTTCCTGGCTGGGGCTGGACTGTCTGATAAAAACCATCTGAGCCTGAAAGACCAAATGTTTGTCTTTGCTCTCTGAGTCCTGGAGCCCTGGGATTTCTTCTGGAGTGGCTAGTGCCCCAGGCTCTTCCTCTGTTTATTTTCTTTGGTTGTTTTCCCATAGCTGGTGAATGTAGGAAGCAGTTAGCCCATGGCTGGTTGGCTGGAAAAATGTAGGATACAGCCAATCAGAGCCAGCCTGTAGAATAAGTAAAAAGAAAGAAAAAGAAAAAACAATTTCCTCATCAGCCTACCTCTGGTGCATACTGTTCCACCTGTAGATTTTCATTGCTTTGGGTTAATTATTAACCCTTACTCATTGAAAATGCAAATAACATTCAAAAGCAGCTAATACATTTAATCGTTGAACTTCATGACTTTGCCTGTTTGCTGAAAAGTCAAACTTTTCAAATAAAAACCAAGATAAACCTTCTATTTCAACCATCCAGGACCATCTCCCCAGAAGCTTCTGTTCCCACCCTTAGATCTTTTTCAGCCTTCTCTGAACCCAGAGAGTCCTTCTCTTTCCATCCACTTAACCCAATCCTGCCTATCAAAACCCAGCCCAAGTGTTCCCCTTTTGCAGCCTGCCATGAATTATACACATAATTCTTCTCATTGTCTGTCTTTTATGGATTAGGGATCTGCTGACTTGTGTGAAGTTGGGCTCTGCTATGTGGTCTTGGAAAAGTCACAATCCATGTGAGCCCTGGCATCCACATCTGTACACGTGAATACAGATTCCCCTTCACAGGAGTGTGCTAAGGGTTGACTGAGCTAATCCATGAAAAACAGTCAAAGCATTTATTGTCTATCTCCCTCACTAGAAAAGTGCACACAGTGGGGAACTTTGTCTATTTTGTTTTCTCTGCTCATTCAGCCCGAACAATGTCTGGCACTTGGTGTAGGTATTCAATGAATATTTTAAAACCAATAGATGAATCATAGCCAACATCTATTGAGTGCTTACAAGGTTCAGAAACTCTTCTAAATTTTGTACAATTTTATTTCATGTAATATCAAACTAATAATATTTTTAGACTGCAAGTGCCTTAGAGACAAATAACATGCTTACATTCGTGCTGGGCATTCAGGAAGTATTAGCCAAAAGATTGATTGAAGGAAAGAATGCTTGAATTGGAATTAATTTGCCAGACTGTCTTCAATCATAATCTGATGGTCAAAGAAGCTGACAGCGTAAGAGCCCTAGACAATGAGTTTAATTTGGAGGAGGGGAGTGAAAGTTTCCTGGTTCACAAATGTGCCCATGGCTGACCCTCTATCCTTTGGCCTTGACTTCCCACAGATCCTGGTCCATGCTTGGATACCTGCTTTGGTGCTGGTGCCTGGATGTGGCCCAGCAAAGATAAGGTCACCTAAGGGCAGACGAGCTCTGTAATAAAAACCCAGGGCTGGGCTGGGCTAGGGGGCTATGGGGCCTGGGTGCTGATCCCCAAGGCTGGCTCAGGAGCCTTGATCTTGAATTTTCTCAGGAGCCAAGAATGAAAAAGCCAACTGCCTGGCCGCATAAGCAGCTCTTTTGTATTCCTTGGAGAGAAGCTTGATGAATATGTATGGAATTTTCTCCCCCAGGAATGTAAGGGGCAGGGTGTGTCATTGGTCAGAGGAGGTCAGAATTCACTGTGGGCTAATGGATCTTTGTGCCTAGTAAGAAATGCCCAAGAGAAGTGTTAGGAGGTGGGGTAGTTCCTTTAGCTGTGTGATTAGATTTCTGGGTGGAGAACACTGGTTCCAGAATCCCAATTGAAAGAACTAGATGGATTCAGCAGAGAGGAGAGTAGAAATTGTGGCCAGGCTGGGGGATGCCTTAGCAGTCCTGCTGCAGGATAAATTAGCCTCTTCCCAGCCTGGCTGAAGACCAAGCTATCCCACAGCCCCCTTTGAGCTTTCTTTACAGAAGGGTGGAGAGACTCCTCTTTCTCCCTAGACCTGTCTGAACTAGTGGCTTCTCTCCTGCCCTCAGAATCCTGAGGCATCTGAAGGATAAGGGAGGCTTAGGTACGGAGCCAGGATTTAGGTCCTTCCCAAGAAGATTGGCTCTCCTCTCCACCTCCTGTCCCAGTCATGGACAGATTCGGGGATTCGGGTTCATGGTCACTAAACAGAGGTCTGTGGCCAACAAGGATCACTTGGGATACCAAGCAGTGAAGAACAATATGTTCTGATAAGGCTGGAATGAATGAGTGAATGACACCTGGGATGGAAGTAGGTCTTGTACACCTCACAGCTGGGAAATCTCGTGGTTAAGAACCGAACACCCTGAAATAGAGTCCTTCCGGGCAAACTCCAGATGGCAGAACTTTCTAGTAGAGTAAGTGGAATTCACCCTGTGCCCCATCCTGAAAGTAAGACCTTCCTTTTCTAGGCCCTGAGATCCAACCATCCTCAAAGAAGGCCTGTGGAATAATCCACTGAGTTACCCACTAGTTTTGTGCTCCCTACATCCCCCTCTGCCCAGCCCAACCCTATTTCTAGTGGAGAACCAGACCTTTACCAGACCCTGCTCTCTAATTTGCAGAGCAGAAAACAATGTTTTGCAGTCAGTGGATTTAAACTCACTAAAGAGATTTCTCAGGTATCCCAAGGAGGAGGGAAAATAGGAAAGATATCTTTAGGATAGAAAGAAGAGGTTTTGCTGTTTCCTGTCCATCACACCCCTACTTCTAGGAAGAAGCTAGGGATCTGTGAGGGCCACTCCCTCCTCCCTGCTGCCTCCTAGGGGCAGAACCTCACAGGAAAATGGGGCCTGATCATCATTGGTACATGGGACCCAGTGCTGGACTTCAGACTTAGCCATGAGCCCTGCAGAATGCCACTGCCTTCAAGTGACCACAAAGGTCCAGACAGGGACAATGTCTGGATGATGAACTAATGTTCATGTTCACGTCCCACAGAAGCCTTTCAGATTCTGCTAATCAGTAATATAATAACTGAGACTAACTTCCCACCAACCCTGTGGAATAGATTTGGACTTGAATTAATTTGATTTAAATAAATCAAAGGTGATGTTTCTAGCACACCTCTTTTGTGGGTTGAGATTCACACTCTTTATGTAAGGAAACAGGTCCCTGATTTTTTTTTTTTTTTTTTGCCTCTCCCTCAGGTGCCATGAATCTAAAAACCCCATGGATTGGCTGTAGGTTAAATTAGGGGACAGACTTGGCTGAGTGAGGATGGGGAGGTAGAGCCCTAGGCTCCAGAAAACCTCTGAAGGGAGCTTTGAGCACCCAGATCTCTGCTTCCTGTGCTGTGGACTAGAACTCTTACCCTCCAGGACAGCAAAGATGTGGGCTCCTGCTGGCCCCCTTGTTGTGCCCTCAGGGAGTAGCCAGACTGGCTCCTCTGGGCCTTCAGAGTAACCAAGCGGGGGACACAGTTGAATAAGTGAGGGTCTTGCTCCACCTTCACTGTCACATTCCCAGTAAATCAACAGCTGTTGGCTTCTCTCTCTCTCTCTCTCTCTTTTTTTTTGGGGGGGGGGTCTTAAAAAACCTGTCCTTGTAGCAGCAGGGCCCAGTGGGAAGAGGAAGAGACTTGGGGTTCCTTCTCTTGGTTTTCAAATGTCAGATTGATGACCACCAGAGCAGCCATTTTGGAGAGAAGACAGAGGACCTAAAATCCATGATCTAATTGGGAGGAGCAGAGAGGGACTGGCTGCAGTTCCAGGGCCCCGAATGCTATAAGTTTCAGGCTCCACAAAGCCCAGGACTGCCCCTGAGAGGGGGCCCCACAGATTGCCTGCTCAGGTAAGCAGTGCTTCAGTCTGCCCACCGCTGCTGAGTTCACCCTCCAGGGCCGTCCAGGCCTCCCTAAGGGATGCACCCCCCTGCAGCTGCCCAGATGTGCCTAGATTCTTGAAAGAGCTCTGCCAAGATCTTGTACACAGCTTGGGCCACATGACTGTTTACTTTCGCAGCACCTTGTGAAGTAGAGAGGAAAGTTAAAGTTAATTAAGCCACTTAATCCAGAACTGAATGAGGTTTAGAATCTCACCTCCAAGAAATGGTCCAGGGGTGGAGATGAAAGGCCCACACAGTGTAATTCACCTCTGGGAAACTCTCCTTCCTCTCCCATTCCTCCCACAGCACTTTCCTGGAATATCTGTGTGTATGTCTATGAGGCTGTTTAGGTCAATTTGCTTATAAATGTTCCTTGCATGTAGCTGTGTGTCAGGCACTAGGCTAGGCACTTTAGGTACACCATCTCATTTAATTTTCCCCAAATCCTATGAGGTAGGCACTGTTATTACACCCATTTTAGAGATGGGGAAAACTGAGGCTCAAAATAGATTTTTGTCATGAGCTGTGTTGGAATAAAACTGGAATCTCGAGTCTAGTCTTAAATGTTCCCTCTTTCTCCAAAGATCTATATGTCTGTCCAGGATTAAAATTCATAGGTATGTCTTGCCATCTAATGCTTGAGGGTAGGGACTGTATTGCATATTTTTTAAAAATGTTAGAATGTGATAGATAACATTCTACAGATTTACAGATTTAAGAAATACAATCAAGTTGTACTATGTGATGTTAACTAAACTTTAATAATATTTTGCAATATACGCATATCTCAGATCAGTGAGTTGTACATCTTAAACTAATACCATGTTACATATCAATTCTATCTCAATAAAACTGATGCCCTGAGAGTTGAGTGCCTTGCATGGGTCATGCAACAAGTTAATAAAGAAGTCACCAGGTCTGGAATTACTGCCTTGAGAATCCAGCTTGCAAAGGGCTCTGGGATTGAGAGCTAGCAATAGCTCAGGCTATCCAGTGAATGAATTAATGGAAAAGCAAGAATGAATGTACATATGAAGGGTGAGTAACTTATGAATTAGCTGGTTTACAGCCATCACCATCAGATCTGGCAACAAAAGAAGTCGATTCAGCTTCTGAGTAGTACAAGTTTAACTTCCTGTTTCCCTCTGTCCCCAGTCAATTGCCAGAAGGATCCTACTGACCTTTTGCCATTCACACCTCCCCTCCTGACCCCTTTTCTCTTGTTGAGGGATTTCTAGGGTGGTATTTACTACTCCTTCAAAAGGAATCAAAGGAAAACAAAACACACTACAATCTCAAAGGGATAAAGGCTTTTTAAAAATCCCTTCTTCCGCCACCTACTGCCTCTGCCACACACACACACACACACACACACACACACACACACACACACACACACATACACACACACACTCCAAGAACTACTTGGAGAAGGTGTTCTATGACTCGGATGGCTTTCTTCCCAGGGGCTTTAAGGGGCAAGCATGCCGAGGAGTGAGTGTAAGAATACAGTCAGAGATAAAGCTTGGGATAGGTGAGAATTTTCTCCCATAGTGGTGTGAATGGGTGGTCCCGCTGGAAGCTCAGAGGAGATGGGACACTCAGGTGGGATTGGGGGGGTGGTAGAGAGGAGGGAAGACCAGAGGCTGAAACCCAGTGCACCCTCCCCATTCTTCCCATGGCAGCTGTGCGTGGTGCTGCCCTAGCATTGCTACTCACATCTGCCTCATTCCAGAGCCCCGGGATGCAGAAGGACTCCAGCAGGTCACTGCCACACAGCAGCAAGATCCGCAGCTCTGAGGAGGGGGAACAAAGTTTGCAAAGAGTAAGTGGAGACTCCCAGCCTTTCCACTGAGAAATCCAGGCGTCCTCGATTCCTGGGGCTCCAACACCCGGCTCTTCCAGGCTCCCTGGCACCACGGGGTGTGCAGTGCAGAAGCCTTTGCCTGCCACTCCCCCGGGGCTCATTTACAGGCCACTCTTGTCCCCTGGGGGAGGAATTGCCCATCAGGGTCTCGGTTTGCCTGACACTGAGGGGTTTCTGGAGACGCGGGTCTTTCTGGGTAAAACCAGGATGGCCGGTCATCCTAACAGGGACAGAACCAGCCATACGCCTTATTTAAGGTCGAAGGGGCTCTCTCTTTTGCTCCATATTGGACTCAAGTGTCAACAGAGGTTGGCTTCTCTGCTGCTGGGCATTAAGCAGGGTTTGTCTTTCCTCACAAATGCTGACATGATGGGGAGTCTGAGGGGGCACTGAGTATACCCATGCAGTAGCTGAATGAATCAGATGTCCTCTCTTTACAGGGCCACCGTCCTCAGCAAGGGGTTGAGAAGCGAAGCCTCAGCCCATCCCTGCCCCCGTCCCAGGTGCATTTCCGGCTTATCTTTCTTGTTTGCCTTCCCTCCTAAAGCATCCCAGCAAGGGCTCACCAACACAGGCAGCAAACCGACTGACTTATTAACCCTGAGCAATGGGGAGAAAAGAATCCTGAGGTTCTCAGAACCACTGAGGGAGGGAGAGACCTCTGCCCGGGGGGGGGCCTCGGTGTGGAGCGTTTCATTCCTAGGCATCCTGGGCCCTCCAGCAAGAGGCCATGGCTGTGGAGACCTTGTCTGAAACCATGAGAGCCCCGCTCTGAGCCTTCCAGAAACCACTGCCTCCCTGGACCCTGAGGCTGAGAGACACCTGGTAGGTCTGCCTGCCTTAGACCCAGCAGTCCGCTAGGGCACCTGACCAGGACTTTCAGAAGGCGAACTTGTCCCTGTTGCAAGAGTCTCCAGATGGTACAAAAAAGGAAGGCTGCTGAGCTGATGACTGTGCCAGATTCTCATTGTTCCACCCCACAGCCTGTCCTCAGGGAGCCCTAGGGAGCACTGGGGTCTTAACTCCTAAATATTCCTACAGCCTCTCCTTTCCTCTTCTCCAAGCCAACCTGTAACACAATCATCCGCTTATGTGCAGGGACCTTAAATTATCTTCTGTCCCCGGGGCCTGCCAGAATGACCTGCACACAGTAGGTGCTCAGAATGTACTGAGTAAGCGAAGAGTAGACAAGCTGATCACAGAGGCCATGCAGGCAAGCTGCTAAGAGCCTTCTGGGCAGACTGGGGTGGCTGTGCTGACAATTACGGCCTTTGCTTTTGCAGCATGGGGGTCCCGGAGAAAGTGCTTGTCTCAGTCACAGGCGTCTCCCTCCTTCCGTGTTATGCCATGGGATTTCTGACCCAGCTCCCTGTCTGCTGAGAGGAACCAGCTTTCGCAAGGCTGAGAAAGACCAGACTGGACTCATTCCTGGGATCCTACTGTTCCCCATCTCCCACTTGGAACCTCGGAGTTCCAGGTCAGTCCTCTGTCGGAAGAGAAAGAAGCTAAGGCTCTCTAATGCTGATTGCCTAAAATTTCAGTTAGGTGGCATTGTCTAGAGGAAGTGCTGGCTCTTGGCTTTTTCCATGTCTGTGGTTCTCAATGGGGGGGGGGGAGTTTTGTCACCTGAACTTGGCAATGCCTGGAGACATTTTTGGTGGCCAAGGTGGGGGAGAGGGATGTGCTCCTGGGACCTGGTGTTCAGAGGGCAGAAATGCCATCGAACATCCTACAGTGCACATGGCAGCCCACACAACACAACCGTTTGTTTCCAAATGTCCATGGTCCTTAGTTGAGAAGGCCTGCCTGACAGCCACGAAAATGAATCTCTTTTCTATTCCCAAGCCAGGAACTCAATTTCCCACTTGAGTATAATGTTGGATTTTTTTTTTTTTAAGCCAAAGTACAGACAGTTAAAGAGTGGGGCCTCCACCTTTTCTTGCAGGACCAGAATAGATGTGTTTGTCACAAACCAGAGGCCCTAGTGGAGCTTGGGGTCCCACACATGGCCGCAGGGGGGCAGCAGCGATTTCTCCTGGTTTACTGTGTGAGAGGAACCCAAGCGTTTCCAGCCCACAAAGCTGTTGGTCTGGGGCAGCTCCCAGGAGCAGTACATGGAAATGAAGCCCTATGTGCTACCTGAGCTAAGAGAAAGTGGTTTCTTTCTCATGAGGTGCAAGGGGATTTCAGAAAGGGGACTCATGAGCCACAGGGCCTCTGGTAACAGCAGTCTGGAGGCAGGGCAGCCTCCCCCAACCTCCTCTCTGCTCCACCTTCCTCTTTAGCTCACCCCTCCTCCAGGGATCCAGAGCCAGGAGGCAGGATCAGCACTGTAGGGCCACCATCCCTTCCCAGGAATCCTGGCTATGTGAAGCCCAGGCCCTGGGGTGCTTTCCAGCTCCCTGCACACTGAGGCAACTGCCACCTGTATGACACCAGGCCATGATCTATCCTGACAGCTGCGACCACCCAGCTTTTCTTCCTTGGAAAGAGGAAGATGGGGGTGAGGCTAGCCCCCTCCCCCCCCCCCACAAGGCTACAGTGAGGTAAGGAGCTTGAGGGGGCTCGCCACGCAGCGCACTGTGCAAACACCCCTCCGCACTGCCTCTTCTGCAGCTTTGGGAGCTCCTGGCGGGTGTGGCCTAGCACACCGCCCTGGGTGCTGGGAAAGCGACAAGTCACGGCTGAAACTTGCCACTATCAGTTCTTTCTGGAACAAGGAACCAGAGAAACCTACACTGAATGCAGTTAAAAGTCTAAAGATTGCTCTGAGCTTGGCAGCTCCAGAAAGCTTCCCCAGGGGGAACCTGGGTGGCTCAGTCAGTTAAGCATCAAATGTTGGCTCAGGTCATGATCTCACAATTTGTGAGTTCGAGCCCTGCATCAGGCTCTGTGCTGACGGCTCACAGCCTGGAGCCTGCTTCAGATTCTGTGTCTCCCTCTCTCTCTCTCTCTCTCGCTCTCCCTCTCTCTCTCTCTCTCTCTCTCTCTCTGCCCTTTCCCCACTCATAATCTCTTTCTCAAAAATACGTAAACATTAAAAAAAGAAAAGGCAGCTTCCTGGGAAGGTAGTGGCTGGCCAAGTGTGGAAATGCAGGAGGCAAGAGTGCAAGTCTTTGCTCTCATCCTTGCCGTCGGGGGTGTTTGGGACTTCTGTGGCCTTGAGACAGTGAAGTGCTGATAAGTAAAGTCCATTAAAATACAGAAAATAATTCAGAAGGGAGGAGGTTTGAGTAGCCGCTATCTTTATTGTTAATACAATTTATTCCCTACCTAATATAATTTAATTTTTAGTATTGGCTGCATTTAACAACCAGTTTGCCAAATTCCTGAAACTCTTAGAAATGGCTCTAACAGAACAGTAGGAGATAACTCAGGTACGCCGCTGCTCTCCAGATCAGAGAGTGTGACCCCAAGAGGCCCCTGGAAATGTCACCTCTGCTGGGCCTGTGGGAAGAGAACCTGAGGCTCCAGGCACAGACCTGGGCTCCCAGGGTCACGGCAGGAACACCTGACCCCCAGCCCTAGACGGAGGACCACCGGGAAGGCATGGCCTGGAGTATCTTCACAGCTGGAATTTAAGGTCGAGCACATCTGCTGGGCACCAGGCTGCCCCTTATACTAGAGCAGCAAGCATCCCAGCTGTCACTGATCCTCCCTGTCACCTGTACTGTGCCGACACCAGCTCCATCCCAGCATCTGTCTGTTCTTGCCTCAGCCTCACACACTTGTGTCTCTCGCCCACTCTGGAACCTTGTAAAGAATTCAGTTTTCTGGGTTCCTCCCCAGGGTTACGCAGGACTCCTCCCCTTCCCACGGATGGGACCGTTCCTTCCCATCTGACAGCTCTGTGTAGACACCGCCCGCCTGCTCTGGCCTTGGGCCCACGCACGCCCTCCCACAGACAGCAGATGCCTTAACTTCCGCCCGTGACTGTGGGGCGGTTGTGGAGGTGGCGCTCAGCCCCCTCTCCTGCTTGTCCCCCAGACTCGCAAAATAAAGAAGATAAGGCAGACAGGGGAGCTCTTCTGTCTCCTGCAATGCCACGGGCCGAAGACCAGTCTCTCTGGCTGGCACTGAAGATTAACGTCCACATGGTTTGGATGAGGGAGAGGAGGCTCTGAAGGGAAAAGCTGCCACCCCGTCCAGCCCTCCCTCCTGGGAACTGGTCAGATGGGAGATCACTAAGAGCATGACCTGGCGTGGAACAGTCATTTGGAGAGTAGACCCTACTGCAACAGAACCCCAGGGCTTCCAGCCTCTCCCCTCCCCCGCTCTGCCCCTGGTGGAGGCAGGAGGCCCTCAGTGTTCCCACTTTTCCAGCCACACTTACCAATCTCCTCGTACCGCATCACCGTGCCCAGGTTGGCATTCTCGTCTAGGGACGAAAGAAGGAATGGAGAAGCATTTGGGAGCAGACTTAAAGCTAGCCAACACACGATTCGCCTAGGGGCCTCCTCAGGAGCATGAGGGGAGGATGGAGTAGGGGGGATAGGGGTGGAGGTGGGGGTGGGGGGCCCTTGCCTCCCTGCACAGGAGGGCATCTGAGTACAGGGAGTGGAGAGAAGCCTTGCCTAATATGGAGAGGGGGCATCCCCTCACAGTCCAGGGCAGGAATTCACGTCCCTGGGACTTTAAGAATTAGCTTCTCTGGGCAAAGCCAATGATGAACACACATGCTCATGCTGAGCGCCTTCTGTTTCTTTCTGTATTTTAGGGAGGCCGTCCACAAAAGCAATGTCCTCTAAACCCAGAGAGACAGCTTTCAGAGTCACAAGGAGGTGGCCCTCTCTCCTTTAGCGGTTACCTGGTTCAAAGAACAAGCAAATCTGCGCATGTTGAGATTTGTCACGTGGCAGATACAGCAAACGCCCGTGGAAGATGAGAAAGACAGAGACTTTGACCTGTGGTCTTAAGCATGCAATGCATGGGCGTTCCTGGTGTGCACTGAACAACAGAGGTGCCACCTTGGTCCCCTGTCTCCTTTCCTCCTCTGCCATCCCTCTTAGTTCCTTTTCAAGATGCCAGAAAATGGAAATCTCGGGAGTGGCAAAAATCAGCCCCAAAGAGTCAAAGGAATGAGGTCTGGGCCTTCAGCTCTTCTGCAGAGTTGAACTGGGGGACCCTGAGAGAGCCCCACAGACCGGATATTCTCTCATCCCTGCTGAGTCCTTGAGGGAACAGCCAGAAACAGAAAACTAAAGAAAGAGCATGTGTGTTCGTAGCCTATCAGCAGGAGCGCAGGCACTGTGAGAGCTGGGAAGGCCTGAGGGGGGATTCCAGGCCCCTGAAAGCTCCTCGGCATGTGGCCTCATGTGTGGGAGACGGGAAATGAATATATGACTGCTGAGGTCTCCCTGCAGCCCGAGGTCAGGTGGGTCACACCCGTGGGCTTCCCCTAACTGCTTGGCACGGCAGGCCTGGGAACATTCCTGTTTACCACAGTTTTTTCTCCTCCATCACTGCTTTATAAATGGTCATGCCATGGCAGATGCTGGGAGGTGTTTGCTAAATGAACAAAGGGAGGGGACCCAGAAGAGACAGGACCAGGAAAGAAGGTTCTTGCTCCCTTACCCACAAAGGTGAAGCGCTCCACTGGTGGGCGGACACAGCAGATCCGGCTTAGGCTTTCTCCCACCTTCCCCAAGATCTTGGCTATGGGAGAGAGCAAGACAGACAGGGACAGAGAGAGAGAGAACCACTCACAACTTACAGCCCAGCGCTTGGGCAACTTAAACAGCAGGGCTGCACTGGAGGGGCAGGGGTTGGGCAGTGGGAGGCAGGAGGGTGGAGACAAAGAACAGAAATATGACAGCAAACATTCTTCTCATTCGCAGTCCAAGGCAAAGGTATTTCAAAACATAGACTGGAATCTATTTTCTACTCATGTTTATTATTCCACATTGAAAAGTTGGAAGATATAGATGAGGAAAATAAAAAAGAACCCCCACTGCCCACCCCTGGAGATGACCATCACTAACATATTGGTATATTATTTCTTTCCTCCATTAACAAATATATTCTGCAGCTCTGCTTGCATAAGTTGGATCATAGTCTGCATTTAAAAGGCATAGAGGCTCTTGGCTTTTTTAATTGTTTAATATGAACCTTGGCCTTCATTCCTTCCCATGAAGATAGACTTTATAATAATCAGACATCCCACTCTGGCTGAGAGGGATCTGGTTTTGGATGATCTCGCTGGGCTGTAATCCAGAAAATTTTTCTGAGCCCCCACATGAGATCTATGAAATTCTGGCTCTTTGCGGCTACCCTGTTTATAACAGACTAATAACCTAACAGCATATGGTCTCTAGGCTTGAAAAGTAATATCAGGATCTGTTTCTTACAACTGGTCTGGTAAATACATATGTATATATTAGAAAAAAAAACATAGACCTAGGGATCAGATAGTCCTGAATATGAATTCTGGCTCTTTTACATTTGAGCTGTGTGACCTTTGGCGAATCACTCACCCTCTCTGAATCTCAGCTTTCTCTTGGTGAATGGGAACATAATATCTATATCACAGAATTACTGCATTGAATGAGAATCTGTGGAAAGCACTGAAGGCTCTACAGGCCTACAATAATAGGTGTTGAGTAAATGTTGAAGCCCTTGCTCTCTGCCCCTGAAGCCGTAGCTAAGAGTGTGGGACTCTGAACACAGATGCCTGGGTTAGACTCCTAGTCCTGCTACCTCCTCGCTGTGTGACCTTGGGCAAGGTCATCCACCCCCTTGGAAGAGGCAGAGAAAAATACTGCCTATTGTATCTTTAATTCCCAGTTAAGGCAATTATATTTAAATGCAGGGGGGGAAATGCACACCACCAACCCTGTCTCCCTCCCTCGGTCTCTCTCTCATTGTAACTATTTCTATCTGATGTTCTATTTTAAGGACCAGGGGATCCTATCACCTTGTTAAAAATGCAAATTCTCCTACCCCTCTCCCACCCACTAAATCAACTTCTGGGGAAGGGCCTAGCAATCTGGACTTCAGCAAGCCCTGCAGGTGATTCTAGAGTTTGGGAACCGTGGCTCCACCTCCATATTCCCCTACCTGCAGTGGGCTTGGTGGACACATTGCTGTTCTGGTAAATGGGCTGAGGGGTCTCATTTTGGGGCTGTCCGATCACAGGCGTCATGGAGGGTGTGTTGACGTTGGAGAGGATGCAGCCAGTCACCCGCTGGAAAAAGGGAGAGGTGCAAGGTCAGTGTCATTAGCCACGTTCCTTATGAAAAGCAGCACTTCCCATTGATATCCCAATGCTCATCTGCTCATCTGTAATGGGGAGGCCTCTCGGGGCTGAGGGAGACCACGGTGGCGGGGGGGGGGGGGGCAGTTTCTAGACCCAGCCGCATCACTCAGCTGCTCTAGGCTGGCAGGAGGTAGGATGGCTCAGTGTTGCAAAAGCATGGGATGTGCTGTCGCAGACACTGGTTCAGGTCTGACCTCTGCCCCCTCTGGCTACGCGGCCTTGGAGGGTTAACTTCTCTTGAACCTCAGTTCAAGAGGACAGGCCACATAGCTGCCTTTCAGGATTGTGGGAGGATTAACACACGTGAGCATGTGCAAAGCATTTGCCCATCGAGTATTTCCAATGTTGTGACCTTCTGGGTAACGTACCTGCTCCCCCTGCCTGCTTCACGGGGCCCAAATGAAGTCATGTCTGCACACGAGCTGTGTGAGCTTGGGAAAGGTCATGTGAACCCAGGCACTACCACCACCTGCCGCCTCTCCAGGCTGGAGATGCCAGTGAGGGGGCCGAGCCAGCGAGCGGTGCCAGGCTGAGCAGGCTGTGTTTGTGTTGCAGGAAGAGGGGGTGGGGCTCTGGGCACTCTCGCCTTGCCTGCCAGTGTGAATACACATTCCAGAGCCAAACGGAAATTCTGTGTGTATTATCCATTGTCCTGTGTTATCTGGCCCGCTGCTTCCCTTGGGGGCGGCAGAAAGCAGAGAGCTGATAAGGCAGCATTTTTCACAGCTGACCCAGAAGCAACCCCCCTTCCCTGCTGTGGGTGGGAGGGCCTGCCACTGGGCAGCAGAGAAACAAAGGATGGGTTTTCAATCTGTTTAGCTTCACAAGGGTCATTGCTGACTCAAGGTCCCTTCCCTGAAAGCCAGCATCCCACCCCCCACCCCACCCCCCACCCCCCACCCCACCCCCGCCCATCACTCTGGATTAGAGTCCTGAGGCCAGAGAGCCCCTAGGCCCCAGGGCTCCTGTGACCCCCAGAAGGGACCCCTTCCACACAAGCAGGGCAGCACAGGGTCCTTCCGAGCCCCAGAAGGACAGACATTTGTTTTGTGGGGTGACCTGTCCCTTCTGTCATGTTCCTGACAGGAGGTCACAGCATCCAGTCACATCTGGGAGCCAGCTGAGGCCGGACAGCTGGGTGTCCCCATCCTGCTTTGTAGGATTCTCTGCCCAGGGGTGGCTGGTGGAGTGGAAGGGGCAGCCTGCCTCCTTTTTAGTACGATTTCACCTCCAGAAGAGAAAAGGCCACATTCTCATTTAATAACTGGTCTGTAGCTGAAGAATTTCTTCCTCCTGCTGCACTGCACCGTTAGGCCCGATGGGCTTGTTCTAGGCAGCGAAGAGAAGGACTGGCCACATGCCCCGTGCTGCCCTCATCAGCCCTCCATGGGCTCTCGGGTCCTCAGAAACCTTTCCAAGCACAGCCTTGCGTCACCTGTGAAGTGAGCCCTGGGGCAGTCTCTCCAACCGGAACGAGGCCTGATGCTTCAGCCTGAGAGATGGGGGGTCATCCACTCCGACTCCAAGGCAGGGGCTTCCGTTCCGGCTGGCCTGTGCCTGTCTCGGCAACAGCTGGGACCCCTGGCCGAGCTTCTCTGGCCCAGACTCCCGCTTCTGGGCGTGAGTAACAAAGGGAGGGTTTGGGAAGCCCAGGCATTTAGACAGCAAAATAGCAGCCAGGCTTCCTGGCTGGTAGAGCCAGGTCTCAGGCATGTCTGCTGGGTCCCTGATTCCTCCTTTCCATCATGGAGCCTGAGGCTCTTGTATGATTAGAAGGAGCACAGCCCCACAGCTGCCCCTCCCCTTGCCAGGCTGCCATGTAATGTGAGAAATAAATGTATGTGAAGCTGCCAAGCTTTTAAGAATGTTTGTTACCACAGCATGTCTTAGCCTATCCTGACTGATACACCCTCATATAATAAGACAGGATGTCTTTTCTTCCTGCAGTTGTTGAGACCTGCACAGAGGAGTGAATCAGGACCACCCTGTCTCAGAGTCCTTTCAAGGGGACGGGAAAGGACTCGGGATATGTGTGTGAAGGGTTCTGAACACAGAAGGAAGAGAACATGGGTTTTCTTCAATTCCAAGATGGAGCAACAGTCAGCTGGACCCTTTCCCTCCTCCTCTGACTCCTGACTCCCTGGCTGGTCGGGAGCCCTAAACTCCACTGCCATTGTAACAAAGGACAGTGGCATGATTGGTAGAGTGTGAGGCCATGGGGGGTTGCTGACGGCTCCCCAAGGAGACGGTTCTGGCCCCCACTGGCAGAAAACACAGGTGGGTTGGAGGTGCTCCTTGGGTCAGAACAATGCCACCTGGACTGCTGTTTGGGGCTGGGGAGAGCATGGCAGCCACTGTGCCAGCAGAGGTGAGCAGGATCCATTGCATCTTGGTCAGTCGGGTGGGCCTCCTCTTCCAGATGGCGCTGCTCTTCATCCATCAGTAGGCCGGTATTGATCTGGGAAAGGTGCTTTCTGCATATTCTGGCCAGTGCTGCTGGCTGGTGTGGGACTCGTTCTAACCTGGCAACTGGCTCTTCAGTCACTATAACCTTGGCACAAGTCACTGGGCAGCAGCTGTGTGTCCTCAGATAGGTTGGCTCACGTCTCTGTGTTTCCTTTTTATCCACTACTATAACACGGGTCAGGACACTGTCTGCCTTGAAGTCTTCCCACTGGGGTTTCCTTAATCCCAACTTGGATTTGCTGTCGGAAGATGGAAACCACCCCAAGTCACACTGAGCAGGAGAAGCAAGATAGGGGTGAGGGCAGGCTCTGGTGCTGCTTCGGTTCTGAATTTGCTGCCCTCTTTCCTGCTGCTCGGGGCCTGGTTTCCCACCCAGATGGCGGGGAAGCAGGAAACTGAACCAGGTCAGTAGGCCAGCAGCAGCACCCTGGCCCGGGCACCCCCCCCCCCCCGGGCTTCTGGAGGCCACCCACCCCTCTGCCGCAGCCCGGCTCACCTTCATGAGGTCCCGATGATGTTCCAACACACTGCAGGTCGTTTGCCAGGTGTCCTGATAGCACTCCCACGGGTCCACCCTGACACGACCGGAAAGAGGTCTCCCTGGGTTTCCGTTCTCAACACTCTTTCCTTAGTAGTTCCTTCCAGAGACTAGCTCAGGGTGCTTAGCAGAGCAGCTCACACCTTATTCTTAGGTCTCAAACTGGAACAAACGTGGGCTTGGAACACCTTCCTATGCCTCAGCTTCCCCCTCTGTAAAACCAGAGGGGTATGGGGGCTTTGGGAAAGCTATGTGGTCTTTTGGTGCTCAATTTCCCCACCTGTAAAATAACTACGGTAACTCTCTTGTGGGGTTTTTGGAAGGACCCAGCAAGTTTTATCTATAAAGAGTCTCTTGTGCTCACCCACAAGTTGGAAAGTCTCCTCTGGGCCTTCTAGGATTGTGATCAGGATTCAAAGCCAAGCCCTCATCGAGTGGCAGCTGCAGATACCTGAGTTGGGGAATCGACCTGTCTGCCTTCCCGTTCAGGTGGGGGCCTTGCGGGCATGGAGGGGGGTGTACCAATCGGACGGAGAGGCACAGACGGGCACTCCGGTTCCCCCTCTTGTACAGGAGGATGTGACATGAGCAAGGATCTACCTCAGACTGGTGCAGCACTCAGGCTTAATTCCCAACTTAATGAACTGCTAAATTGGGACATTTCTCAAACATTTCCTTTGCAGTTGAGCATTCCCTGTCCACCTCCCACCACACACAAGCACCTAAGCTTCCCAGGGGTGAGATCTCACTAACTGAGAACCCCTGAGACTCAGCTGCTGTGTCGGGCTCCCTGACCACCGCCTCCCCGGAGACAGGCAGACACCAGACTGGCCGAGTCTGGGGGCCCAGCCCTATCTCTAGAGCTACCCGAGCCTCACTAGTGATCTCAGTTCTGGAAACTCCGCCTTTTCCCAAGTGCCTAGAGCAGTGCGGTGCAGGCAGGAAGTGCTGCGTGAATACTGGATGAATGAATGAGGCAATTATTTCAGGGTCTTCTAATCACATCCAAGCGGGGTCGACCTCCTGCCCAGTATTTTCCCCACTGGACCCCACTTTCCCCAGGAGAGTAGGAGCCGC
Source organism: Suricata suricatta (assembly GCF_006229205.1). NCBI lineage: Eukaryota > Metazoa > Chordata > Mammalia > Carnivora > Herpestidae > Suricata > Suricata suricatta. Next base: position 132,646,949 of record NC_043702.1, on the reverse strand, counting down.
AAGGTGAAAAGGCCTCACTTCTATCCCTGACTTGACCACAGAGGTGCAGTACACACTCAAACCCCTCGACTTCTCCGGGTCTGTCTCTCACCAGAGAGAAGGCAGCTGTCTCTCTCCCCAGCCTACATCTTCGGGGGATGAGATAGTCCATAAAGGGCAAGTGTTTCTCACACAAATCACTGGACACAAATGGCAGAGATCACTATTTAATTATTACTGTCGCTTCCCTTCGCTGAGCTCCTTCCCGCCGAGCCCATCTCTTCCCCGTCTTTCTGAGGTCAGCCTCCCTGCATTTCGCTTCTTTCATGGAAACCTCTAGGTGCTGCTTATTTTTTTCAGGGGAGGAAATTACAGTACAAATGGTGTGCCATTATTTTTTTTAAATGCCATTTTCTCATGCAAATGATAACCGTAGGAACTTTGGGGAGCGTAATTAGCATAACTAGCAGAGGCTCGCTTTAATTACACTGCAAGCAGTGTCTGCCATCTTGGTGAGGACGGTGCCCCAGTAGGAGGGAAAGGCTTTGGGAGCCTCTGTGCCACAGTCAATCTGGAGCCCTAGGGAGCCTGAGTTCCAGAAGAGGAAATAGCCACAGCTAGGGAACATTCTCTAAAAGGTAGAGAGAATTCATAGGAAGTAACTGGGGAAGAAAGCGAAGAGGCATTTCAGATCTCTGGCCAGGTCTCACCCCAAATCCAATGATGCTTCCCGAATACTCCTGGATCCAAAAGTCCCAGGGCAGAACCAACACTGAAGCTTCCCTCTTCAGTTTGGTGGGCACCAGGCCAGGGCTTGGTTAAAACACAGAACTCTCAGTTGGGTCACCTCTGGCAGTCCCCACAGGAAACTAATGTCTGGTCTGGCCTCCCCACCCTGTGGGGTCCAAATGCCTGAGGGACTCCCCTTTCTGCACTCACCGCCCAGTGAGGCCCAGAGCCACCCCCCTGATCCACACACCCAGGCCAGCCCTACCTGATCCAGTCGGAATTCTGGACGGCCAGCTGACACATGATGAGACGGTGCCGGCTTGACACGAGGCCCTGGGGAGCCACAGAGCGGTCACTGGGAGGCTGGCTCCACTCCCCAAGCCGCCCTTGAGACGCCATCCCAAGCCGGCCCATTATTCAAGGGCAGCCATTTGTCAGTGGTGACAGGGAAGGAGGGTGCGGCCCCCCTGCAAGTCCATCTGCCAGAGAGACACTCCCGGAGGGGCGGAGGGGAAAGAAAAGGAATGGAGGGCGTAGAGTAGATCACACCCGACATGGTCAGGAGGTGGGCCTCTCGAATGAAGTAGCCAACTTGTCCCGGCACAGGGATGAGACTTAACCCCGCAAGCGCTGCCTTGTCTCAAGGCTCAAGCTGGCTGGTTGGGCAACCAACCCAGAGCCCACCAAGGTGTATCTGGGGATGGAGGGGGATGGGAGGGCCCCTAGGTTTTCCAGGGCACATGGCAGGGAGGGAGCAGCAAGGAAAGGAATTTTAAATCCGATCGCAAGAGGCATAGATAGGCCTTTTCCTCCTAAAATCAGGGAAAGACTTGCCCAGCCCCTCACCAGCTGCCAGTCTGGCATCTGTGCCAAGTCACACTTGGCCCCCAGCGGGTGCGCCTGCTCCGCTGCTAATGAGTGCTGACTGGGCCTGGCGCTGTGCGCAGTAGACAGTCACTGTCACAGGCAGCTGTTCCTGCCAGCTGCTGCCCGGCACCCAGCCGCCCAGGTCTGACTGTGGTCCAGGGACAGGGAGCAGGACGCCTGCTATTGGGCATCCTGTGTTTCCGGGGAGCGAAGCGGAGATGGCAGCTAAATGTCAGAGGAGCCATTAGGTCAGAAAGGGAGGGTGAAGGAGGAACCCACCTGTTTTCCATAGGAGTCGTGGACAGGAGAGACAATCCCACCAATCACAATAAACCTTCCAGTTTTGTGCAGATAATCCCTGGCTCTTTCTAATGAAGAGAAGAAAACCACACATTGTAAAGAGGAAAGGTATGGATTAAAGGTGATGATTGAAATCAATACGTCCCCTCTCTGCAGGGCTTAGGTCCTTACAGTTTCTTGCCTAAAATGGAAAGTGACAATTTTCACAGTTGTGTTGGTGATCCAAAAAGGTTATGGGGTGAGATTCTAGCCCTCAAAGCAAAAGGCTTTACAACTCAGCGGATTCATCCAGCTGTCAAGGTCCTCTGCTGGACGAATGGGTAGCTCAGAGGGATTTAGAACAACCACCTCACTGAAAGCCACTCCAGGAACAGATTGGAATTTACACCTGTGATCACTGGCAGAAATTCCAAAATGGAAGAGTGACTTAAAAGGAAGAAGGAGAAGCAGCAGAAAACAGTAACTGCCACTACCTTCTTATAATATGAAAGGTGGACTGATTGCCTCCTCTCAGAAGAGAAAAACCACCAAAACAAACTTAAAAGGCCATCTACATAATTAGGGAGAATTAACAGGAAAGCCATCTATAGTTGACTGAGAAAACTTCAGTCACAGAAAAGCCTTTTTTCCTCTGGAAGGAATTCGTGATGCTCCTTTTTCAAATTTACCAGACAAGCCTAATTTCATTTCCACGAGAAAAATCTAGAAAACCAGGAGGGAGATGAAAATTTTGGTTCTTCCTTCCAAAGGGGTTCAGTGTGCAAACCCAACAGGGCCTGAGCTTGTACCACTGAGGAAATGTGGTGTGGATTTATTTGACAGGTGAGGGACTAAGTGTGGGATGGGGTCTTGGGTAGCGAGGATGGCTGTGTAGTTTACAAGCAAGTTTCCAGGATTTTCTTGTTGGCTCTCTTACAACTTAAAAAGAATTCTCATCACCTTTGCCTTTTTTCCTTTCAATGTGAAATCTTAGTTTCATCTAAAAAAAACTAATGGACTTTATTCTTTAGCAAAGCTTTAAATTTAAAGAATAATTGGGCAGATAGTACGCAGAGTTCAATATACTCAGCCTGTACCTTCTTATCTTCCCTGAACACGGTTTTCTCTATTAGTAATATCTTGGATGAATGTGGTACATTTGTTACACTTGGTGAGTCCATACTGATACATTACTATTAATTAACTATAGGTCATAGTGCCCATGAAGAGACACTCTGTGTTGTAGTGTCTTTGGGTTTTGACAAATGCATAATGACATGTAGTCACCATTGCAGGTGTATAGAGAATGGCTTCCCTATACTCAAAGCCCACGATGCTCCACCTGTTCATGTTCATCCTCCCCCCCACCCCCATCCCCAGCCACTGGTAACCGCTGATCTTTTTATCATTTCTCTAGTTTTGCCTTTTCCAAAACACTAAACAGTTGGGATCCTATACACTGTAATCTCTTCAGACTGACTTCTTTCTCTTGACAGTAGGCTTTTAAGGTTCTTCCATGTAGTTCTATGGCTTGATAACTCATATTTTTTCATTGATGAATGATACTCTATTATCCGGATGTAACACAATTTGTTTTTCCATTTGTACCATGTGTTTATTCACTCCCAATTGAAGGACATCTTGGTTGCTTCCAGTTTTCACTGACTATGAAAGAAACGGATATAACATTCAAGTGCAGGTTTTTGCATGGGCATGGCTTTCAATTTGTTTGGGTAAATATCTAGGAGTGCAATGGCTGGATCATATGGTAAGAGTATTTATTATTCTCTGAAGGTTCACAATAATGGAGACACAGAAGTCTATCTTGACTGATCCAATGAGAGCAAACTGGGTGAGTTCTATAGCTGTGGCTTTCGAAGTTATTGCTATAGTACTCCCATGGTAAGAATTACATTTTATATCCTGACATAATACATACCCAGGTACATGTATAATTAACTGAAACAAGTTTATTACAATACCCTTAAGTACAGCAATGCACACTGACATTTTCCATGTATTCTATTCTAGCAATCATAAATTTAAATAAAAAAGCTGATCAGAACCTATTATTATGTGGCAATCTATAGTTTGAACAACTCCGTGCTGATGTTGAGATGTTAAGGGCAGGGGGAAAAGGGACGGGAGAGATTAAGTTTGCCTCTCCAAAGCACTCTAGCCAAACGGTTTAGTCTTACCCACTATGTTGGTCTATACGAGGCCTGGTAGGGGAGAGGGTGAGGGAGAAGTGCTATTGGCCAAGCAAGTTGCAAACTTCGGGGGCCCTGAAAGCCAGGCCAAGGACTACAACTTTTATGCCAGTGATTGCTATTTGGTCAACAATATTCCTTGGACCACTTACACTGGAATCATCAGGAGGAGGCTATTAAAATGTAGATTCCTAGAGCACCTGGGTGGCTCAGTTAGTTAAGCATCCGACTTTCGCTCACGTCATGATCTCACAGTTTGTGGGTTCAAGCCCCGCATCGGGTTCTGTGCTGACAACCTGGAGCCTGGAGCTGCTTCAGATTCCATGTCCCCAACCCCCTCTCTCTGCCTAACCCCTTGCTTGCATGCTTACTCTCTCTCTCTCTCTCTCTCTCTCTCTCTCTCTCTCTCAAAAATAAAATGAAACATGAGTGCCTGGGTGGCTCATTTAGTTAAGTGACTGACTTCAGTTCAGGTCATGATGTCACAGTTTGTGAGTTTGAGCCCCTCATGGGACTCTGTGCTGACATCTGGGAGCCTGGAGCCTGCTTCAGATTCTGTGTGTGTGTGTGTGTGTGTGTGTGTGTGTGTGTCTTTCTCTGTCCCTCTCCTACTTGTGCTCTGTCTCTCTGTGTCTCTCATAAATAAATAAATATAGGAAAAAATTAAAATAAAATAAAACATTAAGAAAAAATTAAAAATAATAAAATAATAAATTAAATAAATAAAATGTAGATTCCTGGCTCTTAGTCCAGTTACTGAATCAAAATTTCTGGGGTTAGGAGTTAAGAGTCTACAGTTTCAATTAGTGTCCCGAGGTGATTCTTCTGTTCTCTGAAATTTGAGAACCATAGACATATATTTACCATAACCATAAAGTTGAGAAGTCTAGACAATAGAAAATCATGGAAGACAGGGAAGTGACATGCTTTGAGCTGGAAGAAAATTAATTCTCAGAAGGGAGAGTGAAGGTGATGAAAACTCCTACCTTAAATGGGCATAGTCATTCCTAGTGGGAAATTTGGGGTCAGGTAATGAGGGATGGAGGAGGGAGATGACCCACTGAAACTTCCCAGAGAATGTCCAGGAACCACAAAGAGTAGGATTTCCTTTTCTCTTCAGACATTTTTGTTTGCTTCTGGAGCTTTGCAGATGGATGTGTCAATGCACGTGTCATCAATCTTGTAGACTGTACCTTTATGATTATGTGAATAGTACTAGGTTTTATACTCTGCAATTCACTAGTTGCCTGATTGTCCCCTAATTTGAATGTAATGTCAAGCAAGAAAGAACTGGCACCCAGCTAAATACAAGTGGCCGGGAATAGATACAATTATTCTCTTTCCTTGTTTTTCAAAGAGATTCCAAATACCTGAAAAGTCTGCCTAGTGACATCTAACTCAGGAAGTGTGGTTTTTTTTTTTCCAAAAAATTTTTTATGTTTTTTATTTATTTTTGAGAGACAGAGACAGCATGAGCAGGAAAGGGTCAGAGAGAGAGAGAGAGGGAGGTACAGAATCTGAAGCAGGCTCCAGGCTCTGAGCTCCTGTCAGCACAGAGCCCAATGTGGGGCTCGAACCCACAAACTGTGAGACCATGACCTGAGCCAAAGCCGATGCTTAACTAACTGAGCCACCCAGGCACCCCAGGAAGTGTGGTTTTGTGGAAACAACACTGAGCTTGGAATCAGAAAACATCTAGATCTTGGTGAAGTCACTTAATTTCTCTGAGCCTTAAGCTTCCATATCTATAAAATGCCTTTTTTGCAAGGTTGCTATGAAAATCAAATCAAATTCTGAATATAAAGGTGCATAACACTCACGTGGTTTTGCTGTGGAATTCTATTAAACATTTAAAGAAGAATTAAAAACAAAGCTGTGGGGGTGCCTGGGTGGCTAAGTCAGTTAAGCATCTGACTTCGGCTCTGGGCGTGATCTCACTGACAGTGAGTTAGAGCCCCGCATCAGGCTCTGTGCTGCCAGCTCAGAGTTGGAGCCTGCTTCAGATTCTGTGTCTCTCTTTTCTCTGCTCCTCCCCCACTCGTGCTCTTTCTCTCTCTGTCTCTCAAAAATGAATAAATGTTTTAAAAAAAGCTACAGATGGATCTAATACAAAACATGCTAACTGTAATTGATAACTAAAATGGTGTTAACCCCCAATTTAAATAGGTTATGTCTGTGAGTTTCCCACACCACAAAGCAATTCTCAGACCCTAGCAGCTGTCCTACAATCCAACTCAATTCTGACACTATCTACCTAGAGATAGTATCAGTCCCCACAAGTTAAGGGTCCAGTCCTACAAAACTACCTCCTCCCCTTCAGATGCCAGATTGCAAGGCCAGGTTGTCATCCACACTTCTGCCCAACTGGCTATAAATCAGGGGTTCCCACGGCCACCTCCTTGGGTTTGATTAATTTTCTACAGCAGCTCACAGAACTCAGGAAGCTCATTTACTCACTCAATTTATTACAAGGGATATTAACGAATACAAATCAACAGCCAGATGAAGAGATACACAGAGCAGGGTCCCAAACAAAGGAGCCTCTGCCTTTGTGGAATTTGGGGCCTCATGTGTTTAGGATGCAGCATGAAGGAATGTGGAAGCATTCTGCTTCCCCAAACCAGAAGCTCTCCTAATGCCCTCCTTTTGGGGATTTTATGAAGGCTTCATTAAATGGGCATTATTGATTAACTCATTGGCCATTGGTGATTGAGTCAATCTCAACCTGTGTCACCTCCCCAGAAATCAGGGGATGGAACTGAAAGTGCCAACCTTCTATTTATATCAGGTTCCCATGGCCATGAGCCTCCATCCTTAGGTGGTTTCCAAAAGTTGCTTCATTAATATAAACCTAGTTGTGGTGGAGAGGGGTTTGTTATGAATAGCAAGACTCCACATTTCACCTTCATGGTTCTGAAGCATTTTTAGGAACTGAGAAAAAGAGACCAAATATTGTAACAAAATATGGTCTTCTTGCTCTTATTTCAAAGGCTTTGAGAGCTGTGGGCCAGGAACTTTGGATGACGATCAGATATATGCTTTTTATAAATCACAACATCGCAATAACACTGTATTGTATAATTGAAATCTGCTGAGAGTAGAACTAAAATGTTCTCACATGCAAAACACATAACTATGTGAAGTGATGGATTTAATGAACTAAATGTGTAAAGTCCTTCCACAATGTCTATGTCTACCAAATCACTGCGATGTACACTTTATTTTTTTTAATGTTTTATTTATTTTTGATACAGAGAGAGACAGAGCATGAGAGGAGGAGGGGCAGTGAGAGAAGGAGACACAGAACCAGAAGCAGGCTCCAGGCTCTGAGCTAGCTGTCAGCACAGAGCCTGATGCGGGGCTCGAACCCACGAACGTGAGATCTGACCTGAGCCGAAGTTGGAGGCGTAACCAACTGAGCCACCCAGGCGCCCCGATGTACACTTTAAATATCCTAAACTTTATATGCTAATTATACCTCAGTAAAGCTGAAATTTTAAAAAAGAAACAAGTCTAGAGTCTCTTGCAGAAAATAGAAAAAAGAGGAACACTTTCCAATTTATTTCATGAAGCTGATATTACCCTGATGTCAAAACCAGGCAAAGAGAGCACAAAATATGCAAAAATCATTAGCAAAATTTAGCAAATAGAATCTAGCTATACATAGAAAAAATAATACACCATGACTAATTGACATGTTTTCCAAGCATGATGTGTCAATATTTGAAAAATAATTTAATGTGATTACCCTAAATTAACAATAGAAGGAAGAAAGTTCAGATGATTATACAAATTAATGCAGAAAAAGCAGTTGACAAAATTCAAAATTCATTCATGATAAAAACTCAGAATATGAGGAATAGAAGGGAACTTCTTCAACCTAAGGAACATTCTTAAAAACTTATGGCAAATGTCATACTTAATGGCAAAAGATGGAATGCTTTCTCCTTAAAATCAGGAACAAGGCAGGAACACCTGCTCTCACCACTGCTATTCAATATAATACTTGAAGACAAGAAAAAGGAAAGGCATAGATCAAAAAGGAAAAAAAAAACTATTTCTATTTGCATATGGCATAAAAGTCTACTTAGAAATTCCAAGAAATCTACAAGGGAATTCTTAGAATTAATAAATGAATTCAGTAGGACCATAACACACAAGATCAACATAAGAAAGTTACTTGTATTTTCATAGGGTAGCAACAAACATGTGGAAACTGAAATTAAAAACCCAAGACCACTTATAACCATAAAAAAGAAATACTTAAATATAAATAAAGCATATACAGAATTTCTATACTAAAAACCTCCAACATATTGATTAAAAAACTCAAGAAAGATCTAAATACATGTAGAAATACACCAGGTTTATGGATTAGAAGACATACCATAGTAAGATATTAATTATCTCCAAACCAATATATAAATGAAATGCATTTCCTATCAAAATTCCAGTGAGATTTTTTTCTGAAAAAAAAAAAGTGTAAATACAGACAAAATAATTCTAAAGTGTATATGGAAAGGTAAAGGAACTAGAATAGTTAAAACTTTTTTAAAAAAATGAAAGTAGGGAAATCAATCTATCCAAATTTTAAGTCTTTTTATATAGCTATAGTAATCAAGACTGAGGTATTGGCAGAGAGACAGACACATAAATCAATGAAACAGAATAGTCTAGAAATAGTCCCACGTACGTATGGCCAACTGCATTTTGACAAAAGTGTAAAAATAATTCAATAAAGGAAGGGTAGTCTTTTCAACAAATGGTGCTGGACAAACTGGACAGCTGAAGACAAAAATAAACAACAATTTAAAAAACCCTAAGTCAACCTAAATCTCTTACCCTATAGAAAAGTATATTCAAAATGGATATTAGATTTAAATTATGTAGGATAGAAACTTTTAGATGAAAATGTGGGAGAAAATCTTTGGGCATGGGGCTTGGTGAAGACTCAGGTATGATGCTGAAGTCACAATGCATAAAAGAAATTGGACTTTCACAAAATTAAAAACTTTTGCTCTGTCAAAGATCCTGTTAAGAGGGGAAAAACCAAGTTACAGACTGGGAGAACGTACATATTTGAGGATTTATGTCTAGGATATAAAAAGGACTCTGAAAGCTCAATTGTTTAAAAAAAAACAACTAACATGGGACACCTATGTGACTCAGTTGGTCGGGCGTCCAACTCTGGCCTAGTTCATGATCTCATGGCTCGTGTATTCGAGCCCCACATCAGGCTCTGTGCGGGAGCCTGCTTCAGATTCTGCGTCTTTCTCTGTTCCTCCTCAGCTCCCACTCTGTCTCTGTCTCTGTCTCTCTCTCTCTCACTAAAAATTAAACAAACATTAAAAAAAAATCCTAACAATCCAATTAGAAAACGGGAAAAACATGAAGAGACATTTCACCAAAGAGGACACATGGATGGGAAATAAGCATATGGAATGATGTTCAATAGCACTAAGCATCAGAGACATGTAAATTAAGACCATGAGGAGATATCACCAATTCGCCAATCAGAATGACTAAAAGAAAAAATAATGACAATACCAACTGCTGACAAAGGCATGGAGAAACTGGTTTTCTCATACATTGCTAGTAGAAATGTAATATGGTAAGTTAGTCTGAGAAACAGTTTGGCAATTTCTTTTAAAAAAAAAAACTAAACACCTTTAATCATATAACCCAGGAATTGTACTCCTGGATTTTTTTCTGAGAGAAATAAAAGCATGTCTACATAAAAATCTGAACGTGATTATTCATATCAGCTTTATCTATAATAACCAAATGCAGTAAATAAATAAAATGTCCTGAAATAGGAAAATTGTTAGAGAAACAGCGGTATATCCATACCGTGGAATACTTAGAAATGAAAAGGAACAAACTAACAATACACGCAACAATTAGGATGGATCTCTAGGTTACCATGCTGTGTGGAGAAAAAAGCCAATCTCAAAAGGTTGAATAGTATATGATTCCATTTACATAACCTTCTCAGAAATTATACAGATTAGTGATGGCCGAGGGTTAGGGACAGCGGTAGGGGCAGAGAAGGGAGGTGGTGTGGCTCCAAAGCTATAGCTCCAGGGAGATCTTAATTGTATCTTAATTGTGATGGTTACATGAATCTACATGTGTGATAAGATGACCTATAACAATAGATACACTTTATACTAATGTCAATTTCCTCCCTTCAATATTGTGCTATAGATACATAAAATGTAACCAGTAGGGGAAACCAGGGTGAGAGCATGGGGAACTCTCTGTACTATCTTTACAACTTCCTATGAATCTGTAACGATTTCAAAATAAAATGTTTTCTAGAAGTGTATAGTAAACTACAGAACAGGCACAGTTGGAAGGCGGTGGTGTGCAAACCCAGGCAAAAGACAAGCAAGCTCATGGTGCTTCTGATATTGTATCTCTGCTCAGCCTTTCCCATTTTTGTTGCTGTCCGAATTCCAAGATTTGGGGTTGTTATGGCTTGGGAGGTATTGTCCGAAGCAGTGTTTCCCAAGCTTTGATGAGCATGTGAATCCTCTGGGGATCTTGTTAGAATGTAGATTCTAATGGTCTGGGTGGGGCCTGAGGGCAGGACCAGGATTAGGGTGAGGCAAGAGGGGCAGGATCACTCAAGTGCAAGGTCGGATCCTGTCTTCATTTAAAATTATTTTATTTTGTTCATCACCGATTTTTTGCAATAATTTTGATTTTGATTTATTTATTTATTATTATTTTTAACTTACAACATAATGGGTTTATATTTAATACAGTTGTCACCATGGAGATGTCAGTTAATATAAAGTTTCTTTTTAACATTAAATCTCTTCTCCATTTAAATGTCCATATAAAGTATTTTTTTACATTATATATTTTCTCTATTTTAACATTAGATACACTGAGTACATTTTTCTTACCTCCCCCCAACCAAAGAAATAAAAATTTTAATTTTTGAATGTATTTGATAGCTAAGTGTGATATTAACTTGGGAGATAACAAAACAAAAATCTAATAAAAATATGGAGGAAAGACTCCTCAGTTTTGCAGGTGCCAGTGGTAATTTCCTAGGATTCTGGATAAGGGTTTCCTTCTTCCTATTTCATGCGCTTTGAGAATTCCAAAACTTTGAAATAACGTAAATTTCAGTCATCTGACTTCTTTGAGCCTGTTTCTAATATATACGAATTATAGACTGCTTTATTTCAGCACATTATTTGTTGTGAAACCCCCCCCCCCCATTTAACATATATCAGCTTGTTCCCATTTACAGGGGGACAAGAATGGGAAAATACCATATTTCCTGGGAACTTTCAGACACTAAAGATCAATTTCCAGCCTCAATAATTCACAGAGGTTTTCTGGGCAAGGTCTGATTTAGAAGGCCCATCTGTAAAATCACATTTGTTCATTTCTCTTTCCTGCATATACCCCCAAACAAGCAGAAATGCCTGTAATGCTGAGTGCCACATCTAACAAGAGAGCGATTGCATCTCCAGCTTTTGCTGCTTCAACAGGCAGCACCAAAAGCAGTGAAATGAGGACCAAGAACAACTGTGCTGAAACTGAAGCCATGATGTTGGAATCTTCACGTATCTGGATCTTGAGGGCAGAAAGTTTCAAATAAAGTATTTATGTATAATTCTGATTCGAAATTCTCCCTGGAGTTCTGGCTGCAGAGGCTAAGGGGTTCCACGTGACAGAGCCTTCCTGGAAGCAGCCATTACAGGAATAATTTTGATTTTTAAAAAAGTATTTCCATGATTGAGTTTTTGCGTCCCCCCCTTAAATTTTGCACTGGAGGCCCCTTTGGCCTCAGACTACATTCAGCCCTGCCCCAGAGTCAGCATTTCAAGCTAACTCCTGAAGAGACCAATGCTGCTGGTGTATAGACTATATTTTGAATAGTGAGAGACTAAAGGCAGGCGGGGCAGCCCTGCAACATTAGGGTAGCGCAAAAGAAGCTCTCCTCCCTCCCCAACTCCAGCACCAGCTCCACCTCCCATAAAAAGGGCATTTCTGGACATTGGCAGGTAGTTTACTGGCAACGCTATAGCTAGGGCCTGGAATTTAATTTCATGCCAAGCTTCCTGAGATGTGGTCTATTTTTGTCCCTCAGCTCTAACCCAGAGGCAGAGCCAAATCCCTCAAACATTTGACACTCAGGTCCAACCCGCCCTTCATTTGGTCTACCCTGCTTGCTCCTATATTCACAGAGGAGGAGCCCAGGGTCACAGGGTGGCCGGGCCGATTCCTGCCCTCAGCACCCTGAGGATCCGCTGTGGTCTAACTCATTGCAGACCACGTTAAACCAGGTAAATCTCCCCTCCTGACAGCCTGTGCTGGACCCACCAGCCACGGACAGACACAACACGGATGATTTCTCCATTAATAATAATTGATGAGCAGACATGTCTCGTCTGCCTCCTGGCTACTCCGTGAAACCAGCTGATGGGTGTAATCTACTCTCCTCTTCCAGAGAGTTGTGGAGGAAACACTGTGGTCAGGGCATCGATACTAACTCCATTTTTCCTTTTCAGCTGCAATTAGAAATGACCCTTTCTGACTTGTATTCACACCCGGAGCTGCCTGAATTTTCCCTGTTTGTGAGTTTCACAATTGTGATCTGGATGCGCATACCTCCTAAAACATAGTGGTTTTTTTTTTTTAATTTAAATTTTAGAATGTTTATTGGATCATAAAGGAAGAAACCAAACAGGATTCTTCCTGCTCAGGGATTGAAAATTGTTTTTCTTTTAAAGGAACCATCCTATGGCCCAGGAACCTCAGACATTCCTTAACAAAAATTTAGAGAGCATTTCTCATGTTCAAGGCTCTGTGCCAGGTGCCGTGGGAGACCTAGAGAAGTAAAAGACATAGTCCCCACTTCCAAGGATCTTTGGTTTTTGATGCAGGGACACAGTATGCTCTGCTTAGAGCCAATCACTGGCTTAGATAATGGATATGAAACTGAACAGAAGCAACATCTTTTTTTTTTTTTTTTGAGAGACAGAGAGAGACAGCACGAGCAGGGGAGGGTCAGAGAGAGAGGGAGATACAGAATCTGAAGCAGGCTCCAGGCTCTGAGCTAGCTGTCAGCACAGAGCCCGAGGCAGGGCTCAAACCCACAAACCTTGAGATCATGACCTGAGCTGAAGGCAGACACTTAACCAACTGAGCCACCCAGGTGCCCCCAGAAGCAACATTAAAATGCTATAGAATTTCATGGGAGACAGAGATCCCAATGGGATGGGGAGGGGGGGGTGCTGGGAAGATTTCCTAGAACAGCTGAGACTTGGGCTGGATCCTGACAGTAGAGAAGAGGAAGGTGTATTAACTGTGTCTTTTTATTTTTCTATTTTGTGATGCTCGGACCTCTGGAGCCTTGCTGGACCTCTAGGGGCCACCCATTCCAGGGTTAGCCAAAGCCTAAAGACAGTAAACAATGCACCCTAGAGCACACCTTCCAAATGCAAATGGACCAATTCAGAACCCATATCCACAAGCACACCCTCTGTGTGGCTCTCTTGGGAGCCACGGGCTCCCACGCCATCCACCTACCCTAATCATCCCAGGGCCAGGTACCAGACCATTAGATACAGCTCTTAAATGTCACAGAACCACTGAAATTATTCATACTGGCCAATCATAAGCCTACTCACCCTGCCTCCACACTTCCTTCCTGCAGAAACCACAATAAAGGCTCTGTCCTGTGTTTCCCCAGTTCCCTCAACCTCCTGACTGGTGCTTCCCCTGTGTGGCATGTCCTCTCCTCTTGAGATCTGTGAGTATCAGTATCTTTTCAGTGGCCGTGGTCTCCTAATCTGTTGGCTTTGCCACACCCAGATAATAGTAAAATCCACATTTGAAAACAGAACAAAGAAATTCATTCATGGAGGAAAAGGTGTTGAGTTGAAAAGCAGATGGACTGAGTCAGGAATGAAGTCTCCACTTCCCACCAAAGTCTCTATTTCTTTGCCTCATCACTAAGGGTGTCTTACCTTCCCCCAGGTGACCTGAAGCACCTTTCTGGATCTCCCTCTGCTCCCAGCCCCTCCAGTCCCAAAGTGCTTGGGAAGCAGAGAGCTGGGTGATCAAAGCTCCCCTGGGTGAGTGCAAGTAGATCATACCAGGTCCTATCGCTCTGAGATGTCTAGTCTAAGCCTCAAGATGGTGTGCCAGTGAGCTTTCCACTCGAATCTGAAAGAAGTAGGAAAGGGAGCATTGTCTCTGACATTGACCCATGAGTGGGGCCATGGAACCCAAACACGCCATTCCTTGGTCACCTCTAGCTGAGTGAGCTGCAGGCACCCTGTAGTAAGTGCATCTTAGTTATGGACAGTCTCCACGGGGAGCAGTTGGCTTAGCTCTTCCTGGAGCTGGCCAGCCCTGCCCCGCAGCCAGCCACATACAGATGCCCCCATCACACCTCAGAGGAACCAGTGGAGAAGATGTACATCCACCAGCAAAATGGCCCCTCGTCTCCTCACCCGGTGCCCTTAACTGCAAGAGAAGCAATGAACTAGGAAGCCTCTTGAGGTCACTGAGAGCACAGTTTTTTCTTCACCTGCTTACTCCTATCTCTCTGATTCAGGAAGGCTACATTTCCCCAGGCCAGATTGATGAGGTTCCCAAGTTTTAGGTGTTCTTCCACCCAGTCTCTGTGGCCAGTGGCTGACCTGAAGAAGAGGTGGGCTGCACGTGGATGCCTGTTGGGGTCCGACTGAGGCCCGCGAACCGGCGCGTGTTTAGGGCAGTCCTGCACACCCTGACCAGTTTTCCTGGACGCAGAATCCAGTTCTCTTGACCATCTGTCTGCTTCCACCATCTGCCCCTATCGCCGGTGCACGCACCTCAGGCTGCCTTAATTCACTGGTGGGGGATGGGGGGGTAGTGCTTCCCAGAACCCCTTGCACACCTGGATTTTCATCCACGTTTCTGGCTTTTGCAGCCCCTTCTACGTGCAAGCCTGAACCGGCTGTCGGGGAGTCACACTAGCAGCATGGTCCCCCTCTCATGACTGCTCTCTTATTTGCTCCACTACCTCTGGCCCGGGAGAATCCGTGTCCCTTTGTCTTCACAGCTAGGAGATGATTTATGACTCTCGCTTCCAGGACTGTCACTTCTGACCCACTGTGCCGGGGTGAACCTCTCCTGTGTCCTGGCTGCCAGGTGCCCACCCCGAAGTCTGGCCTCTCCATTTGAATCCTGTCCACTGGGAAAGCACCCCAGCTCCCCGCCTCCACTCTTTCCAAACCACACTTCTTGGAATTCGCCCATTATTGGGAATGATTTTTTTCTATTTATTTCTTCAGAAATAGAAAGCTAAATATATATGTAAAAATATGGCATGAACTGGTTTCCCCTTCAGTGAGACTCATAAACACATGGGAGAATTATTTTAAAAACTCACAGACTGTAATACTAAATATAACCCAGAGGGTGGGTGGGTGGGGGTGGGGGAGAGAGGGGAAAGGTAGGGGAGGGAATGAAGACAGAGAGCACACATGATGTAAAAATCCCACCGTGGTTTTTTGACAGGTTTCTGTCACTTGCATGGAATCAGGGTCTATTTTTAACTACACGTCTGGTATTTCACACTTTATTAACTGTTAACCTTTTTGAACACAAGTTCACCACAGAGTCTTCTTATTTAGGGATAATTCAGTCTCTGAAGTAGTTTATCAAGGAAATAGCTTTGCTTTTATCAAGTAAAACAAGGAGAGAGCATCAGACAGAGAAAGGCCCCTTTTGTAGAAATGTGGTCCTGCTGAGGGTCGAGGGCTGGCCACACAGGGCCAGCCACACTGAACCGACCTGCTTAGAGGCTAAAGGTTGTCTTCCCCCTAAGAATGGTACTGGAAAAACAGTGTCCTGTACAGCTTTCTCACTTGTGTTCATCTTCCCTCTCTACTTTCCCATAAATCAGTAGACATATCTTCCTGAATCAAGGGTCCCTGGCTATGGGCACCTAACTCTCTGGGCTCACCTGGAACTTTCCTGCTTTCAATACTAAAGTTTCGAGCAGCTGGGTGGCTCAGTCAGTTAAGCATCTGACTTTGGCTCAGGTCGTGATCTCACAGCTTGTGAGTTCAAGCCCTGCATTGGGTTCTGTGCTGACAGCTCAGAGCCTGGAGCCTGCTTCTGATTCTGTGTCTCCTTCTCTCTGTTTCTGCCCCTCACCTCCCCACCCTTGCCACTCAAAAATAAATCAATACTAAAATTTCCATGACCTGGTAGGGCTCACAGTCCCCAGCAAAATGAGATGGTTGGTGTGGTATGCTGAATGACAGCTCTCCAAGGAAGTCCACCTTAATCCCCAGAACCTATAAATATGTCACCTGAACACGGCAAGAGGGACTTTGCAGGTGTGACCTAAATAAAGGACCTTGTGATGGGGTGAGACGGGGAGGTGATCCTGGATTCTCTGGGTGGGGCCGATGTAATCACTGAGAGATTGCCAGAGGGTCAGACTCAGAGATGATGTGACAACGGAAGCAGAGGGCAGTGAGAGGATTGAAGATGCAGGAAGGGACCAGGAGACAGGAAGGGACCTGTGCTCTGGGAGCTGGAAAGGGAAAGGAAGCAGATCTCCCCCAGAGCTTCTAGGAAGAACTACAAGACAATGGTTTTAGGACTTTCAGAACTATAAGATGATACATTTGTATTGTTTTTGAACCGATAAATTTGTGGTAATTGATCACAGCAGCAATAAGAAGCTGATACAGTTGGTCACCCTGCCAGTCCCTTGAATCAGTGTGTCCAGTGAACCAATGAACCACTCCGTCTTATTCTACATGTATGGAATCAAGGGACAAGTATCAACTCCTGCAGAAGTGGAGAAAGGAAATCGACTCACAGAAAATGTACCTCCATGTGTTGAGTTCTTTCAGGGTCACTGAAAGGACATGGTTTTAAAGCAATTTCATTAATATTTTAGAGTTTTCTCTTTGAAGGAACCTATAAGTAAACAAATGTATAATTACCTATGAACAACCAAAATTAAGCCATTGAAATTCCTTTAAATTAAGACATAGAGCCCACCTAGAAGGCAATAGAGCATAAGTTTATAGACTGTAAGTTCAAATCCTATTCCAGGCATTACTAGCTGGGTGACCTTGGGGTAGTTACTCAACTTCTTGGCCACTGACATATCTCTGAACTGGAGATAATATTATCCAGCTCATAGGGTTGTCAGATAATAGATATAAAATAACACCAGCACCCAGGAAACATTTGCCATACTTTTCTATCTTGGGGAAGTCTAACAATGCCTTTGGGGAGGAAGGTTATGAGATAATAGAAAAGATATAGATATACCAGTCTCTGTCCCTGGTTCTTGGTACAGAGTCTCTAAAACCCTTGTAAGTTCCTAAGTGATAAAAGCAGTGGGAGCATCTATTGTTCTAATATTTGACCCCTATCCCTGACACACAGTTCCTACATCCTTTGGAATCTTCTGGGTGATAGCAGTGTCTTTGGTTCTAAATGAGATGACTCTTTGTGCTCCTGGATGGGAACTAGTCAACAGAAAGATCAAGCCATGATTAGAAGCTTGGGATTTTTAGCCCCAACTACTCCCACCCTTGATCCTCTAGAGAGAGAAGAGGGAGCTGGAAAAGGAGTTAATATTCGGTCTGCCTAGGTAAATAAGCCTCCATAATATCCCAGTAGGAGGGGGTTCAGAGAACTTCCAGGGTGCTGACTACAACATTGGTACGGTAACACGTCTGGACTCCATGGGGACAGAAGCTCCTAAGCTTGGGACCCTCCCAGACTTAACCCTATATATCTCTTCATCTGGCTGTTCTTCTATATCCTTTACCATATCCTTTAATAATCTGGTAAATGGGGATGCTTGGGTGGCTCAATAGGTTAAGCCCCAGACTTTGGCTCAGGTCATTCATGATCTCACAGTTCATGAGTTCCAATCCCACATTGGGCTCTCTGCTGTCAGCATGGAGCCTGCTTCAGCCCCTCTGTGTCTCTCTGTCTCTGCCCACCCCACTCCCCTCTCAAAAATAAAATAAACATTAAAAAAAAAGTAAGCTGGTAAGTATAGGCAAGTGTTTTCCTGAGTTCTGTGAGCCGCTCTAGCACATGAGTCAAACCCAAGCAGGAGTCTTGAGAGCCTTCAATCTATGGCCTGGTGGTTGGTCAAAAGCAGAGGTGACAAACCTGGGCTCCCTACGGGCTCCTGAGGTGTGTGTGAGCAGGGGGAGAGGGGCCACTCTTGGGGGACTGAGCCCTTACCTGCGGGATCTGGCACTACATGCAGGCAGATAGGGTCAGAATTCAGTTGTAGGACATCCAGCTGGTGTCACAGAGAGTTGATTGTCTTGGGGAAAAACCTCCACACCTTCCCTATGTCAGAAGGTGGAAAACTGAGTTTTTTCCTCATGACAAAAGTGAAGATGGGACCAAGAAAAAAACCTGTTTTAAAAAAATATGCAGCTTACCATTGTAGGGCTCTTAAGGTAAGTCTAATCTCTTGGTGCCCCCCATGAGAAATTTTTCTTGGTGCTCTTTGCAGCTTGTCCTCCCCTCCCTTAGAGCAGATGTGCCCCTCGAGGCATGAGAAACCATTTCTGGAGAGCGAGTGTCTGACTATTCCCCGCCCCTGAGCTCCCCTCATCCTTGAGTGTAACCCACCAGAGGGTTCCGAGTAGTGCCAGACAGGCCGGGACTGGGGGTGGGGGGTGTGCTACGCTTGGGCAGATTTCGACTCCCTTCAGGCTCAGCTGAGTGGCCGGGATGTGTTTGGAGGATGGATGAGAGAGAATGGCGCGCGCAGGAGATGTCAGGCTGCCCACTCCTCCCCAGGCTATTGATCGTGCTCTGCTGGCTGCGGGACAGAGGGGCTTTCTGCTGTGATAGATAAGACTGCTTTCAAAGGTTTCATTTGTCTTCGGCAACTCTCAGAGCTCACAGAGGGTTTTGCTGCCTCTCCCCAAGCTGACCTGGAGGCATAGCTCCAAGGGACAGCAACAGGAAATGATCCCAAAATGGCCTTTAGGATCGTGATGTGAAATCAGATACCTTTGTTGTATATTTCTTAAGGCAACATTTTTTAAAAAATAAATGATACCAATTAGTGTCATTGAGAATGAGGGGGAGTGTGCACTCTAACACACCGTCAGTGGGAGTATAAATTGATTGCCTTTTAGGAAAGCAAGATGGCAGTCAGCATCTATCAAAATGACAAATGGGCATAACCTCTGACCTGGCAATTTCACTTCCAGGAAGCATTACTACAGGAAAAAACCAGCACGTGTGCACAGAGGTGTGTTCAAAAGGATGTTTCACTTCACCTTATTTGTAATAATAAATCAGAAATAAATGTGGAAGCTATCAGATGAATTCTAATACACACATCTGAAGGAATATTATGTAGTCATTAAAAAGAATGGGGTAGGCCTATTCAGTCTGACAAGGGAAGGTCTCTAAAACACATTGTTAAAAATAAACTCAACAATGAATTTTGAAAAAATTCAAGTCACAGAACAATACCTGTAGTATGACGTTGCTTGAATAAAACTATATGCATGTAAAATAATTTTAGGCAGGGATAATGAGAACAGTGAAGAAAATAAAATGGGGAAGGGAGGTGGAGATTGGGTGGTGTGGGTGGACTTCTCTGCAGTGACATGGAGGCAGAGAAGTGAATGACAGGGCATCAGCCACACAAAGACCAGGAGGGAACGTGTGGATGATCATGGGGGGCCATGGGTACAAAGTCCAGGCAGGTGCTGATGTCAGGAAGACTGGAGGGACACCAACCGGGAAGGGCGTTGGGCATAGGGAAGAAGTTTGGGATTTTATTTTAAAGCACTTGGATGGTTGTAAGCAGGGGAATGATATTTTTTGAAATATTTGAAATTTTAAAATTGGAAATGTTGACAATTTTGCAATTTTCCAAAATGCGGAAGAAAGCTCTTCTGGCTACTGGGTAGAAAAAGAATCGTGGGGGAGCAAGAGTGGAGGTAGTGAGACCGATTAGGTGATGATTACTAGTCCAGGAGCGAAATGACAGTCGTGCATTTGCAACTGGCCAGGCCTCCTGTCTGAAGGATCCACGGTAAATGGCATCTTATAAGGTGTTTGATAACCAAAACATTATTCTAAAAAGTATAAAGGCCTGTATGAAGTAGAAAGTAATCCTACAGTAGGATTAATTTTGCATAGCTGATTCATCATGTAGATTATTTTGTTGGACCATATTTGATGTGGTCAAATCCTTTCTCTAGAACATGGCTTTGTATTCAACAACCAGATATTCTATCCTTAGTTTATGAAATGGATAGCACTACGGCTCCCCCAAACCCGAGTTGAAAGCAGACCCCAAGAACTGTGAAAACCTGTGCAAAATTCCTAAATAAGCAGCAAATCCCATATTCTGACCCCAAGAACTATGAAAACCTGTGCAAAATTCCTAAGTAAGCAGTAAATCCTATATTCTCACGCTCTTAAGTATATTATGCATGTGATTAAGCATACTTCTCTCTCTGGGTTTTGTTCCTTATTTTAGCTGAAGTTACAGTGCCCCCTAGAAGACCAGACTTGATATTCTCAGCCTAATTTTAGGCACAGCAAGTATTTTCTCTTGGATGAACCCTCTGAGCACTTTCCTGAAAAATTAGGGTGGACACCTGAAAACTCATGGAAATTCACCCTGGGTGGTCCACAGCTCTGCTCTTCGGGATGGACAAGATGAGGTTTGTGACCTTCTGCTGGCAGGGCAGTTCAAATTACAGAGCAAAGAGAAAGACTGCCAGGATCAGGTAAATGTGCAGCCAATCTGGGCGGGGCCCAGACGGACTCTCCCAAACATTCTTCAGATGCCGTGTTTCTAACTATTGAAAGACCTTGGACGCAAAATTTGTATCTTACTACCTCTAGGTCAGCTTCCCATACTGCCCTGATCCTGAGATTGCTCTCAAAAACTCCCTTGTGAACAGCCAGCATAGAACATGGCATAGTCCTAAGACTTTCAATCTAGCACCCAGAGTAATATTGCAAACCCTGTCTTCCAGAACGCCTCACATGCCAAATCACAACTATTTCCCTTTGTTCCATCAGCCCAGGCTGAATCAAATGCCTTTAACTTGTTCTGGTCCCTCTCCCGTCCCCAGTGGTTTCTCTAAGTGGTTGCTCACTATTCCTAAGGCAGCACTAGATCAGTTCACAACCTGGATGATTTTCTCTCCAGGGGACGTTTGGCATCATCTGGAGACAATTCAGTTGTTGCAGTTGGAAGGGGGGTACAACTCGCTTTTAGTAGCTAAAGGCCAGGATACTGCTAAACATTCTGCTCAGTTCCGCCTCCACAACAAAGAATTATCTGGTCCACTCTGTCAATGGTTCCAGGACTGAGGGACCATGTTCCAGATACATAAAACAAGGCCTCCATCTGAAAGGTAAAGTGGAAACTAAGAATGCTAACACAGGTGGAAGAATTATAGCTCCAAGAGAAAAAAAACAAGGGCATTGAGATTTCAGGGTCCACCATTCCACCGCTTCTAGCGCAAGGGACCATTACTGGGAACAGTGACCAAGTCAAATACCATCATGACAAAAGGCTCTGCATGACAAAAGGATTTCCAAGTGATCCAGGAGGGTTGTAATAAGAGATTAGTCCTGAGGTTTGTGTAACCCAAAGAGTCTGCATATCTGGACTCACCTCTGCTTGAGTGAAGGATGGCGCCCCTCCTCTGCTGCCTTCTTCCCCCTTCCTTTGCTTTTACAAACCAGTCCTCAGCCTAGGGAGTCATGCGTCTAAGCTCCAGAACCCACCCTGAGCTGACAGAATGAAATGCTTCTGTGCACAGTAGTTAAAAAGCACAGCAGTTTGGACTGAACAGAGCGATTTAGGGAATCCTCGGCCAGAAATCAAGGGAGACCCTTTCTTCTTGCAGGCCAGAATTAATTCACGGTTCCTTATGAAAAGCCGCAAGGGAATAATTCAGACAGGCAACAGCAAAAGGATTTTGCAGCCATCTATTTTCTAGGCTCAAAGTAATATTACATAATAAGCAGGTAAAACAAATTGCACTGTTTTCTTGGCACTCTGCTGCTGAAGATTTATTTTTTTCTTTCTGGAAGTTCAAATGGCAGGGACCTGTTGGCACTGTCTTGGCAGGCGTGGGCAGAGAGGCTGATCTCTAGCCAAGCTCCCTGGAAAGACCTGCCTCTCGCCTCTCAGGTCAGGAGACCGGAGGGTCTGTCTGCTTTGTAACCTGATGATTAAGAGCCATGAAATGCAGTTACTACTTTTCTCCTGCAGAACCTGAGAAGTGAGCAAGAGAGTCGTGCAATACATTCACACTCCTGGCCCCTACACACACACACACACACACACACACTCACACACACACACTCACACACACCGCTCCTGGTGTTCTACCCAATTTAATGAAACAGATTGGGAAATTTGGGAGTGTACTATAAAACAGGGAAAGACAGAGAATCACTTCTTCTAAGCACATTGTCACAGGTTTGTGTTGTTTTTAGAAATATTTTTATTTTTAAATAGCTTCAGATAGAGAGACAAGTTGCAGAACTCCCATACACCATACCCTTCACCCAGATTCCCCATTTGCTAGTATCTTACATTTGCTTTATCATTTCTGCTTTCTGCATATTGAGATCATTATTACTTTTTAAACTATTTGATAGCAGCCTCTTTGCTCCTAAATACTCCCGTGTGTATGTCCTAACAAAACGGGCATATTAGCGACAGTTTATTGACCTTGTCCTTTTCCAGTTGGAGGACAGGTGAATAACTGGCAAATGGCTTAAAAGCCTGGGCCCGCACAATGGGATTGTCCAAGGATCTCCTGCTGTATCTGGGTTCAAATCCTGGCCTCACTGCTTTCTAGCAGTGTGACTTTAGGTACCTACTTAAGTTTCCTCATCTGTACAATGGGGGAAATGCTGGTATCTTTTCATAGGTGGCTGGGAAGACCAAATGAACTAAGTCGCCAAGTAAGACTCTACACAGACGGGTTTAACACATGTGTGAAATAATATACAAAAACAATAGTCTTCATGGCAGCTGTCTCCTTTCCTCTCCACTTCTCACCTCCTCCCATTTTTAAGGATTATTATGCTCCAGTATTTCTCTGGCCAGTGTCCTTTGCTATGAAGTCCAGTCCCCTGTTTTCATTGGTGGAGGTGGCAGCAAACATGTAGTCTCCTGAATTTCTTTTTCTCTCTGATAGTTTCCCTCCCCACACTCCCATATCAGTCTTCTGTTCAATTTAACCATGACACGTTTAGAAATTTATTAGCATACAACAGAACAGAAAAGAACAAAACTTCCTTTCTTGTAAGGTTATTAAAATACCTGTGCTTTAAAGTAGGACAACCACATATATATATATATATATTTGCCATTTCAATATGAAGATTTAAGATACAAAACATGAACATAAGAGAAGGGAAGCAAAAATAATATAAAAAGGAAGAGGACAAAACATAAGAGACTCATAAATACAGAGAACAAACTGATAGTTGCTGGAGGGGCTTTGGGTGGGGGGATGGGCTAAATGGGTGAGGGGCGTTGACGGGGAGCACTGGGTGTTACCTGTGGGGGATGAATCACTGACATCATTATTATACTAGATGCTAACTAATTTGGATGTCATTTAAACAATAAAAAAATAAGGGGTGCCTAGGTGGCTCAGTCAGCTAAACGTCTGACTTTGGCTCAGCTCATGATCTCACAGTTCGTGAGTTCAGGCCCCATGTTGGGCTCCATGCTGAGAGCTCAGAGCCTGCTTCGGATTCTGTCTCCCTCTCTCTCTGTCCCTCCCTTGTTCACACTGCCTCTGTTTCTCAAGAATAAATAAACATTTTAAAAAATTAGAAAAAATGTTTAAAAGATAATAAAAATTAAAATTAAAAGTAGGACAGCCACAATGAACCTAGCGTGCATGGTGATTTATTTACCGCTGAAGACAGGGAGATCCTGGCTTGGGGTATTTGGGCCAACCAGCTGTGCTTTTCTTCCCTACGCATGGATAATTGGGTATTTGGTTAGGAAGGAAAAAAAAGGAAACTAATATTTAAAATATACTTACTACGTCCCCAGCCCTTTCACAAGATGTTTAGACATTTCCACTTTCAAGCATTTCTTTTTGAGACATAGACCTTTTAAAATCCAATGATGACAGCTCAGATCAATTCATCACTAGCTACAATCAATGGGCAGTTCCAAAGGCAAAGGCTGGAAGAAATGCCTCAAGGTGGAAAGCTGTGGTTTGGCCCCAGCTGTCACTGGGGTTTCTCTCCAGGGAGCTGCCAGGTGTGCAGCTCCTGGGAGCCAGGTGGCTTTTGCTGAGGCGCAGCCCGGAGCCTCTTGTTTTTGAGGCCGCCTCTGCCAAGAGCGGTTGCAGCTGAAAGTTGAGCAGCCTTCAGTGTGTCCCACGTGGCACCTTCCGCTTGTCTCCAGAAGCACCCGAGACCCTCTTACATGCCTGCAAGCCTGGCACAGCTCCTTTAGGGTAAGGCCCCAACTCCCAAGCAGAAGCCTTTAAATCTGAACCCTGAGCTCTCTCTCTCACCACTGCTCCTGCTTCAAGCATGCCCCTTTCCCCCAGCGACAGGGATGCGTGACCACACCCCCTGGGGCCTTCACCCTTGTGTTCCTTCAGCCTCAAATGCCCCTCCCCAGTTTGGTAACACTTGACTGAGGACTGTGGTTGGCTCGTTTTTGGCACGTCCAGGACCCTCCTTATCACTTAGGCATTACTCAATTACACAATACTCAACCAGCCCGCTCGAGATGCATACAGCAATACTCCTCAGCGCTGGAGAAGTGGGCTGAATTACAGCCCATGTAGGTGCAAAAGTGCGGCCACCTTGAGAGCCAGAATTACCAGTCTAAAGGTGAATTCTTTGCATACAAATATAGTAGCTTGTTAGGAGATAAAAGTTTTTGTGAATTTAAATTCCTAACATTACCTCATAGAGATTTCAAGAGATAAAGTAATAATTAGGTCCAAAACAACTTTAAATTAACACTTCATCTGAATATCCCGACCAATCATTATTTCTCTTGTTATCTAGAACACTGGTTTACCGCAACACAAGGACAGATGATGATAAAAAAAATAATAATAAGAGTATATTCAATCCTACTGTGATGGTTCTCTGTACCTGATTCTGAAATCATGTGGAGCAGACACACAGATAGAAACAAACTACTTGTATTTATGTTTTTTTTTTTTTAGAATTTATTTATTTTTGACAGAGTGGGAGAGGGGCAGAGTGAGAAAGAGTCCTGAGGAGGCTTAGCACTATCAGTGCAGACCCCTATGTGGGGCTTGAACCCATGAACCATGAGATCACGACCTGATCCAAAGTTGGACGCTTACCCGACTGAGCCACCCAGGCACCCCAGAAATAAAATACTTCTATACTTGCATTTAAAAGGGTTCACTTAGGGGCACCTGGATGGCTCATTTGGTTAAGCGTCCAACTTTGGTGCAGGTCATGATCTCATGGTTTGTGAGTTGAACCCCGTGTCAGGCTCGGTGCTGACAGCTCAGAGCCTGGAGCCTGTTTTGGATTCTGTGTCTCCCTCTCCCTCTGTCCAGCCCCCACTCACACTCTGTGTCTCTCTCAAAAAATAAATATGAACATTAAAAAAAATAAAAGAGTTCATTTATATCTGCACTGTCTGAACAAAGAAAGAGTGCCAAGTTTCCCAACGGCACAACATTTTCTTTCACCTTCGTGAACAGAAACACATATCATGCATGTTCGGTGACATTTGTAGTAACTAGTCCAACATTCTTTTAGTGGGCACAGTCTACACAGAATGTGTGTTGTATGTGTAGGTGTATGTTTAATTCAACCCAAATTAAAGACATCATATCCAAACTGCTTTTGAAATATAAAAGTACCCCGTGGACTGAGCAAACCACCAAGTTCAGAGTGATCAGTCTTTCATTTTTGGTTTGTAGATGTCTTTTTCTCCTTAGTGACTATCGACATAAACCACCACTCAGTGGGAGCCGCCAACCTGTATTGCTCTCCTGGGGCTCCCTCGGGGGCCTATCCTGACAGCATCTACAGACTGGGGTGCTTGAGGCAGTGAGGCAGTCTTCTTCAGAAATGGCTGGACATCATGGAGTCCACCCACTCCCGCCCCACCCCATATGCTTGCATTCCCAGGGACCTTCTCCCCTAGGATCTGGAATTTACTTGGAGAACCAACTCAGAGAACCAATGAGGAGGGAGCAGGTGGCAGGGCCCAGGGTCTGTGTCACCTGGGGAGGGTCTATCTCCCTGACTCCTCCACACCATCAGTGGCCACTCCACAAGATGGGAAGTCAGGTGGGAGGGGCCGTTCCTCTCTCCCCTGTAGGCTCTCTAGCTTGAAGAGGGACAGGACTCATTGTTTCTGACCATTTTCTCTTTGTGTCTGAGAAGATCGTGTGCCGAGCCAGACAGCCGTCCCAGGTTTTCTCCTAGGCTGCAGGAGTGCCAGCCCCACCAGCCCACGGGGCTCCCAGACCTCCAAGCAAGCAGGGCCTGGGTTCCTGGTGGGCTATCCAGGCGCGTGGACACTTTGTGTTCTGGGCAGCAGGACTGTATCTCACGCGGCTTGCTGCCTTACCTGCTCCACCCCCAGCCCGAGGCAGAGCATCTTAAATATTACTGATCCTCCATGAACATCGAGTGAGTGAATAAAAGCAGACCAATATTCACTAGGAGTGATGAACACCAGGCAGCATATGTCAGGAGTAGCCCCTTCTCTGATTCCCTGTCTTCCCACGGGACATCTAGGGCTTGGCCAGGAGCACTGAGTCCTCCTCCTAGGCCCCGGCTCTGCATCTTGGAACTCTCATTCAGCACCCCTTATTCCAGACCTCAGTGCCTCCCTCCTGCCCTCAGCCAGATGTTACCTAGTACCCTGACCCGACTAAGCACTAGACGTGTGTGTATTTTCTAAATGTTCTAACACATCCATTTGAACAAGAGCCCTCAGCCTGCCTTGCCCAAGGAGTGACTCTAAAATGATCATTTCAGCCGTCTCTGTGGGGGTGGGGGAGATCCCTCTAGGTCGGAGCCTTGGGTCATATCTCAAAAGCGGCAGCCACAGGGCAGTGTGACCAGGCCAGTCCACCCTTCTGTCAGAGGGGAGGCCCGGCTGTATCCTGCCGTATCTCAGCCCCGCACCCCCCGCCCCACCCTCCGGGCCTGAGCCCTGGTCTCCTCTGCATTCTCTGACCCCACCCCACCCCTCCCCACCTGCAGTCAAGTCACCTCTCCACTCTGCACACAGAAAAGCCCTTCCGAGTGGTCTCAGTTTCCCCCTTACTTTATTGACAGACAGGTGAAGGCCCAGAAAGTGCGAAGCTCACCTCTAGCACTGGAAAGAGATTCATGAACCTCCCACTTCAAGGCCGTTAACTCCAGGGCTTTCACCACTGGTCAAGAGACAGGTGCCTACCCATGATAACAACAGGAGCCATTCAAAAAATTTTGCCTAGTGTCCAAAGTAAAAAAAAAAAAAAAAAAATAGCTTTTTTGTTAGCATCAGCTGTGAGCTGGATAGAGTACTAAGCACTAGAGATATGGATAACTCCCCCAGTGTGAGGGAGGGATACATAAACAGACAAATACAGTAGTGTTAGGAGTTGTAGTACTAGCCAAATCTTCTGAGTGTTTTTTATGTGCTGAACACTGTATATAGGCTTTACGGTTCCCAATTATTTAAAACAATTTTTTTATGTCTTTATTTTATTTTGAGAGAGACAGAAAGTGAGTGAGGGGTAGAGAAACAGAGGGAGACAGAATCTGAAGCAGGCTCCAGGCTCTGAGCTGTCAGCACAGAGCCTGACATGGGGCTCGAACCCACAGACTGTGAGATCAGGACCTGAGCCGAAGTCGGACACTTAACCGACTGAGTCACCCAGGTGCCCCTATAGTTCCTAATTCTTTTAAGGATAGAGGGATGAGAAAGTGTACTTCTAACCCTGGGCACCAGCCCCTGGCCAGCCTCCCCAGCAGGCCTAGCCCCCCCCCCGCCTCCCAACGGCAGAGCCTGGGCCTTGAACTCCTTGCCCTTAGGCTTTTTCTGGCCTCCATCCTGAAGCTCTCCAGTCCATTAGCAGACCCTAGCCTATGCAGTCTGAGAAAAACCCAGGCTCCTGATGTGAGGGGAGGAGGAGAGACAGAGAGGCGACGGCCACAGGAAAGGAGAAAGTGAGTTGAGTTCTGGGTTTGGAAGCTAGGGCAGCTCTGGGAGATTTACTCCTGTTTGGTTTTGGAATTCTGAACCCAGAGCCAGGTCATCTTGTCCTCCCTGAGAAAGGACATCCCCAGCAGAGAGGGTGGCAGGGAAGAACTTCTCAGCGGGCACATCTAGAACAGGGTGGCGAGGGGTCAGGGGGAGAGGGCAGAGGAACATGGCACAGCCCTGGGGAAGTCCTAAGTCCTTCCTGCTGGGCGAGCCAGGCCCCGGGGCTCCATCTGCTGAGGCCTGTGGACACACACGGCCACCAAGCTGCTGATCTCTGCATCCACCTTGCTGGACGTCCTCAAGCAGCCGCAGGAGCAGAGGGCATTCGTGTTCCAGACACAGAGCTGTGTGGTCTGAAGGTGCCTGAAGCAGGAAAGAGGGAACGTCTAAGAAGTCTACTAAGGATTTCTTAAATCACCATTTTGCTGTTACTGTTTATTTAATCGCTACACCAGTCTCTATTGGGGATGGTATCCTTTTTTCAGGTTTTATTCGCTTATTTTTGAGAGAGAGAGAAAGTGAGAGGAGGGGAGGGGTAGAGTGATAGGGACAGAGAGGGACTCCCAAGCAGGGTCCGCACTGTCAGCACAGAGCCCAACGCGGAGCTCAGAGTCATGAACTGTGAGATCGTGATCTGAGCAGAACCTGAGTCTGACGCTTAACTGACTGAGCCCCCCAGGCACCCAGGAGGGTGGTATCTCTAAGCACAGTTTATAGATGAGAAGTGAAGAATTTGCTTAAGAAAATAGCAGAGTCAGGAATCCCACCAGATCAGGACTCAAAAGCCCATGCCCTGGGAACACACATGTGTGCACACCCCTGCACAATACCCCCCAGGACTGCCACGGCAGAAACCACTGAAGTAGAAGTCAAAATTGTTTTGCTCTGGTCTTGACTCTGCTGGAATCTGGTTGGTGGCTCTGG
This sequence comes from Suricata suricatta, assembly GCF_006229205.1. Classification (NCBI taxonomy): domain Eukaryota; kingdom Metazoa; phylum Chordata; class Mammalia; order Carnivora; family Herpestidae; genus Suricata; species Suricata suricatta. The sequence goes on along the minus strand of NC_043702.1, from coordinate 132,617,714 downwards.
GCTTTAGTTGATTCACTGAAAAGAAATCTGCCCTGCTTCCTTCCATTCCACCAATTCTGAGTACCTCCTATGTGCCAACGACTGTGCCGAGTGCCAGGAAATACAAGGATTTGTAAAATCACATCCTGCCCTCACGTAGTCTGTATATCAGTGGAGGGAGAAAGACTTTTAAACCGATGATTTCAGTGCAATGCCTACATGCCCAGGGGGCTGTAGAGTATCATGAGATGGCACGTGCAGACGCTGAGCGAATCCAAGGATCACCCTGATTTTCCTGAGATTGAGATTCCTTAGAAGCTAAAGAAGAACCAAAGCAGGAAGGGAAACTCTTCCAGAGTATCTCTGGGCAATCCCTCTGCTCTCATTAGCACCTCTCTGCACAGCAGGCCAGGGGGTGCCTCTTGTTCCCACCTGGTATGGTGACAGCGCCATTCTTCCTTTCCTTTCTTTCCTTCTTTCCTCCTCCCCACCCCTCCTTCTCTGGCTCTGTCTGCCACTATTCTATGAGTGTCCCAAGGGAGTCCTTGATGGGGCGACCAGCAGCATACTCTTTCCAGATCGTGCTGGAGTTAGTAGTCAAGGCATCTCCCCAGTGGTGGGGTTGAGGGTGGGGCCCAACCTAAGAAGACCTTGGGGGAGGGGGCAGTTTTCCAGGACTTGCCTTGCACGGAGAGTCCCCATCCCCTCATTCCTGTTTGCCTGGACCCATCCCAGTGTGATAGGAAACTGATTTATACATCTCTACTAACAGCCTCTTCCCTTCTCGGCCCATGGAGAGGAACTCTGGGGTAGCATGGTCTTCTGTGCCGATTGGGGGTAAAGAGGGACCACACCGGGTAGATTGATTTCCTCTGGAAAGTAACTCTCTGGGTTGTTGGTGGAAGAGAAATAAATAGATCCTCAGTGAGATGAGAAGGATGTGAATCTTCTGGGTTTGGGGACAGTTTTGGGGAGTGTGGAAGGAGGTGACGATACTTGAGAGGTAGCTATATTCAAAATGTACATGGTGAGAGAGATGTTTTAAGTGTTGCTCTATTTTGAGCAGAACACCCTTTTGCTGTTCTTTGAGCAGTTTTAGCAGAGATTCAAATTTCTTCGTGAATGACTTTTTGGCTATCCCAAGATTGTTTCTCTGAGTACATCACCATCTTGGGACTGGACCACCAGGCAGCTATGCTTGGGATGGGTTACACCAACACTCATGGAACTTGATTCAAAGTCACCTGTTCTATCTAACCTCCTCACTTTGTTACAGAAAAAGAAACAGACTGGAGCCAGATGGGCCCAGGTCCTTGATTCTCACCTAATTTCTTGATCAAGGAAGAGAACTACCCCGTTTTTACTGCTGAAAGGGAATGAGGAGAGACGGGTGAGCAAAGGAGAAAAAAGGAGAGGGGCAAGGAGACAGAGAGACTGTCTCCTTCCATTTCTCTCGTTGGCACATCCCACATCTCAGCCTTCATCTCGGCAAGAAGTTCCATCCTCTCCCTGTCTTTTTAAAGCGACATGGCTTTGGGCACGTCACCTCATATCTGAGCCTTGGTTTCCTCCTCTATAAAGTCAGATGAATAACAACTATCCCGCAAGGTTGTTGGGAAGTGGGAAGGAGGGTATGGAAGTGTCAGTCCACCTGTAAGTGTGCAATGAAACAAAAATGTCCATTCCTACTCCCCACCACAGAGAGTACAGTTACTTCAACCTACTTCCCTAAGCCTCCTTCCCTGCTTTCAAAAAGGATGCATTCTTTCCTCCTAGGAGAAAGGCCAGACACATACATAATAAAGGGCTTCGTGGGAGAGCAGGGCAGGGAAGGAGGCATCCTGAGAGCTTGGCAGAGGAGAGAGTTTATTTATGTGGGGGGCGGGGGGACGGGCTTGAGAGTGGCCCTGCTGGACCAGCTGCGGTATGTAAATTATATGAATCGAAAAAGAAATAGGATTTTAATTAACATTACTGAGACTATACATTTGAGTGCCTTTAGCATCCTTGACGGTAAAGATGGAATAACTTGTAAATTACCAGCGAACGTTTTAAGTGGCCCTTCCTGAATATGACATCCTCTTAGACTGTACTATGCAGCTTATGGGTTACGAAGGGGTACAAATATGAGGGATTGTGGTGTCATCTCATGGGTCTGTGGGACCCATGAGGAAGAGAACACGTTCAGGTGTCTGGCTCCAGGCTCTCCTTAGAACCAAGTGCGGTGGGCTCCGAATTCTCCTTCACTAACCTGTGCTGAACCTGCAGATTTGATGCTCAAGGAATAATTGCAACCACTTAGGGCAAGACAGCTCCTTCTCGGCCAGAAATATCCTACTCCACCCACCCCATCCAGATGGCCAAACCGCTCCCTCCTCCTACCTTGACTCCTCCCAAGCTGGGCCTGTCCCAGTCACTGTCCCCAGCTGGCACCTCCTACATATCACCAGACTAACAGACTCTGCAGAGGGAGCAGCAGCAGCTGTTGGGGGATCACTGATCCACCACCTGGGTCCCCAGGGCCCCCAGAACAGCCATCTGGAGCCTAAGCTCTTCTCACCCAAACTATGAGGTGAAATTTGCAGGACCACACAGTGAAGCCTAAGCCCCTACTGAACACTTGAGACTATTTAAGGTCCATTCCCCTGATTTTAAATACCATCTGTCTGCAGGGATGCCTGGGTGGCTCAGTCAATTGAATGTCCGAGGACTTCAGCTCAGGTCATGATCTCCCTGTTCATGGGTTTGAGCCCCAGGTCGGGCTCTGTGCTGACAGCTCAGAGCCTGCGGCTTGCTTCAGATTCTTTGTCTCTTTTCTCTCTCTGCCCCTCCCCTGATGATGCTCTGTCTCTCTCTGTCTCTCAAAAATAAATAAACACTTAAAAAAATTTTTTAAGTACCATCTGTCTGCTGACAAGTCCAAAATATTGACACCTTGGAGACCTCTCCCCTGGGTTTTAATCTCAGAAATCAAATTATCTGCCTGATGTCTTCTCACTTGGATGTCTCTCACAAATATCTCAAACCTGATACATATAAAACTAGACTCTTGAAATCCATCCCCAAATTGGTACCACCGCTCACCACCTGCTCCCTCTCTGCAGCAATGACACCTCTGGGGAGGTATCCTTGGTTTCCCCCGCCCCCATAACCCCCGCCCCCAACCCCATCTGCCCCATCAACCACCTCTAAACCCCACCAGTTTCTTTCCATCCTCACTGCCACCACCATACTCCAAATGACACTCATCTCTTGTCTGGATGACCCAGAGCTGGAGCTGAGAGGAGATGGGGATTGGAAAGGGAACACTTTTAAACAGAGGCTGGAAGTCAGATCACTGCTGGACCCACCCCTCATTACAGTGGCATGGAGTTAAAATCAACAAAATTTGAGAAGCTGAGAATGGAAAAAATTGACCCCACTACCTTCTGCAACCCTGGACCAAAAAATCAGTACCATCGAGGGATGCACTATTAATGTAAATAAGCAGATTTAGGCAGAGAAAGGGACTGGGTTACTACCCTCCCTGCCATCTTCCCACTGCCCTGCCCTATTATCTTTGCTTCATATAAGATGGGGAGATCTAACCAACGTCTATGTGCTAAAGTGGGACCAAAGTTAGTGTGAGGGCCTGATGATGGGGTCATCATAAAATGTATAAAGAGATCCAAAGTCAGAAGCTTCCGGGTGGATGTCCAAACTGGGGACCTGAGAAGGGGCAGAGCAGTAAGAGCTGAAATAAAGGCAGAACTTGGAAGGGGTGACCCCTCACCTCCCCTAGAGAAAGGACTTTGTGCTGCCCAGGGCAAGAGGACAAAAGCCAAGCTACATTAAAATAGCAGATCCCAGCAGAGGACCTGCATGGGTCAGGTGCCCTTCCTTCAACATCAGAAAGATATGCCCCTTGGGATTTTGAGCAAATCCAGGGAAAAAGAAGGAAAAGGAAGAGAGAGAGTTAAAAGAGAGTACGAGAACTCTCTATGTCATCTGCACTGACAAGAGGAAAAAGACTCTCATTAGCTGCATTTTGTCATGGGGAAATAAAGTTGTCTGCACTCTGTACTGTTCAAAGTGGGAAATTTCACACTGGTGGCATGTCAACCCAATATTCCCCTTATTTAAAATCCAAATCCAAACCCCTTACTTTGACCCTGAAGACCCTGCATAGTCTGGCTTCTATCTTTTTAACCATTCTCATTTCAAGCCTCTCTTCCTGGATCACACTGAATGCCAGTTTCTCTGACTTTCGTTGAATTCCTTGTACATTCTAAGCCTTTTTCTGCCTTGGAACATGCCGTCCCTTCCTCCTTTCCCATCCTTCAAATGGATGCCACCTTCTCTGGAAAGTCTTCTCTGACCCCTTTCTAAGTGTGGTCTTGTGTCTCTGCCCCTTGCTTACATCCTCCATTTCTGCCCCTCATTTCCATCTTCTTAACACTTCACATTGGGCATTTTTCTTTCTCTTTGGCTTGCTATATGTCTCCCCCAGATTTAAACTCTCTGAAGGCAGGAACATAGACTTTTCTTCCATCACCATTAGGCAACTAGTTTCTGGTACTGTAAGCAGTAGGTTCTTGATAAATATTTGTCGAATGAAGGAAAATCTGGGTCCCCGGAACCCACCCAGTAGTATCTACCACAGAGTAAATGTGGGTTCAGTGACTCCGAGGTCCAACTAAGAATTCCTCAGGGTTACCCAGGAACCAGAAGTTATACCAAATTCTCTTTCTGGTACAGAGTATATGATTAGGGGTCACTACCCCAGGGTATCCCATTTCAGCATGGTCCATCCTGGTCTCTTGCCCCCAGCAGATCAGGACCCCTAACTAAGTCCTGCCCCTTGACTCTCCACGTGAGAGACCTAAGGCCGTATGAGACTCTGACTCCCCAGTTACTTCCCTCTAGGACTGACCCCCACATCTAAGCTTCCAAACCCATCGCCAGGGCTCTTTCCCTATTTCAGAAAGTTCCATTCCATATTCTATTTCTTCCTAGGTGAAAGGATTTTATTCCCTTTCTTTCAACTGAATGCAAACACAGCCACCTTATAAAAGGATTAAAATCCACAAATACTCTGGAGAGATACATATATTTATTTGTATAAAAAAACAGAAAAATGAAAAATGTCATGTTCTCAATTTTTACTGTTTTCTTTAAGCTAATTTAATGCTTGGTGGTTTGGGGAAAGTGCAGCAGAAACCTCTAAAGAATATGTCTAAATAGGCCTGAAGTATTATAACTGGGCCAGAGGTGCCCTAAAGAAAGCCTTCTTTCACCTTGTATTATTTCCCCAATGGAGCAAACCTGATCAGCCTATTGTTATTATTTTGGGTTTTTTTAATGCAATTTCAGTGTGGTTTAGATATTAAGAGGCATCCTCTTTTCCCATTCATAATCAAACAGTAGTTAAATCATGTGATATGACCATCAGCTCTATGTGGGCAATCTGTTTTGTTTCCTCACTCTTTGCCCATCACATAATACAATTCTTCATACATTATAGGTGCTCAAAAAAGGAGTATACTAATATTTGTTGAGCTATAACCTGGGTACCCTGGTTGAGTGCTAATCGTCAGAGGGGGTGCCAAAGGAACATGTCCCTGCCCTCATGGAGCTTACACCCTGGAGTGGGGGAGACAGAAGACCAGTATTTATTTTGAAGTGTATACATAAACACCCGCATAAATGCAAATTGAGAAACATGAACAGAATGAAATAATCGGGTAGGGAACAGAAAGAAGTAATTAGGAATACACGCAACAGAGGAAGAGAGCTAACTAGATAGGGTTGTCAGGGGAGATAGGTTGGATAAAACGATTTTCATTTGAAGTATGGAGGTGGAGGATCCAGGGGCAGAGATTTAGAGGCCTAGCATTCCAAGTGGATGCAGCAGCATGAGCAGAGACTCTAAGACAAGATAGAGTTCAGTGTGCTTCACAACATCGAAAGTCTAGCATCAATGAGTGGTTCTGCAGGCAAGAGGCCATGCTGGATGTTACTCTAAGGGAAAAGTGACATCATTGAGGGGGATTTAAGAAAGCAACATGGTCTCACTTACATTTAAGGAAAACACTCTGGGCTGTGAAGAGAATGGATTGAGAAGCTAGAGGAGGGGTATTGCCATGGATGAGGTAAGATATGATGGAAAGAGTCGATGGAAAGAGGAAGATGGACTCAAGATACACCTTGGAGGAAGAATTGCGAGGTTACCTGAGGATCTGGCTCTGGGGAATAGGGAAGGGCTTGGATAGCCAGGTGAATGGAAGGAGACTGGGGAAGAACCAAGATAAGGAGATGAATGGAATCAGTCTCCAGTCATACCACACGGGAGTAAAAGGGTCCTGGATGGCTGCCGTCATTACCATTTTCCAGCAATGCTCATGTTATTTTTTTCCTTTCTTTAATTGGAAAATAGAAACAGAAATTAGTGAGGTAACTTATTTCTGTTCACACAGCAAACTATGGAGATGTGTTGGCATAAGAATCAATAATCCAGCAAGCCAAATAGACTATATTTGCATGCAACCCCCCACCCCACCGTTACCTTGACAGTTCATGCATACCATTACCTCTTACTGTCTGCGTTCCAACAATCTCACTAATTCAGAAATCCACACACTGCACAGAGACTAGAGTTTCCTAGAATGGTTTACCATGGAGTGGGTGGTAGGGCTGAGTGGCTGAAGAAGAGAGGGGATATTTATTCAGCAGCCAGCACAGAGCTCTCTGTACCCACATACCAGGTGATTTCTCTGTGCACAAGGACATTCGTGAGTCATTCAGGCAGATCTCTTGGGATTTGTGCCTGGAGAATTGGAAATAAAAATAGTCCTTTTGGTTGCTGGTTTTCTTCTTTTGCCTTGGAAGGCTATTGCTTTTCCTCCCAGCTCCTCCCTGCCCTTGTCTGCTCCCTGGCTCCCGTGGGTTTCAGAGGAGCTAGCGCTGAACACTACCCTTTCTCACTTAACATCCTTGCCAAATCAGCAAGCTGCTCTCTTGCCCAGTCTCTAGGATGGTGGCTCATCAATGTCAGCTGCCCACACAGCTTCCATGACAGGGAGGTTGCTGTAGCCAGAATTCAGGGCCAGAGAGGAGGGAGGCAGGTGTCATGTGAGGGGTTTATCACCTGGTCCTGGAACTGAAGACCACACAGCACTGCAGCAGGACCCCAGCCACTCAAGCACACTGAGTTGGCAGGTCCTTGAAAAAGGTGAGGGGCTAGCCACCACAGCCCAGGACCCTGGCTTCCTCTCTACGCCTCTTACCTAAAAGACTGGAGGGGGCTAAGCTTTCCTTGGATATACTCTGAGGCTGAGATCAGCAAATCTGGATCCTCAGAGAGCATTCTGGAAAGTGTCTTTGTGGTACTAATCTAAATGTCAACAAGCCTTTCTAGAAGAGTCCCCTTCCATGATTCACCATCTCTCCCTCACTGCCACTCCTCAGATGTTCTTGTGCAATGGTCCCTCTGTCTTCTAGTCCTTCCTGTGGAAGGTGTAGATGTGTGCTAAGCCCTCGGCAGCCCCAAATGAGCCAGCGCTGCCACTGCTGATCTGCCTACCAGGTTTCCCATCAGAGCCCGCAGTCATCCTGCTCTGGTCTAAGGGACTCATCTCCTGGTGCCCTGCCTACAGTTCTTCCCCGCTCCAACACATAGTGTCACTGGAATGCTGTTTCACAGCAGTAAACTCCTGCCTCCTGGGGGGAGGTCTTAAGGAATGTCTGCCCAATTTACAATGTCTCCCTATACTGACCTGAGAACTCACAGAGATAGGAAGCTGGCAGCCATCTTGAAAAATAGGACACTATTCTCCACTCCATTAACAGTTGATTGGACTAGAAGGCTGAAGAGGACTTTACCTCCTGATATGAGGACTGGAGGAGAGAGAGGGAGACAAAAACACATGGAGACAGAAGGATTTGGCCCTTCTGTGAGGCCGTGGTTGGCCACCTTATACTGTAAGTCTTGAGGGCACAAGTAAGCAGAATGAGTGAATGATGAATCAGGTAAACAGAAGAGGCAAAGATGAAAATGAATATACTTCAAGGAACCTGCACCGCATTCCAAATATGGGTTTCTAGCCTCCCTGAAGCCCATTCTTGCCACAGAAATTCATGATTATTATAAAAAGTCCTTCTTTTTGCTGAAGTGATTTCTGTCCCCACCACCAACATGGATGAAAGCAGCAATAATACTACTATATTTCTTTAATTTTAACATGCACCATGAGCATTCAATAATTCATGTGTGTATGTGTGTGTATATGTGTGTATGTATTGTGGGAGAAAAACTTCATCAAAAATAAATTTGTATGACTTATTCCAATTTTAGAAATGTTAGACATGAAAAGCATGCATTTTAGCATTGAGGAAATAGGACATTTCAATTTTTAACTCTCTGATCCTGGCTCTTAATTAGGTAAAATGGTCCATTTAAATGCCTCATTAAGCTATCCATCTTTCCAAACAAGGCTGCCCACCATTGCCTTTCTGCCAAGCATGTTCATTTTCCTCCCTCCCTCCATCTTCCTCTAGGGCTCCCCAACAGAGGTCCGGGCAGCTGCAGGGATGGCTTGGCCCAAGGAGAGATGAGTGTTCTACGGAGGGCTTATAAGCATTCAGTGTTAGAGTGGTATAGAAGTCATCAAGCTCAAGATGTAGAACTGGAACACTGAGATCTCAAGGGAGGTGCCCACGGACGCCTCGGCAGATACTAGAACCACATTTATTGGTCTCCAGGCTGCGCTCTACTTGTTCTTTAAGACCCCTCTTCCCACCCAAAGTGGGGAGCCAGGGCACCCAGCAGGGAGACAAAGAGAGCCAGCATGGTGATGGCATAATGGGTGACTAAGAGCATGGATCTGCTTCCAGAGTGCCCAGATTCAAATCCCAGCTCCACCTTTCCCCAGCTGCACCGGCTCTGGCCAGAGACTTAATAACTCCATGCCTCAGCTGTCTTATCTGTAAAATGGGAGATTAAAACAGTATCTGTTGCATTGGGTTGTTACAGCATTATCATTAATGTGAGTAAAGTCTATTGAACAGTGCTTGGCACATACAGTGCTCTCTCTCTATATGTTTGTTCAGTAAAATCAAGCAGCCTCCAGAGATCCAAGATTTTATGAGGAGTCTGGGGGAGAGCCATCCTGGGGCATCAGGCGGACACAGTCCCTCAACACCAGGGCTGGGTTACAAAAGCTGCCAGGCGGAGACCACAGAGAGGTGGGTAGGAAGGATGCTGGCTTGCAGCTTGGGCTACACCAGTATGGAGCCCATCACCTTGCCACCACCCACCTTCTCAGGGAAGCTCCGTATTGTGAGTGTGCTTCGCCAGCGGTGCCCTTGTGAACATTGCTGGGAGGGTTGGGGGGGGGCGGGGGACACGCTGACTGGCCAGTTCCTTCTGCCTCTGAAAGCAGGGCCTGGTCTGAGGAGAGGACTTCTGAGGCTCCTGCCAGAGGAGGCTGTGAAAGCTTCCTGAAGTCTGGGTCGGCCTGGCCTGCAGCAAGTTCTGGAAGTGTAGAGCTGGGTCACAAAAGGAACTCCTCAGTAAATGAGGCATTTCTCACTAAGCCCAAAGCATCTGAGGTTTGGGGTTTGTCCTTTGCTGTTGTTTTCCAACCTGCATCTTTAAGAATTAATTCAAACAGGGACAGTGAGCTGAAAACAATTCCAACTGGCAGTTTTCCCCCTTGGATGTCCTCTGGGGGGGTGGGGAGGGGGGTCTAGAGTAAAATATGTAGAGAAAGGTTTTCACCCCTTCAGGGCTCAGAGCTCCCAGTCTCTGTCTCGATGATCCCAAAGTCTCATTCAGATCTTTATTCAACCTCTCCTCTGTTTCCTTCCTTTGCTAGAATGCTCCCACCTTCTCTCCCCACTTTCCCCACCCCTCTCACCTCCCTAGGTTTGTTTAAGGTCCTAGCTGGATTTTCAGGCAGAGAGACTGAGCTGAGGTCCCCTCCCACCTGGACCCCTCAGGGCAATTCTAGTGAAAGAACTGGGGCGAGGTGGGGGGCGGCGGTGCACTGAGCACACACACTGGAAAGACGCAGATGTCAGTCACAGCTGCTGTCCTAAAACGTGCACAGCAAGCAGGGAGGGGGCGGAGCGGAGGGTGGCCAGGGCTGTTTGCAGCTCTCAGCTGGGGATGAGGAGAGGAGGAGGGTAGGAGGGTGATGGGGAAGGTGGAGGGAGTAGGAAAGGGAGCTGGAGGGCGAGTTGCTGGCAGGGGACCCTGCTGCATAGACAAGATGAAAGCAAAGCAGATACTGTGGGCCTTGAGTGGCAGAGGGAGGCAGAGGCAGGTTTGGCCCAGCGGCAGTCTAGGGAATCAGGGAGCGTGGAATGAACACACCTTTCCCCATAATGAGAAGCCACCGGGCTTTCTTTTTGACCTCCCTGCTCTCTCTGTTGGTGTGGCAGCCTCCACAGATGGCCAGATGCACAGCGCTGACAATTTGGGGCTCCCCTTCCCAGGGGAACACAGTCTGCTCCCCACTCACCCAGGGAACCCTCCTGCCAGCAGCATGCCCCATCTTGCACCCCTTTGCAACTCTCCAGATTGAACCCATGTCCTCTGCTAAGAGCTCTGCCACAACATTGCAGGTGCCTCACGGCTAGGTATTTGGCTTTCTGTTAAGAGAATTTTATGTTACTGAAAACAAAGGGCCAGTGGGCCTTTTCCAGAATTTGAATGCAGGGCCCAGATCCATAAAGTTAAGCCTAAAGAGAACACTTTCTGCATTATCTGATCTCACCAACATGGAATTATTTTTTCCAAGACAACTTTATCTTATCTGTCTTTTAGGGATGCCATTAACCCAGGAGGTGTGACAGAGTTAAATGATAAGAGACAGGGTATGATATTAATCACTAGAATACTCAGTGTAAAAGGCACCAAGTGCTGAATAAATTAAAGCACTAGTCATGTAGTCTGGAACCAAAGGGAGAGGGGAAACTGAGGGCAACCATAATGGAGAAGAGACTTAAAATGAGCTTTGGGAACTGCAGGGGCACATGGGATTGAAGTGAAATGCAATCAGCTACTGTCACCAGCCAGCCCTGCACCAAATGGAGAAAGAAATTCAAAAAAGTAAAAAAGACACTTGCCTGCCTTTGAGCCTGCCTAAATGACAACATGCTGGCTAAGCCCAAGAAGACCACCCAGAGTCACTTTTAAACTATGCTGGGCCAGAAGGAAATTCCATGACTTCCTTGAATGAATGTGACCATTTCTCTGGGGATCCAAACTCATCACAGAACTTTGCCAGCCTCACACAGGTCTGGGCACCCTGCCCTCCCACCCTCCCTGCGGGCGTCGGGACCTTTGAAACCTCTGCACGCTTGCCCTCATTTTGTTTGCAACAGCAACAGGCATCACTCTATCAGGAACCACAGAATAACAGAAAATGAGATAATGATGGAGGGAGGTTGCCCTTGGTCTTATGGCTGGGCAAGGCTGTGATGTCCTTGTTACCAGATGATGTTGGCATAGAACTGAGTTGTGTCCAGCCCCCACTAGAAACCCCATGGAAAGGACTCTACCCAGTTACACAAAATTCTTTTGGGGAAAAGAACAAAACCCAAGAGGAGGCTGGTGCCCAGAGAAGCCTCCAGAGAATGCTTGGAGCTGGTTATGCGTCCTGGATATCCCAGCACTCATTGGTGTTACTGAATATCTCCACATAGACCCAGAGATAGGCCCTTGTGCCAAAAGAAAGCTCAAATTGGGGGTGGGTTGAGAAGGTCATCTCTATCATGGCAGGCAGAATAATGGCCCCCCCCAAAAAGATGTCTACATCCTAATTGTTGGAACCTGTAAATACGTCACCTTACATGGCCAAAAGGATGTTGCAGATCTCATTAAGTTAAGGATCTTCAGATGGAGAGATTATTCCAAATTGTTTGGGTAGACCTAACGTAACATAAGCACCCTTATAAGAGGGAGGCAAGAAGATTAGAGTCTAGAAAGGAGAGGTGATGAAGAAAACAGAAGTCAAAGTAATGGGAGGCCATGAACCAAGGAATGGGGAAGTTTCTAGAAGATGGAATGGGCAAGGACATAGATTCTCTCCTAGAACCTCCAGAAAGGAAAGCAGCTCACCTGATGGATCTTAGACTTCTGAACTCCAAAATGTAAGGTAATACATGTATATTATTTAAAACCATCAATGTGTGGCAATTGATTATAGCAGTAATAGAAAACAAATACACTGACTCATGACGCAAACCTTTTCTGGGTGAGCCTGAAACATGGCCCTCCTCTTAGCTTTCTTCATAGAGAATCCATGACTTGTGGTTCCCTCTCCTGCCTAATTAATAATGCTGTCATTAATTCTGTCATTTCTGGCTGAGAAATTGTTCTCTCCAGCTATCTAAGGGATCCACTGGTGCAGTCGAACAGTTCCCAGTGGTATGAATGCTGGAAGGAGAAAATGATCCATACGAATCCAGAGGCCTTGAGGAGTGTGAACAATGGCTCCTACTCACTGAATGAAGGGGACACTGGGAAGGATCCCCTTTAGCAGAGGGGCTTCTCAAAAGTTCCTTCCCACCCCACTTGGAGCAACATATTACATGACCCTGCCACATAGACTATGGTTTGCCTTCCCACGGTACTATCCTGGGGACACACAGGGCTCAGGGTATGTTGAAAGGACAAGTGGGTCTGAGCCCACTCCAATCCCCATGGTCACCTAGGCAGTCTGGTTAACAAATGTCAATGGAGACCTTCTGTGGCCTTCCGCACAGCCTCCTCAAGGGGCAGGTGTTTGTCTCTGTTCCCATGCTGCACAGACACAAGCTCATATTGAGATTCACTGAGCCCCAGTTGAAATAAGCCACTCTCTTCTCTTCCACCATAGGCAGCAGCTCTCAGGCCTTAAGCCTCCACGACAGAGTTGGTTCCTGTTGCATTTCAACACAGTCTGTGCTTTCCATGCAAGCTGACTGAGGCTGAAAGCCAAATTTACTAAATTCATGCAAAGACACCCAAGAGTCTATCTCTGCCTGCTCTTGCCATAGGCCCTGGGGTGGGCAGCTGAGGTGTGCACAAGAACCCTAGCACCTTGGGTCCCAACTCAAACATCCATGGAGGGCTGGGAGCATGGGTGTTGGGAGGCTCCAGTGAGGAGACTCTGGGCCCACTCCGTGTTTTCTTTGGTCAATGGATCAGGAAAAGGTCACATGACACTGTCCTCAGTGAAGAGAATTAAGGAACTGGAGCACAGTGTGGGATTAGGTTGTTGCTGTGATAAAGTCATGTCTCCCACCTTACCATGTTGATATAACCTGCCAACCACTTTACAGATGCTCCCTCATTTACTTCACTCTACTATCCTGTTATTTTCATTTTACTGAGCTTCTGTGAAATGTCACCAGACACTCACAACCAAATTACAACACCCAACAGAACAGGTTTCCGCCTCCTTCTCAGATCCCATTTCTGTTAAAAGCAGTACCATCCACTCAGATGTCCAAATAGAAATGTCTGATAGAAGCCACCTGGTCTTGTCCTACTCTACACCTCTCCATTTAATTCATTGCCATGTCCTGGAAAATCTACATCTCTGGCTATTGATGCAGGTGGGAAGGAGATAGCCCTTCACTCATTAATGTAAAATGTGAATGAACCACCACTGTGGCCATCACCTCCATGTCCCCTTCCGTGGTGTGGTGGTTCAGGGTCAAAGGGCTCTTCTTCTGATCCAAAGGTGCTTTTGTTAAAGATGCTTCTGATCAGGTCACCTTCAGTTACAGCATAGCTATGTCTCCTTGGGATGGACATTTCTCCCATCTGTATAATGCTTTCCTGAAGCTTGGGGGGGAAACTATAACTTCCCAGAAGGGACCACACATGCATTCTTCTGGAAGTCTCCCCTTGTATTCCGGGATGAACTTGACCATACCTTCTCTATGCCCCCACACTACCTCAAGCATACCTCTTTTTGTAGTTAACCCTAAGTAAGGGTATTTATTCCATTTTATGATTTTTATATTTTTACAACTAGATTGTAGGATCTCAGAAGTTAGGGCCAAGTTTAACTTGTTTTTTAATCTCCAGCCTGGTGTATTTAATCTCCAGTGACTGGTGTATTATAGGTACTTATTAATGCTTATTGGACAAATAATCTGTGAATATAAGAAGCTGGCCTGTCATCTGTGTACAGGATGCTCTTAAGAGATGAAGAAATTTCCAAGGACATAGGATGCAGAGCCTTTCAAGCAAAGCATCTGAACTTTATGAAACTTGCTTCTGGGAAGAACTAAAGCCTAGTCGGAAATCACTCCCTGAATTTATGTGATTTTCTCTAATACCAACTTTATTCCCTAGCAACAGACTTTAAAACCTCCTTAAATCAGTAGAGTGAACTTCTGTTTGTTGGTTTTTAACCAGCATGAGCACTGTGGTGTTAGTAGAGCAGTACCATGATCAAATCTAAACCTACCAGACTCGATTCAGAATCAAGCTGGGGGACTTGAATGAACGTGGTAACTATTCACACTATGAGTCACTCACTGTCCCCTTCATTTTTCATTTACTCCTTACAGCAGGCTTCTGTTACATATGGCAGACTGAATATATGCATTTATTTCTACTCTCTTAAAACCCCATTAAAACGAAAGTAAAGGAATAAAAAAGTAGGAATGTTAAAGTCAAGGAAAATGGGAGGGGAGGTAACACCAGACAAAAGATACCTGCAAGTTTTTGGAAGGTGAAAAATAGATGCATGAGTGGTAATTGACATAGCAGAGTGGAGAAAGTCAAACACGAAGGCCTAAAGCTAAGAGTTAGATTGAATCTAAGAGTCATGGTTTGGAGCACCATTATCTTAGAAATCATGGAGCTGAACACAGATTAGGGAAAAGTTGGTATAAAGGGCAATCAGACCCCCACACTCCCTGACCTCCTCCATACAGTGTGTTTATTGCCTCTCTCTAATTGTAGTGGGAAACTGAGAATATCTTCCTCTGGAGCAAATAGTCTTAAGAGGTTCTAGACTTTGAGCAACAAGCCAAAATGAAGGGCAGAGGGGAAGTGCTTTCGAGAACACAAGGGGAATGAATGAAAGTTTCCATGCTAAACAGCTTCCTTTCTCATGAGGTTCCCCCAAACACTGGCACACTGGCTTATGTTCTTCAAGCAGAAGACTGAGGACTCCTCTTTGGGGAAACTGAGTGACTAAAGAAGAAAACATGGACGGATATTGGTGGACACCCTTACATATCCATAAAACCCACTAGTCAAAAGGTTCCATCTCTGAATCAGTGAGGCCCAGCTTATGAGTGAACGGTCAAGGATCACTAGTCATTTGAAGAAAGCATCCAATATAAAGGAGGAAAATCTAAACAAACAATGGGGTGGGGGAGGAAACTCAGAGAACCAGAAGAAACGCAGAAAATTTTTTAAGATGCCAAAAGTCATATAATATCATCAGAGAGATATAAGATTTTTGCATCCATGAAGATGAAAACACTGTAGCAAAGAAACAAGTATGTATTAGTTCATTCAGTATTTACTGTACTTATTTGTGCACAGCATTATCCCAGGTGCTAGAAACAGCAATGGTCCCAGTATAAAACACATTTAACAACCCTGCCCTCATGGAGCTTTCATTTCTGTGGAGAGAGAGAGATAACACACACAGAAATAAGTAATATATAGTATGTCAGCTGCTGGCAAACACTGTGGAGAGAAAAAAATAAGGAAGGGAGATAGGCAGATCTAGCAGGGAGGGATTACATAAACATAATGGCCAGAGTCAACCTCATTGAGAAAGTGACATTTGAACATAGAAACAAGGGAGGTTGGACAGCAAACATGGGAACACAAAAAAGACTCTTACCAATTAAAACTATCATGGCCAAAAATTAAAATTCTAAGAAAAGTGGGAAGATCAGGTTGGAGAAATCACATAAAGTAAATCATGAAGACAAAGAACAATAGGAGAGAAAAAGAAGGTAGAAGATCAATAGAGAAGATCAAATCTGACTAAACTGTTTTCCAGAGACCCATATACTCATGGTCAATTGATTTGCAATAAAAGCAGATCAATGGGGAAAGAAAAGTCTTGTCAATTATCTGCACTACCACTAAATACATACATGAGAAAAAAAAAACAAAACCCAGGACTTCAACTCCTGACTACAACATTCACAAACATTAGTTTGAGATGGAGCGTAACACATTTATCTAAATATAAAAGCTAAAATCATAAAGCTTCTAGAAGAAATACAAATAAATGTGTGACCTTGGAATAGGCAAAACTTTCCCAGGACAGAAAAAGTATTGACTATAAAATAAAAAGTGATAAATTAAACTTCCAACAGAATTTAAAAGTTGTTCTTATCAAAAGATACTTTAAAGAAAATGCATAGGCAATCAACAAACTGATGAAAATATTTGTGACATATGTAACTGAGGACTTCTATTTAGGATATATAAACAACTACCACTCAATAATAAGATGACAAACAGCCAAATTAAAGGAAAATGCATGAGAACTTGAACACACATTTCACAAAAGAAGATAGATGAGAGACCAAGAGCCACATGAAGAAGTATTCGACATCATTAGGAATCAGAGAAAAGCAAAATAAAAGTACAGTGAGATACCACTGCACACCTGTTTTTTAAAAAAATAACATAATTGTAAACCTTTTTATTTTGAAAATAATTATAGATTCACAGGAAGTTGCAGAGTACAAAGGGGTCCCATGTACTCTTTCAGCCAGTTTCTTCCACTGGTTATATTTTACATCACTTTATACCAGTTTGAAGACCTACAGTTAAAAAGACTGACAAAGCCAAAGGTTGGTGGTGCTGTGGAAGAACTGGTACTGGTGTGGTTGTAAAATGGAAGCCATTTTGAAAAACGATTAGGTAGTTCTTTGCAAAGTTAAACAGTTACCATATGACTCAGCAATTTTATTTCTAAATACCCACTAAAGAGAAATGCCAACAAATGTCCACAAAAATACTTCTACAAGAATGCTTATAGCAGCTGTGTTCACAATAGCCTCAAGCCAGAAACAGCCCAAACGTTCATCAACAGATTGGATAAACAAATTGTGGAAGACTCATATAGTGGAAGGCTACTCAGCAGTTTAGAAAAGATAAAGTATGCTACTCTCCAGAGCACAAATAGATCTCGGTAGCATTGTGTTGAGCAAAGAAAGCCAAATTCAAAATAATATCTACAATGTAATTCCATTTATGTGATGTTCAAGAATGCAAAGCTAATCTACAATGACAAAACTCAGAAAAATAGCTGCCTGTAAGGGATAAAGGCCTGAGGCCACCCTTCCTGGGGTGTGAAAATGGTCTATATCTTGGCTAAGAAGTTGGTTACACAGGTGTATTTATTCATCCAAATTCACTGATCTGTACATTTAAGATCTGAGCTTGCCACCCTATGTAGATTTTACCTCAGTTTTCAAGAATGAAAAGAAGGGGAGGTGGGGAAGCGTTTCCACAATGAGAGAGAATCAGATCATGGAGGGAAGGAAAAAAGAAAAACAAAATACAAATTATATTTTTACTTTAAAATCCTCACATCACCATTTGATATTTTATTTATGTTATTATTATAGCAAACATAACAGAGATTTTATAAGTAAAACCCTGAGACATAAAGAGGTTAAATACTTTATTAAAAAGTAAGGTTTTGAATTTAGGTTTCCTTACTACCAACAAACTTAACCACCTCCTCTCTGCAGCAAAAAATACCATATATTTGAGAAGCATCTATAATGGAGAATCACTATCAGTTTGTGGGCTATTATAATTATTCCAACAAGAGTAATGGACCAAGGATTCAGCTGAAGCTTCTCTCTGTTGGCAACAATCATTTCCTGCTCCATTTTTAAATTCTTAATCACTTAGATACCTTGAGCCATCAATACTCTCGATCCATTTGCACTATAACTGCCATTTTCCAGAGGTCTAAATGCCTTGTAGATGATGCTAGAAGACGTTGCAAACCAAGATTCTTTATGGAGAGAGGCTGAGCTGCACTCAAGAGGTTTAATGCCCGAGCAAGGGGCTTCTCAAGGGGCTACCTTGTACAGCTCTTTATTTGCTAGTGCAATCTAAGGAATAACCTGGTAATTTCTCTTATTATTGGTATCAGACAGGTCCCCTCCCTGAAGAAAGTATATTCCATGAGCTGTAAGAATAGCAATGTTACAGGATACAGCTAGAAGAGCGCACATAAATCTGAAAAATCATAACCATGGTATAGGTATCATAAACTCAGATCTTTTAGGATAAGGGCATGTCAGAAAGCTGAAAGACAGTTCTATTCGCGTTAGAAGGGAACTCAGAGTTCATTCATTGCAAACTTTCACTTCACACATGCAAACCTGAGGTTCATTGTGTGTTTGTGTGGGGTCAGGGGAGAAGGGAGAGAAATGACATTGTGGAAACGCTACTAGGATCTCAGGTTCGTGTCCTGGTTTTCACGTATCAAAGGTACAGTCTCCATCGGGTTCTTAACTCCTCCTCAGGTTCTTTCCTGTAAAATGGAAATAAGAGAATCTGTCCTGACATGGTCTTATGAGAATTAAATGAAACAGGGCCTGAGAGGCTGTTTTGTCAATGCTACATTAGTGTTGGCAATTACTATTGCTCAAGATGGTAAATGGAAAAGCTAAATCTAGAACTTGGATCTCTGGAGTGCACTCCATCAGTCTGAAAAACTTACTCATTAGTGACTCAGGAAGTAGCACCTGCTTCAGGTGGCTGAGGAAGAGGAGGGCAGCTGGTCCCAATGGCATTACGGGCAATGTGGCCATGGGGTAGGGCGAGAAGCACCTAGAAACAGCCCCACATCAGGGAATTTGGCCCAGCAACTTGTTTGGAGACTGCCTTGTCAGTCTCAGGCTAACAACGGCAGTGGGGTGTGGCGAGGAGGGCAGGGCTGGGAAGAGAGGTGGAAATGTCTCAGGGCATCAGAACCAAGCACCTCTACTTCACTGTTGGCTGAGTGCACAGTGTCCTGCCGCTGTCCCTTCTTTCCCCAGTTCCTCCACAAGGGCTCCTCTGGGAACAGGTGTCCCATTATGGCAGGTACAGAAGCTCCTGTTCCTAAGATCACAATTCTGACTCCTCAGGGATTGATGCCCAGGGTAAGTGCTTGGACACTGCTTTGGGTGGAAGCGCAGCTCAGAGGAATCCTGAGTTCAAGTCCCAAGGCCATCGTTTACAAGCTGAAGCTTCCTGGGAAGAGATCCATCTTCTCTGAGCTCCAATTTCTTCCTGCTTAAATCTGAGATAATAATACTCCTTCATAATGTACTGTGAGAAAGATAATAATGCTAATTAATATTAATTAAACACTTACTGTGTGCTGGACACTGTTCTAAGCACTTGACATGGATTATCTCAGTTGTCACACAATGCAATTTTGACAACTGCCCTCGTAATTATCATGGTACCTGAGAGGTACCATGTGCACCGGTAAAGTGACATTGCCTATGAAAGAGCACCTTTATCTCCGCCTTCTGGGTGGCCCAGTGGATCTCTGATGAGAGCCTGTCTGCTGGGGGTAGTGGGAGGAGAGGAGGATTGGATGCATTCACGTCTGGGACACACAGGGAGGTGGGGCCATTACTTTATTAAGGATCAGCATCCTGAAAACCCAAACACTTGAAGAGGAGTGGCCCCTTAGACCATCAACAGAGCCAGTGGGCTGATTAGAATTATTAGAATGAGCAGAGATCCTGGTGCCATCATCTTCCTTAAGGTCCACTGCCAACCAACCCTGCAAGGGGCCAGAGAATTAGACTGCCTGGCTTCTCCCTTCCTGGGAGCTGCCTCCCTGCAGGGGGCCAAAGTGCTAAAGGGCCAATAACTGTGCTAGCAAACCCAGCCTCTCACCCTGGCTTCCACAGAAGGCACATCCTCAAATACAGATAGCTGGATGGTACCCAGGAGGCAAAGTGGCTGGTACCGATGGCCATTTGGATCCTACCACTGTTTGCTCTGTTTAGCTGCTTCTCATGGACAGTGAGACTTGGAAATTTTTCCAAATACCTCCTTGACTTAGGTGTGAAGATATCTGCCTGGATGCTAGGACATATTTGTCTGGAATCCAGGTCTGCCACCCTGGGCCAAGGAAGCATAACCCAAGGATGATCTGCCATGTTGTTGGTTTAATTACAGCATCCAGCAAGTGCCGTATTAGCAGGGTAGCAAAATGAATGTGACCCGGAAGCCCCACCTAACAACCTGATTTTAACTGAAGGCAGGTAGTGGTTATTAGAGTAATATCTTTTACCTGGGGCAGGTTGTAGTTCACAAAGGATACATACATGCTACTTCATTAGATGCTGATGACAAGCTGTGAGCTAAGGCAAGTCTTGTCCTCATTTTACTGCTGAAGAAACTGAGGTTCCATCACGCTAAGTGACTTCCCTGAGGTTACTGCTGAAGAAACTGAGGTTCTGTCACACTAAGTGACTTCCCTGAGGTTGTGCATTTAATAGAAAATTGAGCTAGAACTTGATCCTAACTCTATTAACTCTGCGTCCCTGGCCGTTTACTCTGGACTGCTCAAGTTGGTAGGACTGAGTGCTGTGAGTCAGAAGAAGGCATTTCACTGTGGTTCACTTTGAGGTTCCAGGAATTCAGGGTCTCTTATTATGTACCTACCAGTCAGTTGCCCTGGTTCTGAAATGGCAACCATAATATTTTCAAATAGGATAAGTGAAGTGCTTTGGGACAAGTGGCCATACATAGTAGGCACCCAATAAACGTTAATTGTTGTCAAATATGATAAACTGTTCCCTTTCATTAAAGTTACTTTCCAGACTCATGTATTTAAGATTGATTCCATCAAGAGCACTCAGAGGAAAGCATCTCAGAAACCCACTGGAAAATATATCAATATACTTATATTCCCTTGATTTTGTTAAAGTGCTTTTTGTCTGGACACACAATTATCAAATTAACTGATAGAAACCAAGCTCCATTCTTTTGGATGGCTTGCCCCAAAGACATTTACATGGGGTAGAATCCCATCTCTGAATTTGGGAGGGGGTTCTTATAGACCACTTGCATCCATATGATTATTTTTTCTTCCTTCCTCTCCTCTCTGCTGCCCCTTCTGTCATCAAGGGCCCCTGCCTGCTGCCCCATCTGTGACCCAAACCTGCAAAGCGGTGTCTCTGAGCCCACACTGCCAGAGAAATCTCACTATGAGTGGCCCCACCCTTCTTAGGTTTGCGCTTCGCCCCGGAAGAGAGCTTCACAAAGTCCTTTCTGGAACAGGCTTGAGGAAGATTGAAACTACCATGACACACAATGCATACTGTTATTTGTTAACTGAGGGGCAGATCTTTATGATATTTCTAAGAAGGAGCTAGATGCCCCCTCTTCTTGCCTGTCAGGCTTTTCAGGGTTTGCTCCTTTACCCTGTACTTACTCTACAGGCTCTTGTTTTTCAGACCATGATTTCAACAGCCACCCCTATGTTGTTAATCCAAACCTCCAGATAGGTTTCTCTCTTGGTATGCAGACCAGTAATTCAAATATCCCTTGACCTAACCCTTTGACTATTCTAAAGTCATCTCAAGTTCATTTTAACCAATGAGTAACTCAAGATCTGTTGTCTTCATATCCACTCTTCATTCTCATTCCTATTTCAGTGGATATCACTATTGGGCCATTGAGGCCATCTCTGAGGATAGCCATCCTGGACTCCTTCAGTTCTTAATCCCCACATCCAAACAATTACCAAGCCCTATCAATTCTTCTTTTTTTGTTGTTGTTTTTTTTTAATTTTTAAAAATATTTTATTTGTTTTTGAGAGTGAGGAAGAAACAGAGTAAGGGGCGCCTGGGTAGCTCAGTTGGTTAAGCATCTGACTTTGGCTCAGGTCATGATTTCATGGTTCATGGGTTCAAGCCCCATGTCGGTCTCTGTGCTGACAGCTCAGAGCCTGGAGCTGTCTTTGGATTCTGTGTGTGTGTCTCTCTCTCTGACCCTCCCCTGCTCACACTGTCTCTCTCTTTCTCTCAAAAATAAATAAAACATTAAAAAAAAAAAAAACACAGAGTCCCAGCAGAGGAGTGGCAAAGACAGAGGGAGACACAGAATTTGAAGCAGGCTCCAGGCTCTGGGCTGTCTGCAAAGAGCCTGACGTGGGACTTGAACTCACAAACCTCAAGATCATGACCTGCACCAAAGTCAGATGCTTAACTGACTGAGCCACACATGCACCCCAATTCTTCTTTCTAAATCTTTTTGATTGATGTCTTCTCTTCTTTTTCCCCACTGCTAGTACTCATGTTTATATGCTCATTCATTTGTTCTTTCATTTGGTCATTCATTCATTCAACAAATGTCTACTGAACAGCCACAATGATCTTATCTCACTGGTCTTATTTTGGCTGTCATCTGCTCAGAGTAATGTTTCTTGACCATCCTGTCTAAAGTTGCTTGCCTAAGTCAGTCTTTTCATCAGACTGCCTAATTTGATTTTTCCACAACATTTAACTTCTTCATTTATTTTTTCACTTATTCTATGTTTATTCCACTAGAAGGCAATCTCTATGATATCAGAGATTTTATCTTTTTTATCATGGTATTCCAATCACCAAAAACATCATAAATGCTTAATAAAACTTACCTGAGTGAATGGAGACTATGCTTAGAGACAAGGCATTAACTCCTATTCTATCTCCCTCCTGAATTTTTGCAAAAGTCTCCTTATATGTCTACTGGTTCCCTCCAATCTTCCATACAGACTTTAGAAAGAGTGATTTATTTTTCCCAACTCCTAAGCCTGATCTCATAACTCTCCCATTTTAAATATTCCAGTGGTTCCTCACAATTTCTTGCACAAAATCTGAGCTCCTTTGCATTAAATAAAAGGTATTTGATGATGGGACCTCACCTAACTATCCAGCCTCTTATCCTGCTAGCCCCTAACCTCAGTACCAGCCAATAACCCTACTATCTATAAACTTTAGCAGTACTGAGCTATTGTTCTTCAAATAATCTTGATACAACCTCTCTTAGTCTTGCCCATGATGTCCTCTGTGTCTAAAATGCCTCTTGTTGCTTACCTAGAAGACTTCTGCTCATCCTTCAAGCATGAGATTAAGTGCTACTCGGTGAAGCTTTCCCAAATCTTCAGGCAGGTAATCATCATCATCATCATCATCATCATCATCATCACCACCATCACCACCAGCAATAGCATCATCTTCATCATTATCATTACTTACCATTTATTGATCAATTATTCTTTGTTAGCACATGCTAAATTCATTTAATCCTCACACAGCACAATAATGTCAGCCAAATTGTCTGTATTATAGGTGAGGTTCATAGGGGTTCAGTAACCTGCCCAGGTGTTACAGTAAGAATAGAAGTAGGACTCAAATCCAAGGTTGACCAACTCCAAAGAGATTGCTTTTCAACCACCATGCTGGGTTCTTTTCCACTGTTTCCACTGGTCTTTGTATATACCCCCATGATAACACACATTCTATTTCCATATCATTGAGCATGTCTGTCTCCTCATAACACGGTCAGTGGTTTGAGAGCACAAATTTGACTTTCATCTTTATATCCTCAGCAATGTGATGAAAGCTGGCATTTAGTAGGTGCTTTATGAATAATAAGTAAGTGCATTAATGTAAGCTTTCTCAGCTTCAGCGTTGTTGATACTTTGGATTAGATCATTCTTCATTGTGAGGACTGTCCTGTGCATTGTAAGATATGTTAAAAAGAAGCAGACCCAAAATGGAGTATTTTGCTAAATGTCACCAAGACTTAATCCCTAACTCAACTGCACCAATCAGTCTAGAATTTCCTGATCAGCACTAATGAGGTTATCTGCATGATAAGAACCCCTGCTCTTCCCCTTGACCTTGCTTATAACAATCCTTTCTTTCCTTTGGCTAATAACCTCCACGTCTTGCCTTATTTCTGCCTTGTTCTGTCCTTCCATTCCGTACAACTCCTTGGAGCTCTCTTCCGTCCATTAGATGGGATGCTACCCGATTCATGAATTGTTCAATAAAGCCAATTGCTTTAAATTAGTTGACTTTTGGTTTTTAACAGATATTTAGCAACATCGCTGGTCTCTACTCACTAGATGCCAGTAGTCTCCTCCTACCCGAGGTGTGACACCAAAAATGTCTAGTGTCTCCTGGGAGAACAAATTGCCCCAGATTAAGGACCACTGTGTTAGGGTAGCTAGTAAATGACTGTCAGCTGAGAACCTAATCCCCATTATCTCACCTGACTCTGCAGCCCAAATTGTGAGCCACTCATGGTCTCATGAGGGCCAACTTCTAATTATGATCCTGATGTCAAAATAGATCTCAGAGTTAAGTGATTCTCTTCTTGACCTGCATCCCAATCCTAACAGAAACGAAATAGATCCCGTTTTCTATACAATATGACCACTATCTACCATTAATAAAACTAAACCACATTTTCATCTGAACCTCCTGTCACTGAAGTACTCCAGCACAGCTAAAGATGGAATTCCTTTTAGTCCACTCAGAGGCTACCTCCTCCATGAAGCCCTCCTTGATTTTCCTGGTCGGACTTGACCTTTCCTTCTTATAGATTACCATAGTACACCCTTTGTAGCTCTTCTCTGGCATTTTATCACTTGCTCCTGTGAATGTTCTCATTCACTTCTCCTTGCTGTAGTGCACAAACTCTTGGTTCATAACATATAAGATGGGAATAATACCAATAATATGGGATTAAATTAAACACATCATTAGATGGAAAATACATGGGAAATGTCCCAATACATAGTAAGCATTCTAAAAATGTTGCTATTAATTGTAGTTTTGTGTCTTTGAAGCACTTTGCACTATGCTATGGACATAGGAATTTTCAAAAAATTTTTTAAAAAATTTTTTATGTCTTTATTTTATTTTGAGAGACAGAGTGAGCAGAGGAGGGACAGAGAAAGACAGAGACCCAGAATCCGAAGCAGGCTCCAGGCTGTGAGCTGTCAGCACAGAGCCCAATGTGGGTCTTGAACCCACGAACTGTGAGATCATGACCTGAGCCAAAGCCGGACGCTTAACCAACTGAGCCACCCAGGTGCCCCTCAAAACTATTTTTGAACAAGTGAATGATTGCAACAGCATGGTTCTTTGAGGATCAATGTAACCATGCATCATATTTCAGAGGTTCCCATTCCACTGCAGATCTTTGAATGGGAACTATCTATTCTCCAGTGCCGCAATGCTCTACTTGTTAGGTGGGCCCCAAACCATCCTGTTCTTTTACATCAGTTGACCTCAACCTTTTTATTTTTATGGCAATACTCTGTGAGATGGTACACACTCTTAGAAATGTGGCTACGTTCAGGGCAGGAGGAGTGAATGAGAACATGTACATTGAAAAATCATTCCCAAGAGAATTCCTGGTCCACCTCCTTTCACCCCCCACAC
The DNA here is from genome assembly GCF_006229205.1 of Suricata suricatta. NCBI lineage: Eukaryota > Metazoa > Chordata > Mammalia > Carnivora > Herpestidae > Suricata > Suricata suricatta. Next base: position 132,592,304 of record NC_043702.1, on the reverse strand, counting down.
CCTGTATTGAAAAGTGTGCCCTTGTGGCACCTGGGTGGCTCAGTTATTTGGGAGTCTGACTTTGGCTCAGGTCCTGATCTCATGGATCTGGAGCTCAAGCCCCATATCTAGCTCACTGCTGTTAGCCTGTCAGCCTATAAGCACAGAGCCCACTTAGGATCCTCTGTCCCCCCTCTCTGCCCCTCCTCCACTTGCACTCTCCCCCAAATAAATAAATATTACAAAAAAGAAAATATAAGATAAATGTGTTCTCGCCTACCTCTCTTGAAAAGACAGGACCTGTGTATAAAATGTCCTGCTCCTTTATTTTCTCAACATGGGTGATGCATTCTCTCCTTTTCAACCCAGCTTGAGGTTTAGTTAAAACAATGGCAACCCAGGAAAAGACAAGTTTTAGAGGTTTTTCAGTCTGCTTAGAGGTTTGGTCCTAATCTGTGTGTGCATGTGCACACATGCATGAGTGTGTGTAAGTGCATGCACAGGGGGCAGGGAGGATGGAAGTAATTTATTCTGGCAACACTGAGTGAGTGAGGGCTATTAAGTCATTTCTGTTCCCTTCACCATAAATGGTTATACAGGGTGTCTCCCAGTAGACAAGCAGTAGCACCAAGTGCAAAAAAATGTTAGTTACAAAGATACTTACGTTCTTTGCTGCTAAGACCTGTGTACTGATAGGAATATATCAGAACCAACATAGGAGAGGGAGATGGAGGGAAAATGATAGAGAAAATGTATATGTTTTGCACTAGACCATCCTTGCAACCTAAACGCTGTTTGGAGATTTGCTGGAACAAAGGGTCTTTCCTGGTACCTGCATGATAAGGAGCCTCTCAGCAAGGTCCTTTTGCTTTAAGAAAGTAAACCCCCAAACTGTTCTCCTTCATTAGTTCCTGCCACACATTCCAGATACAAGGAAGATACAAGGCTCTCGGAGGCCTTGGGTTTTGATGGGATCTTGATGCCCAACCTATTGAATTTAGTATTTAAGTCCTGATCCCTTCATTCGCCAATGAGCATAACTTTTCCTAGAAAAGACAGCCTCTGCAGAAAACCAGGACGCGAATCCTTGGAATTCATCATAGATTCTCCTCGTGTCTGCATAGGAGAGCGGATGACGCAGGTTAGGTCCTTGCCAGGAGAAAGGGACACTGGTGAGAACACAGGGTGGCCCCATGCTGCCCCAGGGAGGTCTGTTGCAAAGACAATGGCAAGCAGTGAGGGTGTCACCCATGAAATTCCTGCCGGGGGATCCTGACCCATGGGCCCTGGCTCACCTGCTTCCTGATCCACACTGTCTTGCGAACTGGTTTCTGGTATTCAGAAATAGCTCAAGTGAAACTTGCCATGTGGATTACACTTCCCCCAAAGGACAGAGCTCTCCTGGTTTGCAGTCCTGAATCATCAACTTACACCACCGCTCTGCATGGCAGAATTGAAAGCAGGTTTGGAAATGTTTGCTGCCAAGTGTAGGTGCCTCTGTTCCTTCAGGCAGCTTGGGAGGAGCCTGGGAGCAGCTGTCCTCATGCAGCAGCGCCAACAGCTCAAACTGCCCGCTCACAAAAGGATCAGGCATCCTAAAATGGTCATGCAGACCGAGAAGGGGCAGGGCAGCATGGATGTGAAGGCAAGGGAGGAGAAAGAAATGAAAAGACTTTAAAAGCATGCTCTTTCCAGCCCCCGCTGAGAATTTTAAATGCCTTCTCCACTGACATTTTTGAAGTCTGCATTTTATTGTCTGTTTAACTTACCCAGCCAGCCGCTGGGGCAGGCGAGAGCTGTGTCGTTGCATGTTTGTGTCTAGTACTGAGTGTGCTGCTGGCTCTCAGGGAAGAAAATAATATGCCTAAAATCCCCTGCACCAGCGGGTGGCCTGGGCCCAGAATATGAAAGCCAAAGGAGAAATCTCCTCTCCGGGTGGTGTGAAGAGGCCTCGAGATCCCCAAAGTTGCAAATGTAAATGCAGGGAAAGGAAGGGAACATCAAATACTGATTTCTGGCTGGAAATGTATCTTGGCCTTGCAGATTGGGAGCCTGAGGTAGGGGTGGGGAGAAAGTGGGGGGCAGGGTGGAGGTTGAGAACTGAGAGGTTTACCCTTCCAGGGTGGAAGGCACAGAAACCAGCCCAGCGTGGCCCTTGCTAGAAGATGCATGTCTTAGTCCCAAATAGGAGGTCGCCTTGCTGGGAGCAGAGTGTAGTCTGGGGCTCCTAGGCTCAGCAATTTCCCAGACTTGCCTGTGGCCCTGCCCTCCCAGGCTACAATCACACACATTCATGCATTCATTCACTCTCCATTTGCTGGACCCCTTCTCTGCACCAGGCATTGTGCAAATACCAAGCACATAAAAGTATATGAGATATACACAGGCCCATGTGGAGCTCTCGTTCTGAGGGGCAGAGCTGTAGAGGATGGTAAATGCTATGAATACATAAACGGAATAGCATGATAGTCAGGGTCCCCCTTCTGTTCCCCTCCTTCACACGCCAAGCAAGAGCCATGACCTAGAGTGTCCTGGAGTATAAGGGAGTCCCCTCTTCTACTCTCAACTGAGATCAGGGAACTGTCCCAGTCAGCCTTGGTCAGTTGGGAGGGAAAACTGAGATAAGTCCATTCAAAGATATCCTGCAGTTTGAAGGTCTTGATGATAAGGGGAAGAAGGATAAAGGGGGAAGGAAGACCGAAGGAAAGAATGGGACCCTCTTTTTATTACCACGATTTCATAGCCCAGAGTCCGGAAATTTTCTTTAGTAAGGAATATACATGTCTGACTTTCGAAGGCCAATGCTAATTTGTTAAAATTCACTTTTGTTGTTAGGCTTGATTGCAATTCAACTCCTGGCATGAACGATTGTACATCTGGACAAGACTGTTGGAAATGTAGTAGAAGGAATTTGTTATGGACACATTAAAGAAAGCTGCTACAAGAAATAAGCCTCTGCAAGGCCAAGATATTTCCATTTACTGCATGTCTACCACATGCCTCACATCTCATGTTATTTCACTTACTCTTCATGAACAGTCCTTCTGGGTAGGTACGATTTCTTCTTTTTTACAGCTGAGTGAACTAAGGCTTGGAGAAATTAAGTACCATACATGAGATCACAAAGCTATTAGGTGGTACAGCTGGGATTTGAACTATAAGCTAGTTTACTGAGTTCAAGATAAATGTGGAGGAAAAATTCCCCAGTTTTCCAGAATTGGGTCAGCAAAAATAGCAATGAAATCTCACCGTGGAATCTTGTTTTGAGGGTTGGGATGGGGATGGGGGGTCCTTGGGAACCACGTCCCATTGTTATTAGCAGCCAAACAATTATCCTTCAAAATGTCCATTTTCCCCTTTAGAAGAGGGCCCCATGCTCCAAATCAGTGCTCCAGCACCTGGGTCCCCTTCTTGGGAGGTCTTGTTCTTTGTTCAGCCACTTATGTTGTCATCTGTTACTGATTTCATGGAAAGTGATTTGCATTATAAAAGGAACCTTCAGGAGACAGTGCCATAAACTAAACAAGGGTCTGAAACGATGGTGGGATTTTCAGACACTCTGATAAGCCTCAGAGGGACCTGGTAGCAGGATATTCCCTTCAGGAGCCCCAGGATTCAGCTTTTTCCATTAAAATAGCAAACACCTAGAGCCCTGCATAGACAGGAGTCATCCTAAGTGATTGAACCAGCTCCAGAGATGCCAAGGACACAAACCGCTGAGTGTGCGAAGGTCTGGACCCTCCTTCTCTGTGGAAATTATGCAACAGGCCAGCTACCCATTCCTGAAGTCAATTACTCTTCTAATTTACCCACCTCAAGAAAAAAATCTCATCCACAAGGCAGGTGCTAGACACACAAGGGCATTGACAATATCTTCTCACTGATTCATCCTTTTCAGTCTAGGGTCTTTGTTGAACAAAACCTTGCCCCAGAGGGTGGTGAGCTCCACAATGCTGGCAGTATTCAAGTCAAGGTGGACTGGGATATGGCATTGGGAATTTGTGGGGTTTTTTAAAAAACTATTTTGAGAGAGAGGGAGAGAGCACGGAAGGGGCAGAGAGAGAGGAAAAGAGAGAGAATCCAACGCAGGCTCCATGCTGTCTCCCCAGAGCTCCAACACACAAATCACGAGATCATGACCTGAGCTGAAACCAAGAGTGGGATGCTTAACTGATTGAGCCATCCAGGTGCCCCAGGAATGTGTGTTTTAAAGTGTTGGTCCTGGAGGAGGCTCTCGTGAGATCTCTGTAAAAATATAGAAATTGGGTACCCTCGGAAAAGGACACTGTTGACTGTCAACCAATACTAGAGAACATCAATAAATCAGGAGACAGGGTGACCAGGATGTGATTTGAGTGGACATAATTGCAAATGATTTTCGCATTGAGACAGTTGAAACCCAATGAAATGTAATATGTTACTGACAGGGATATGGTTTGAGTGACTCCATATAAGCTGAAAGGAATAGAACTTATCAGTATTTACTTTCCCAAGACCATCCTAGGAAGCAAACAGCTAGCTCGGGAGCATATGAACTTTCTGCTATAACCCAAAAATGTGTTGCTGGGCAAGGATACTTCAGCAGGAGCTCTGTCACAGATTAAAGTCATTCAAGGTCATCCACTTCCCTTTGCTCTAAAGCTTTAATCACAGTAAGCTCCTGATTATCAGTTCTATCTTTCAAATACTCTGACACTGGATGAAAGATCTGAGAAATCTGGCCTCTGAAATGGAATATCCCCCATAAAAAAATGCAGATGGAGACATTTGAGTTTGTATGTCAATTTATCGCAAACCTGGTGATTATGTCAGTCAATGAAGCCTGGACCTACTCAACAAATGGCTGGTTGCAGGAGGAACACAGTGACCATGCCAAGGTCCTACATTATAAGAGACCTCACCTGAATGAAGTCTGAAGGTCTCAGGTAGCTCCATGCTCACCCCTTTCTCGCTGAAGCCCTTTCCAGCTCTGATATTCTATGATTCAAGAGTTCTCTGACTCATCCCAAGATAGAGCCTGAGGGTATCTGCATGGCCTCAGATGTGACCAGATGAGCAAGGTAGCATGAAGAGAGGACTTGGAGAGGAGGCCCTGGCCATCTTTTTCTGAAGCAAACCTCCTAAAGAGACAGAAGAACCAGAGCAAAGGTTCTCAGAGATCTTTTAGAAACAGAAGGATCTATTCCATTCATCCTTTCCTCCTTGACATTTCTTAGAATCAGAAAAGTTGGAAATTGTTGTAATGCTCTGAGAAAGACTTTTAAGCTAGTAAAAAATCTCATACGCCATTGGAGCCCTAAAGTCTATCATTCCCCAGGGATGGTGCAGTGGACGAGGGGAAAGACACAGTACAAGATGGTGCTTCTAGGCTTCTATCCTGAGACCACATTACCATGTGGAAAACCATCTGGAACTCTACCAAATCCCTGCAAACCAAGTCATCACAGATATTTCCAATCTGAGATACGAAAGTAGAGAAATACAACAGGTTTTCAAAGCAGCAGTTGACTCACCCCGATATTGTTAGGTTGCTGGTCTCAAAAAAGAGCTGGCATTACCATTGCCATGGGAACCTCCACTTTGACTCACTGATATTCAAACCTACTGCTGGAAACATCCTGTTCCTGTCCCTAATTGCAGCTCATGACCTACTTCTACTTGCTTGAGCAAGAGGCCTTGGTGAGATACCTTAGAGCCAGGAAACCCCAAACCCCTGCTCTGGAATTGGCTTCCTTCCCTCTCTGACAGGGAGTAAGGCATTTTTGCTCCATGGTTCAGTGTTGCCCCAGTCACAATATTAAGATTTATTGATGTTTTAAGAGTTTAATAGAGCTTGAAATGGATACACCATCTGTATATATGGACAATCCTTTCTCCCCACTACGTTTGTCAAGTTGGGAACCAACGCCCACAGGTTTTGGTCAAACTTACCAGAGCCTTGCCCTCATCTCCAGATAGCCTACTGCCACAGCAGATAGCTTAACTAGCCCAAAGAAATGGCAGATGAATATAGACTGGCCTGATGACAAAGAGATGGGAGGGGAAAGGGGAAAGGATGAAGGGTAAGGTCAAATGAAGACTGTCAGAGGATGTGGACACAAAATTTTCATCACTTTCTCAGGAAGCTCATCATCTCTGTCCCACTGCTTACCTGTGGCCATCCTTAACTGTCTTCTCTTCCTCTCTCCCACATCCGACCCATCACCAAATTTTAGCCATATTATATCCAAACAATATCCCAGATTTACCCACTTCCCTCAATTCCTACAGGCACCATCTATATCCAAGCCACAATTTGGGGGGCGGGGGGAGGGTTGGACTTCTATAACAGCTTCCTAACCATTCTCCCACTGTCAATTTTGCTTTTATCTAATCCATCTTTCATATAGTTGCAATAAGTTAAAATCTAAAACTATAAAACATGTCACATTTTTGCTCAACAAAGGCTTCCCATTGTGCTAAGCACATAAGTCACATAAACCTTCTGCTCATCCACAAGGTCCTAATGATCTCTAGGACTCTTGTCCCTTTGACTTTGTCTGAATGGCTCTCCATACCATGGGCCCAACACACTGGCCTCTTTTCTCCAACACACCATGCTCCCTTCCTCTTGCAGCCCCCATGTTCTTTCCCCCCACCAGATCTCAGTTTAAATGCCATTTCTCCAGAGAGGAGTTCTAAGACTCTTCTGATCTGAGTTATGACCCTCTGATACACTCTCCCAGAACCCTGTCTATTTTCACCCCAAAGAACCAATCTCAGTTTATTACATTAGTGGTTCTCCAAGTATGGTTCCTAGAGTAGTATCTCATGGAAACTCATTAAGAAGGCAAATAATGAGCCCCACTGGAGACATCCTGAATCAGAAACTGTTTTAACCAGTCTTCCAGGAGATTCTGATGTACACTAAGGTTTCAGAACTAGTGCTGTATTGTTATTCCTGTGGCAAATTGATTGACACTTGTCTCCCCAACTTGAATGAAAACTCCATGAGGTCAGTGGTTGGCATAGAGCAGGCACCTAATGAGATTTTATTGAGTGAACGAATTAATAAATGTGCATTACAATGGTTCACTGGGAGAGATACTGTTGTGGCCAAGATTAGAAATGTAGTCCCTGGGTAGGCTCCTGAAGCTTGCTCTGTTCCACAGACTTTAACGGCTAACCCTATAGCCAGGTCCTGGCCAAGACTCCGCTCACAGCAAGTTTCTAGGCCATATACATTATGCTGTTATTCTAACCCATGGAGCCCCTGATGTACAGACAGCAGATCTGCTGCCCTTCTTCCAGCCTTACACACCTGAAAGGTTTTTGGCAACCAGAGTTGTACCACTGTTTCCTCTACCCTTTATATCCTTCTTCTGGAAATCTCAGAGCTACATTGAGGGTAGCATGAGTTCAGCTTAGTCTTTTGAGAGCAGAACTTCCTGCTTAAAAGCCAGAATTAATGGAGAACTGCTTCCAGAGAGGACTAAGCACACGAGAGTAGTCAACTCACAATAGCTGGCAGGTACTGAGCTTTGAGTATGTGCCCGACACCACAGAGAAATGCACAATTCCATATCATCCCCAAAACAATGCCACGAATTGGGCTCTTACTCTAAGTCACATATTTTTTTTAAATAAGCCTTAAAAAGATTAAGTATCTTGTCTTACATCACTCCTTTCATAGTGGTGGACCCAGAACCTAACCTAGTTTTGTCCAAATGCTCCTTGTTCTTAAGCATTATACTCTGCTATTCCCCATCAGAGAGAGCCACAGACTCTTAGCGCCTCTTCTGGGACAAACAGCCAGCCTATTGGGTGATTCCAAGCAGCTTGTTGGCACCAAAGGCTTTCTACTCAGCAGTGCCAGGGAGTGCCCTAGGGTGCTAGCACACCACCAGCCAAGTGTGTGGTTTATCATCTACCTGCTAAATTACAAAGTGCAAAAATGTAGCATCATTACCATGTGCATGTATCCTGGACCTCGAATCTTTTGCTCAAACTTGTGCTCAGACATGACTCCCATTAGACCATGGACCCCGCTAACACCAGGCCAGAGACAAGACCAACTGGAGAAACCATGGGCTTGAGTCAAGTAGTCATGGCTGTCTCTGTTCACAGTATACAAACAAGCAGAGTTAACTAGCAAGGAAGTGAGAAATGTTCACCTTTGAAAGGTGCTAAAATTCCTTTGGGCTGCCAGGGGTTATTTATGACAGCAAAAGACTCTTTTTTTCCCCCTAGATTAAACTGTATTTGTCAGAAAATGAGCCTCTAAAACCCAAACAACTTTTTACTAACAGAATCAGGTCTACCATTACAATTCAGAGCCAGTATTTTGTTCTATTTCAGTACCCACAGTGGTCTGGGTCTGTGCCATGTGCTATAGATAATATAAAAATTAATAAAACACATTTGTCCTCAAAAAGCTTGTAATTGGCTACATGGGATGGTTGGGGGGGGTGCATGCAGAGTGTGAAGGATATTGGTGAGTAGTGGAAAAAGTGCAGTAAAATAAACTATGGCAGAACCTCGGTGCCACGGCCAAGTGCTTGGGTGTCTCAGGGTAAAGAGACATCAAATTCAGTAGAATATTTCAGGGGTGCCCTCATAAAGAACATGATTTTCTGAGCTGGGCCATAAAGATGGCGAGGAAAGAGGGAAGGCTCAGGCAAAAGTGCAAAGGTGAAAATATTGCAAACACATTTGCAACATCTTGAGCTGAGTGACCAGACTAAGACCAGAGACCTGGAACCAAGCCAGAGCAGAAGCAGGGAGTGGAGCTAGCCCAGAGGACTGCGAGGTATAGTGGCCTCACCACGCTTCCTCCCTTATCCCTTGGTCTGACAATTTGAGTTTCTAAACATGCTGCGTCTAAAAGATTTCTATAGTCTTCCAGCCTGCCAAGAGTGTGCAACTGGCCTCTCTTTCTGCCTTCTCACATTCTGCTCCTCCTTTCTGGATGGCAGCATATTGAAAGGTCCCGGGCACACACTAAAGTTGGTGCATGCCCCCTGCCAAGCCTCTCCTAATCCACTCAGGCTACACTGCATCAATGATCCAAAAGTAGAAGCATCCTGATGATATAAGGAAAGGGGAGTCAAGCTATGTGGCCTCTGGTGTCCCTGCCACTTGGTCTGTGGTACTTTGGGCAAATGACTTACCCTGTTGGTTCCCAATTTCCTCAATTATAAAGCAAGAGGATTAGATATAGTAGTCCCAGAAGACTTTTCCCATTATAAAATTTTCTGACTCCATCCATTTTATCATTCGACTTCTCTTTGAAAGGGACAAGTCCCTTCTTTCTGAAAGGAAGCATCACATAATCAAAACAAGATTTAATGGGATAGCATAAACAAAGTGCTAAAGAACTGGGAATAGAGGGGAGGTGCTTGAATGTAATAGCATATATAATAATACATAATAGCATGGCAATAATATAATATAATAGCAGGTCAGTCCCTGACTGAAGGGGAGCAGGAACGTGTGTGCCTCACAATAGAGAACCACGCAGGTGTTCATGAGAGCAAAGCTTGCGCAAGCGGGCTGGCAGCATACAGTTGTGTAGAGGTGGTACAATTAAAGTGTCTTCATCTGTTGAGTTATTCAAATACACTTATAGAATGTTCTATCTTGATTTTTCTTTTTAAAAGGTATGACTTTTAATACCAGTTTTAGAACATATGAAACTGATTTCACTCATACAGTTCCTTTTATCATTGTAATTTTAATAATTCTATTACATTTCTAAAACTGTCCTTTTCTTTTGGAAGTGGGGGATAGGGCATCTCCAGGTCCCTTCAGGCCTCCTCAATGCCACTACCAAAAGTTTATGTTAGTTGATAAGAACTTCTTTATAACACACATATAGTGCTGCCATTAACAACCTTCTCATAAGGAGACAAATGACTCCGCAAATGGAAATCCCCTCATTTTCCCATATCCAACCAACAGATAGGCTAGAGAAAAAAACATAGCAGGATGTAAACCACCAGATTTGTCTGTCAGCTGGAATGACAGCTCATCCCATCTTACACTGTCTGCTCTGGGATGAGAACAGAAGAACAGCCCTGGAAAGCAAATGCCAGGTGTCTTTGTGTCTTAAGATCCTGGATCCCTTTATATGTTGAGCCATGTGAGCTCTGAACTCTGTCCTTCCTCTGGGTGAGGCTGTACTGGTCTTGGGTATATCTTTTTCCAAGTATGGGAGAACAGGACAGAGGGCATCTGAGTCATTTGTAAGGGATGGAGATGGAGTCAGTTCAAGGCTGGTGGGAACATGTCCCTTGGGGCTCTCCCCTTGCCAAGATCTGGCTCAGCAGTGGGAGAGGGACGGAAGAGGGATGTGTGAGACAGAGTCCAGTAGAGGTAGGATACAGGTGTGGTCTAAAGGCAGGAAGTACTGGAAAGCATTTGTTCTGGGAACTTTAGCCTGGATATAAAAATTTTCTAGTTATTCTTCCTACGGAGAGAACTGTGAGATAACGACAGTGTTTTTGCTTCCAGCATTCCAGCAGCTTTCTTCCTGTGTCCTATTGTCTGTCCCAAGCACTGTTGTCCTTCTATAAAGTTAAGTGTAAAATACTGAGGTTTTGCTAGTTTAAAGCTCTTTTCTGGTGGGCTGTTTAAATCCTCTAGTTATTCTTCCTGCAGAGAGACAAACCAGTGATGAGTCACTCCACTGTCCCCTGTCCTTATTTCTGTATCATTTCTGCTTCGCTCCCAGAAGCCTATATGATACATTTTAGGCCAAGGCTAACAGGATTCCCAAAACCCTTGGAAAAAAGGAAATATGAGACCCATTTCATAAATAAGAAAGCTGCATCTCAACCAAGGAAAAAGAGCCTGGTAGGGTTGACATGGAAAACTTGAGGCTGGGTAAGATGAGACATGCACGGCCAGCTCTCGCGCCCTGGGGTGAGATGATGGACACAGCTTGTCTTTTCACATCTGGGAAGATGTGACTGCTTGCCTCTTCCTCCCTCTCCTGAGCCCCAGGTCCCACCCATGGTTGACATTCTCAGACGTCACATCCACAAACAAATCTCTCTAACACCTTCCAGTCTCCTGGAGGAAGGTCCTGCTGGGGGACTCCTATAAGTATCACCCATCCAGGGAGTACCTGGCAGAGAGGAATCTGAAAAGTGCCCCCTGCAGAGCTGAGGTCTAGAAATGTCTGCTAGGTCATCTATCAAGATCAAATTACAGCAAATTTGCCCTTAATGGAAAACAGGCTGAGAGAGCAAGGTAATGAATCTGCAAATTTGGCAGCATGCCCCTCACTGCAAAGACTGGTCTGTGGGTTGCAATAGAAGACAGACTTTCTGGGTTTCTCAAGAATTAAAGTAAATACAGATACCCCCAGGTTTGTCTTGGTTTCTTCCCCAAGTACAGTGTTCTTTGATTGGAGAAAGTATTATTATCAGCTGTGTTTTATTTTATTTTTAAAAAGTAAGGCATGATTGTAAAAAGCTAAAATATAAAAATAAGAGAATGAGAATATCCTTCCTCTCTCTTTTCTTTAATGTTTATTTCTTTATTTTTGAGAGAGAGAGAGGAGGGGAGAAGTAGAGAGAGGGAGAGAGAATCTCATGCAGGCTTTCGTGCTGTCAGTCAGAGCCCAACGTAGGGCTTGAACTCAGGAACCGTGAAATCATGACCTGAGCTGAAATCAAGAGTTGAAAGCTTAACCAGCTGAGCCACTGAGGTGCCCCCACTTCCTCGTTCTGTACACTCCCTTTCTCCTAACCCCACTCCACAGAAATAACCATTGTTTTGACTGTAAATCTGTGAGGCTTTTTTATCTTTTTTGCAATAATCCCTAACCTCAGAGCCATGACCATGCATCTGTACAGATGAGATAATAATAATAATAATAATAATAATAATAATAATAATAATGTTCTTGTGCTTGTTCTCTACTCTCCAATCCAATCTGCTGGCCCTTAGCTTTGGAGTCTAACAAATCTTAACACAAATTCTGTTTCTCCTACTCACTAACTATGTAACTTTTTGCAGTTTTTTTTTTATTTTTTATGTCTTTATTATTTTATTTTGAGAGACAGAGACAGAGAGCTGGTGGAGGAGGGACAAAGAGAGAGAGACACACAGAATCTGAAACAGGCTCCAGGCTCTGAGCTGTCAGCCCCAAGCCCAACATGGGGCTCAAACCCACAGACTGTGAGATCATGACCTGAGCTGAAGTTGAAAGCTTGACCGGCTGAGCCACCCAGGCATCCCTTGTGCAGTGTTCTTAACCTCACTGATTTATATATTATAAATAAATATAGTTTATTGTCAAGTTGGTTTCCATATAACACCCAGTGCTCTTCCCCATAAGTGCCCCCCATCATGACCATCACCCTCCTTCCCCTTCCCCCTTCCCCCCTTCAGCCCTCAGTTTGTTTTTAGTTTTCAAGAGTCTCTCATAATTTGCCTCCCTCCCTCTCTCTAACTCTTTTTTCCTCTTCCCCTCCCCATGGTCCTCTGTTAGGTTTCTTCTGTTAGACCTATGAGTAAAAACATATGGTATCTATCCTTCTCTGCCTGACTTATTTCACTTAGCATAAAAACACCTTCAAGTTCCATCCACATTGCTACAAATGACAAGATTTCATTCTTTCCCATTGCCATGTAGTATTCCATTGTATAGATAAACCCCATCTTCCTGATCCATTCATCAGGTGATGGACATTTAGGCTCTTTCCATGATTTGGCTAACATTGGGGTACATATGCCCATATGCATCAGCACTTCTGTATCCCTTGGGTAAATCCCTAGCAGTGCTATTGCTGGGTCATAAGGGAGTTCCACTGATAGTTATTTGAGGAACCTCCGCACTGTTTTCCAGAGCAGCTGTACCAGTTTACATTCCCACCAAAAGTGTAGGAGGGTGCCCGTCTCTCCACATCCTCACCAGCATCTCTAGTCTCTTGATTTGTTCATTTTAGCCATTCTGACCATTGTGAGGTGGTATCTTGGTGTGGTTTTGATTTATATTTCCCTAATGATGAGTGACACTGAGCATCATTTCATGTGTCTGTTGGCCATCTGGATGTCCCCTTTGGAGAAGTGTCTATTTAAACATGATAAATTCTAACACAAATGGCAAAGTACCTGCACTTTCTAGATGTTGGATAAGTATTTTTTCATAAATGAACACATGGAAGGAGCAATACTGGTCCCAGCACTGTGCCTGCCTTTATTGTACTATTGGATTATAAAAGATGGGTTGTGTCTTCTATTGACTATATACTCCCAGCACCTTAATTTCTGTGAGATAGGTTAATATTATTTGTAATGAGTGATGTATCTCATGCCACAACCAAAAGGAACATTCTCTCACCTTTTTTGGTCGATTATCAAGAACTTCATTTCCAAGCCTCTCATATACAGACACTCCCTGCAAGCATTGGTCATATTATTGTTAAATCCTGCATGTTGGCAGCATGTGCACAATGAGTTAGGGTTTTTAAGTTTATTTATTTCAAGAGAGAGAGAAATACTGGGGGAAGGGCAGAGAGAGAAGGATAGAAAGAGAATAACAAGAAGGCTCAGCAATGCCAGCACAGAGCCAGATGTGGGGCTCAAACTCATGAACCTCAAGATCATGACCTGAGCTGAAAACAAGAATCACTTAACTGCCTGAGCCACTCAGGTATCCCTACCTGACATTAGCTTAAATCAACTCTCTAGCCTCAGATATGTATTTTGTAACAGCTTTATGAGATTTAATATACTTACGATAATTTACCATTATTTTAAAAGTGTACAAGGAAGTGGTTTTTAGTGTATTCACAGAGTGGTGCCTTCATCATCACTGTCTCATTCCAGAATACTTTTGTCACCCGGTAAAGAACACCCAGGGACCCCTGGGTGGCTCCGTCGGTTAAGACTCCGGCTTCGGCTCAGGTCAGATCTCACGTTCGTGGGTTCAAGCCCCACATCAGGCTCTGTGCTGACAGCTAGCTCAGAGCCTGGAGCCTGCTTCCAGTTCTCTGTCTCCTTCTCTCTCTGCCCCTCCCCCTCTCATGCTCTGTCTCTCTCCGTAACAAAAATAAATAAAACATAAAAAAAATTAAAGAAAAAAAGAAATCCCATACTTCTTAGCAGTCACTTGCCACTCCTCCCCTCCCCACTGGCCCTGACAACCACTATTTCCAATCTTTATGGATTTGCCTGTTCTGTACATTTTGTATGAATGGAATCCTGCAGTGTGTGGCCTTTTGTGACTGGCTTCTTTCACTCTCCTAATGTTTTCAAGGTTGATTCATATTAGAGCATGGATCAGTACTTCATTTCTTTTATGGCTGAATAATATTCCATTATGTAGATATACCACAATTTATTTGTGTATTTGTCATTTGATGGACATTTGGGTTCATGCCCACCTTTCATCTATTATAAATAATGCTGCTATAAATATTCATGTACAAGTCGTTGTGAAGACATAGGTTTTCAATTCTCTGGGTGTGTACCTCGGTGTGGTATTGTTGGTATCATATAGTAACTCTATGTTTAACTTTTGGAAGGACTGACAAACTGTTTTCCAAAGTCGCGGTACCATTTCAGAGTCCCGCCAGCAACAAGAGTTTCAATTTCTCCATATCTTTACCAGTACTTATTATTATTGGTCTTTTTTATGAAAGCTATTCTATGAGTGTGACATCAGATTTCATTGTGGTTCTGATTTCCATTTCCCTAATGACTAATAATGTCGAGCTTCTATTGGACAGTTTGCATATCTTCTTTGGAGAAATGTCTCTTCAAACCCTTTGACCATTTTTTTAATTGGGTGATTTATTGGCCTCAGATGTTTTTATAACAGCTATTGAGTAAACGGTATGTTGGAAGGATCACAGGTTTACCTGTATTTGATTCTAGCTCCACATTAAGCTATGTGACCTCAAGCAAGACTATTTTATTTCTCTGAACCTTAGCTTGATTATCCATAAAAAAGAGGTCAGACCACTCTCCCAAGGCTATAATGAAGAACAAATGAGATGTAAAAGCAATAAGCATAGATTGGGGGTACCCACAAGACACTCAAAAATGTGTCAGACTCGCCCATCACCCCACCCTCACTGTAGACATGCTTTCCCTTAGGAAGATGTATTTGACTCAGGTGGACCAATTTCAGCATGGCAAGTGGAGCAGACTAAAGTCCAAAAGGCAAGGCCTCCTATGTGAAGAGGCTAGTGAGTTTATTATGAGGTCCCCTCCACACACATACAATAATGCCTCCCTTTTTGGATGGCGGGTGACACGACCCTGCTGACCTCTGCATGAGATCATCTGAGCAAAAATAAACCATCTCAGCAGTCTTTAAAAAAGGAGGACAGAGACAGTTATAAAAGAGGGATTGTAACCCCTTATGCTACCACCAATACTCTCTACAATCTTCACAATTTTGAATAGCAAGACTTTAAGAATGGGTAGCTTGAAAGGGTGGGTAACATAACGTTCAGAGTCTGGCTTTCCATAAAAGCAAGTCTGGCTCTTGCTTATTAACAGTCTGGTAATGCACAAGGCCTGTCATTTGTTGTTCTCTAATGAATGGAATGGCTGTTTAATTTCCTGATGGACAACCTAGTAATTTAAGTCTCCTGTTCCGAGCCTTTGTCTGGCTTATTCCATGTGCATAAAAACGACCTTCTTCCTCCTGCTATCATGTGCTGTCTTTGCATTAAAACTCAGTTTGAGGGCCATTTCCTCTAAGTAGTATTCTCTATTAAGGGAGTAGAAGTCATAAATGAGTGGCCAGACTGATAACTGCATTTAGCCATAATCCTGCAATCATTTACTGAGCATGTACTATGTGCAAGGCATCGTACTATATAGTGGACACAAAAGGGACTATGACATAGTCTTGTGCCTTCAAAGAGCTCATCATGTGTTGGGTAAAATAGGTATAAAAATAGATGTTTACCAATAACATTGTATTTTAATGATTGCCCTAAATTGATTTTCATCATGGGAGTACACAGGGTAGGACTTGCAAAAATAGCAGACACCGAGGTCTCCTTTGGCAATTCCTCTATTTGCGTACAACCACTAGAAGGGAAGAGAGAAAAACCTATACATGCTTTCATTTTTCTATGTCAAGGCATAATCTGGAGAAGGGAACCAGCAGAGAAGAAATGAAACATGATAGATTCTTTTTAAGTTTATTTATTTTGAGAGAGAGAGAGAGAGAGAGAGAGAGAGAGAGAGAAAGAATCCCAAGCAGTCTCTGCACTATCAGGATAGAACCTGGCGCTGGGGCTCCATCTCACAAACTGTGAGATCATGGCCTGAGCCAAAAACAAGAGTCAGATGCTTAATCAACTGAGCCACCCAGGTGTCCTGAAATATGATAAATTTTAAAGTTATTTTTCTGAATAGAAATAAAAGGAGAAATCACAGGAAAGTATTAAAATCAGTTTACAGTATAATTGTGTCCCATAAGTAGAAGCTGGAGGGAGGAATTTAGACAAGGAGAGAATGTTTTCTATCTCCCATGTTCCCTGACAAGGGTTTTCATCTAAATCGTGCCCCATGACAGGATCCTCAACCTTCTCTAGATTTCTGTTTGCTCGTATTTAAAATGAAAAGGTTGAACCAGCAGGTCTTGAAGATTTCCTATAGTTCTGACAGCTTGTCAAGTGGGCAGTTTATTCACATGTTTATTTTTAGCTGAGAGAAAGGAAGAAAACAGGAATAGCAGGGGGAAATGGAGGTGTCTTGATGTTTATTTGGTTGTAGAGGAGAGTGAAGGAGGGAGGAGGACCCCTTCCATGGTCTTTCTCAGTGGTCAGGGCAAAACCCCAGACGTACAGCATGGAGCCATACGGAAACAGAAAGGAAGCTTAGGGAGGGTTAAGAATTGGGGAAGATGGCAAACAGGCAGCATGATTTTTCTAGATTATGAAATGTTCAGCTAATAGTTTGCAGTAACCAGGCTTTAGTGTGATAGAGGAGATGTGTGTTATCGGGAATGGGTTTCTTAAATAAATGACAAGGACAGGTGGCCAGCAGCCCCCAGTAGATGCCCAGGACATTGTGCTATATAAATCCCAGGTATGCGGCTCCCTGGGGATACTGGTCACGATGCCTGCGCAGCAGGGGACCGAGGAGGCAGGGTGCCAGCACCACTCTGCAGGCGCAGACTGCAGACAAGCCGCCCCCACCTCACATCTCCGACTAAAATCGTACCTTGGACCAGCCAATTTCCTTTCCCTCCCCGTCAGGAATGTTTTATCCCCTTATTTATCTTGATCATGTATATAAAATTCTTATTTTCTCTGCTGTACGACTAGACCCCGGGTCAAACTACAATCACCAAAGCAAACATTTAGCACCTCCTTAGAAAGGAATGGCTTCCAATCTGCTAACTATACACATGGCACGGATTGTCCTGAGGCAGCTCAGCCCCTCTTCCTGGCCTCCTCCATGGTTCTCTGGTTCGTGTTGTCATTCGTTCATTCAACAGTGAGCCTCTATAAGCTATGGAACTTGGGCAAGTCTGTTAACACTTCTGTGCCTTGGTTTTTCATCTGTTAAAAGAATGATAGAATGATAGAAAAAGACTAATCTACCCCATGGGGTAACTGTCAGAATGAAGGGCATTGCTACATGTGAAGTGCTTAGAACGGTGCCACACACATACTAAGCACCGTATTAGAACTAGATATCTTCATTATCATTACTTGTTAATCTTAGTCCTTAATCACTACTCTGCTGGCTTGAAGATTCCTAGATTGATAGGAGCATGCAGTGATCGAAAATAGTAGCCATATAAAAAGTATTGTCATTATTAATATTGAAAGGAAATGCATGTAAGACATGGAAAGGAGGTAGAATTGAACAGATACTAACAAAAGACACACTGAATGTGAGCTGACAGAGGGACATTTGAAAGACAGATGAGGGGCGCCTGGGTGGCTCAGTTGGTTGAGCCTCTGACTCTTGATTTTGGCTCAGGTCATGCTCTCAGGGTCGTGGAATCCAGCCCCGAATTGGGCTCTGCACTGGCAGCATGGAGCCTGCCTGGGATTCCCTCTTTGCCCCTCCGCTGCTCATGTGCATGCTCTCTCTCAAAAATAAAAAGTAAAAAATAAATGAAAAACAGAGGAATATCCAGAGCTTATCCTAAGATGAGAGATGTGGAAAAGAGACAAGAGACAATAGCTCTTAGAGCCGGGTGCTGGAAGGGCATGGGAGAGCTGTCTGGGCAGGTGGCAGAGTCCTCTGGGTTCAGACTTGGGTGAGTATCATGGCTGAAATGAATAAGAAAGGGTCCTCAGGGGCCCAAACAAGGACATAAGGACAGGGGAGTCTTTTCTCCTGACTGCCCCCCCTGCCCTGGTCCAGGTAGTCTGCAAATCACCGAGCTGTGAACACCAGAAAATAAATGTTATGGCTCTGGACTGAGTTGGAATGTCTGGAGAGAATTAAACACAGGAAGTGTGAAGGAGCTCCCGTCCCTAGATCCAGCACAAGCCGAAGGCGTTCTACTGTGCATGTCCGCGTTCCCTCCTGGGCTCCCTAACACCTGGCTAGCCGTTTCCTGGTCTGAAGTCTAAAAGCTTTGCCCTCCCCTCTCCCCCGCTGACACTCCATACATATTTGTGGGCAAGGCCAGTGAAAACACTGAAACACCATTCTCTTCTCAGACATACTGTGTTGATGCCATTTAATTGGATGTTGTCCTCACTGGGTTCATAGTTCTTTTGTTCTAGCTTAACCACCAAATTCAGCTTCACGTCAGAGCCCAGCAACTCACGGAGTGAGTCTGTGTAAGCAAGCAGTGTTCCATTTATAACCTTGCTGCTTGACATGGGCAGTGAGAGCTCTTCCATTAAAATGCACAGTCACCAGCCCATCCTGACAGCTGCCGCAGCACGCACAGAGAATCGTTCAGGGTGCTGGCTGTGACACCGTTTTCTCATGCAGCCCTGAGCCAAGGGACAGGTGTGTTCCACAAAGCTCTGCCCTTGGCTTCGAGGATCTCCCTGGAAAAGGCGGGGCTGGAACACACATGTGCTCCCCTTTACGGACCATGTATTATGGGCTCTGTTCTAAGTGTTTAACGTGCATTATCTCATTCAAGCTTCGGTCAAGTCCTTTATGGAAGATAGTCTTTTCTTTCTTGTTTTTTTATATTTTTAAAACTCTTTTTTTTTTTTTTTTTTACTGTAAGCTCTGTGGCCAACATGGGACTTGAACCCACGACCCTGAGATCAAGAGTTGCATGCTCTACCAACTGAGCCAGCCAGGCACCTCCTCTTTTTCTTTTTATTATAAAAAACTTACCGTTGTAACCATTTTTAAGTGTATAGTCTGCAGCATTAAGAACACTCACATTGTTGTGCAACTATCACCACCATCCACTTTTGAACTTTCTCACCTTCCCAAATGGATAGTCTATACCCATCGAACACTACCTCCCTATTCCATCCTTACCCACCCCACCCCCAGGCAACAACCATCCTAACTTCTGTCTCTAAGAATTTGACGAGGAATGAGCATGGTATTATTATTACCTTCTTTTCAGAAAAGAGGGGGCTTCCGAGAGGGCTGCACCCCAAGCAGAAGCAGAAGAGTAGCAAGCCTCTTCAAGTCCAGGATTCAAGGTGGGAGAAAAAGAAACTGGGGTTACCCCTACTGCTCACCTTATCCTCTCCTAGCGCCTCCCACCACGTGTGCGCATGCGCACGCTCACCCAGGCTGTAGCGGCAAGATTCCGACTTTGGGATTCAGACAGACCTGGGTTCTGGGTGCAGTAAATCATCAGGCAGGCACAGTTCCTGACCCGCAGCGGAAACCCAGTCACTGTGAGCTCCCGTCCCCTTCCTTTTCCCCTTCACCTTCTGCAGAGAAGACGGGAAACCCTCTGTGAACACGCTGGAGCCCAGCCAGCCCTGCCGCTCGGGTTAGCAAGTGTGCAGGGGAGAGAAGAATGAGGAAGGGGAGGAGGTAGAGTTGAGGGGAAGGAGTGGTTAGCACTTGCTAATCCTGGGGAAATGAAATCACAGCTTCCTGCCCCTCCAGTATTGGCAGGAAAACTAGGACATTGGGGTACGGGGGGTGGGGTGGGGGCTAGGGGGGATTGCTGTGCTCCTGCAGAGGGCAATGCAGAGCCTCGTGGGGTGCAGCACGCACGGGGTGCTCGGGAAAGATCCCCTGGCTCCACAGGTGAGCACGTGCACGGCACGTGACTGCAGTGCCTAGCACGGGTTTTTACTTAGGAAGAGCAAACTGCCTGTAGAAGTATTTTTGGATGGATTCCCCCATGCCTTCCTGGGGGGCGGGGAGAGGGGCAGGAGGGAGTAGAGGGTGGGGAGAAAGAGAGGCAGAGAGAAAGATATTGACTGATGCTTACAGTCCCCTGGAGCACCGGACAAACTTGCCCAAACTGTAAATCTAAGTACCTGAAAAGGCCTGAAACTCTGTGGTGTTCTGAGCTCTACTGAGTCTGCTGGTGGCTGGAGAGGAAGGAAAGGGGGAGGTGGACTTCCCTAATTTCGTTTCTCTTTTGCAAGGAACTCTGAGATTAAAGAAACAAAAGGTGAGCTACGAATATTCTGCCTGCTTCTCTTGAGAAATAACGGGCAGTTCCGGAGGACATTTGGAACAGGTAGCAAAGGCATGCCTCTCAAGGAAACGGGCTGCTGGGCGTTGGCTTGTGAAAAAACCTAGGAGATGCTTAGCAAGCCAGAAAGATAAGGCAGAAGCAGAAGCAGTGATGGTTGAGAAATAAACTCTACGCTACAGAAAGGCAGGGAAGAAAGTCAAGGAAAAACAGCAAAGCCAGAGGGTGGACTTTGAGGGGCTGAAAAGCAAGGGTGCAAGACAGAGCTGGGAGAGACAGAGAATTAGCCTCTGCCTTCAGATACAGAAAATGAACTCTCATCTGTGTGGGACCACCTGGGCAGAGCAGAAGATGGAACGCCAGATCCTTCCTGTTCCTCCAAATAAGAGAGACGTTTCCGTGAGACTGAAGTTCAGGACCTACTGCAAAATTGCTTGGGTCTTTGTCCTTTCCTTGGAATACTTCACCTCTGCAAACAAAAGAGCACATACACCCCCTCCCTTTCATTTAATGGCCCAGATCATTTCCAACCACATGTTGGAAATCAAGATTTGGAAGTTGATTCTGGGAAATGACCAAGCTGAACAGCTGGGTTTAAAGGGATGCTTTAGGGCTAACATACTCTGGGACATCAGGAAAGACTCTGACCCTGCGGCTGTCTGAACAGCCCAGCCTGGGAGTTGGGGCAGAAACAAGGATTGAAGGTTAATTCCCCAGGTTGGTCCCAGGTGGAGAGACCCTCCATGGATTCTTCTTGTGAACCCAGAAGGCACAAATGTCTTTCATCTTCTGGGATCCATATGGAAGGAACATCTCCTCCCAGGAGACCACAGAGTCCAGGCCCAGATGTTGCATCCCTGGAACTGACCGATTCTAAGCACAGCTCCTGGGCAAACCACTCCCCGCCCCTCCCCCTCCCCCAGCACCTGAGGCACCTGACCCTGGGTTGGATGAGAAGGACCCCGGGCTGTTCCCTCCAGCTCAGAATTCTTCTTCTGCTTCTCTGCTCATCCCACTGCACACTTCAAATGATCATTTCCTGGTCATCTTGACAGGAAAAGCTCAGGCAGCATTGCCAACTAAAGCACCGGGCTCTCTGTTTCCAAAAAGTCAGTACCCTCCGTGTGAGGCAGACACCTGGAGTCCTGTCTGTGGGGTCTGATTGCAAAGGGACCCTTTACATGCCCTTAATGCACCACCAGACTCCTCTCCCCTCTCCTCCCTCTGGGGACCTAATGGAGAGCCTGAGCAGAGATGTCACAGGCTCTCACTATCTCGGGACAGCTCCACGGCTGACCAGCCCCCATTGGCCTCTTCTACTGAGCGAAACACTTCAGAATAGCCACAAAATTTCAGAATCACCAAGGAAAGCACAAATGTCCAGAATAAGGATTCATGATTATTCTGAGATTTCTGCCTTCTCCTTTGAGATAGATGAACTTTACTCTCTATTAATAATGAGGAAGAACTACCTTTTGTTAAGAGCTCACTATGTGCCACTTTGCTAAATACATTTCATGTGTAGTTTCATATAACCCTACACAATACTCCAGGTGCTGGGTGCTATTGTCCCCAAATTATTGGGATGGAAACTGCAGTTCAGAGAATTCAAGTAACCCCTACCAAGGTCACACATCTAGGGATGAGTGGTATGCTTTGGTACCACTGAAAATTTTTAATGAGAAGCATTAACACAATTTAAAAACACAAGCGATGGGTTCATCCCAAAGAAAAATATACTCTCCATGGGTCTGTTTTCACTCCCTTGGCTTCGGACAACCTCACATGGGCAATTCGGCCTCACCTGGGGATTTGCCCACAAGAGCCCAAAGCCTGAGCACCTCCTACCCTATGGAGAAGAGCCTCTCTTCTCACACTTGTGGCGGATCATCTGTTTAACTTAGGCCAGAGTCATAATCATTCATTCCAGAAGGGGCTGTGATTCACATCTGAGCTTTGGAAAACAGTGTTGGTTTAATTTAAAGGGGAGAAGAAAGTGCAATAAATGCTCAGATGCTGATGGATTTCTCCAGACCTTAATTTGCATTCGTTTTGCTTTCAGAGCATTTGATTTTTTTTTTTCAAACTGTGTTGTACCACATGCAAGGAAAATAGAGTTCCTTAATCTGAATCCTGTGATTTCATTGTTTATTGGTGTCAATACCAAATAGATGAGGAGCGCTAGAAAGGAAAATCAGATAGCTCTCCATCTTCCCTGCAGGAGGCAGGAACGAGAATCATCAAGCCTAGGACATTTAGAGGCTCTAACAGTCTTCAGGGCTGACAGTCAAACCACGTGTCACCTCCCGGGTCCTCCCTAGGAGCCATACAAACCCTAACACATATGCAACCAGGAGATTCTTAGTGCCCTTCCTGGGAATAGGAAGTGTGTCCATGTTCCCAGTGTAGTTTAAGCACACCCTGCATTTAACGTGAGCCCTGCGTTCATTGACCCATAAATGTTTCAAAAGAGGGAAGCATTCCATCCTAGCTTCTCACAGAGGCGGAGAATTAGGCCTTCCAGGACTGGGGGCAGGGAGGCCATTTAGGACAATCGACACGGTTTCCTCCCTTGGGTCCCACCCATGGCTGGCCCTGTCTCTACTGTATCCTCCACAGAGCTGCCATTGTAATGTGATCATATCACTTCCCTATTTAAAAGTCTTCACTTACTGCAGTAAGTAAGCAAACAAAATAACACCACCCTGTGTCTGATGCTGTCATTCTCTCATCCAATCATTTGACAAGTATATATTAAGCACCTGCTCTGTGCCAGCCACACTCTCATTCTGGCCAGCCTCCCCAGTCATACCTTCTAGTCCCCATTCCCTCCACGCCGTACACCTTGCTCTCTACGTTATGACTTTATATTTCCTGATCCTGACATGTGCCTCTGCCCAGGCTGTTCTTGTGTGACCAACTCCCCTCCTCCGTATCCAGGCACCCAAGTTCTGTCCAGGTTCAAGGACAACTCGAGAGCCGCTTTCACTATGAAAGCTCTCCAGATTTCCCCAAGTCAGCATCAGCCACTTGTCGGACCACCTGCCATTCCCCCATCCCTAGAAATGAGCTGTTCCCCTCTCTGGACTCCTTGTCTAACCTGCTCTTTCCCCATCTGTTTTTTCTTTACCCCTTGGTGGTATTTCTTTGCAATCAAAGCAAAACCCATGCTTATTCTCCTCCCACCACCTTAAGTTCAAAACAAAGCAGCCATCCAGGGTATTTATGAGTAAATGGGCACATGAACATTTTCTCTGTTCCCAAGGCACTCTGTACCCTTAATTAGGTCATTGATCACACTCTGCTTAGTATTATAAATACCTGTGTACATAATAATTATAAACCACTTAAGGGCAAAACTCTTGTCTTATTTATCCTTTTATCTCCTAAAGCATCTAAAGAAAACTCCTTAGGGCGCCTGTGGGGCTCAGTCAGTTGAGCCTCCGACTCTCCGTTTCAGCCCAGGTCATGATCCATTCCCTGCACCATCAGCCTGCTTGCGATTCTCTCCCTGTCCCCCTGCTTCTCTCTCTTTCTGTCTCTCAAAATAAGTAAATAAACTTTAAAAAATTAAAATTAAAAAATAAAAAACCCTCCTTGCTCAAAGTGGGCACACACTAAATGCCATTAAGATGAAAAGAAATTAAAGTAAATGTTTCATCCTTCCAGGGAGGCACAGGAGGCACAGGGAGGCACAGCAGCAAGGAGTGCTGGAGCGAGCAGGATGGGATGTCAGTTCAGCTCGGCTAACGTTTATGAGCAGCGTATGTATCTATGCATACATTATGGTATTAGTAATTGATATTAATCATTATCATTAGCTGGACACCTATTACTTAGGCTACATTTGAGGGCCAAGTTAGAAAAGCAAAGGTGATTGTGACAAGACCCTGCTCTCCAGGAGGTCACGACAAAAATACAAAATACCAGAACTATATGAGAAGATAGCCAAGCTCTGCAGCAAGCCCATGAGCACGAGGCTGAGGGCTTGTGCTGCTCCATAACTAAGCACCCATTGATCTGTGATGATACAGATAAAAACTAAGCTCTACCTGATTGAGTGTTTCAAAGGGTTAAATTTATTCCAAGTAAAGGATTGGCTGCTTTTCCAAGACTGCATTGTTTGTAGTTGGGGAGTGGGGGGGTGGGGCGGGGGGTATTAAATGTTCTTTGATACTGAAATGGTGTGAATGCAAAATTAGAGCTTTTTGGTCTGAAAAATAAAAAGCTGGGAACCTGATGTTGATCCTCCCGATGATTTGTTGTCATTTTAATATCACCGCCCCATGAAATCCAAACGTGGAATCCACTGTTCCCCATGTAGAACTTTATGAACTTGAAGATACATTTGACCGTGTGGTGGGCAGTGTCATGGGTAGAGTAAAGATAAGCCTTAGAAGATTTTGTCCAATAAATACCATGGCCCTGTCTACAGGGGCTCCAGCAGACCCTTTTGTGCTGAGGTAGAGTGGCAGTCTCTTTGGGCTTAAGAACTACTTGGGTTCTTTAACTTCCATAAAGGGAGTCTGATTCTGCTCAGTTGATTGTCAAAAAATAAGATTTCCTTTAGAAATTATTTTCTCCAGGAATTCCAGCAAAGTCTTCCAGTGAAGATTGGGGAGAAAGCTCCTCTCATGGTGCTGGCTGAGGGGGAACAGCAGCCATTGCTAAAATTCTACCTCCCTGGTCTTTTCTAAGGAAGAAAATATTGAGCAGGAAGGGCAGCAAAACAGTGGTCAAGGCACTGGCGGAACTCACTGAAGGTGGAGCAGGAAGAGAGGGAGAACTCTACCTGTGTAGAAGGGCAGGCATGCATGCTGGCTGTGGCATCACATCTGAAGGAGCAAGGACATTTGGGAGAGCCGCTGCCTTGAGTCCCAGATGGAGAGTGCCTGCCTACAGCCAAGGCCTAATCAGAACAAAGAAAGGCCCCTCCACATACCCATCTTCTCTGCACTAAAAAGCATCAGGTTAAAGCAACACTGGGCTAGAGCCAGGAGAGCCACAAAAGGCAGATTCTCGCTGGATAGCAGTGCAGTGCAAAGAGAGAAATCCAAGTACAAAGATTGAAAGTCAAGCAGCGAATAGACATTGACAAAAAAAACTCTTGTAAATTAGTCCATACTTACTATAAACAGAAGTTATCATTAGAGGAATTTAAAGGCTTTGGTGCACTAAGTAACTCCTGGAAAAACAAACCCAACCTAACTTCTGACTAGATTAACATAAACTCCCTACAGTGAAGGTCTATGAAAGGGAAAGGTAGGATCATCTTCAAGCATAAAAAAATATGAACTCACCTCATTATCTACTGTATTATACAATATGTTTGACTTTCACAAAAAAATTATAAAGCATACAAAAAGGAAAAAAAAGCCCAAAGAGGAAAAGCAATCATTAGAACCAGATTCATGAATAATACAGATGTTGGAGCTATCATATTAAGGATTTAAAATAACTGTGATTCATGTGTTAAAGGCTCTAATGGAAAAAGCAAACAACATGGAAAAATCAGACAAGTTCATTAGAGTTGAAAGCTGTAAGAAAGAATCCAATGAAAATACTAGAAATAAAAAACACAGGAGCAGAGATAAAGAATATTATCAGTGGGCTCATCAGTTGATTTGACACGGCTGAAGGAAGAATCAGTAAATCAGTGAGCCTGAAAATAGGTCAGCAGAAATTACCAAAACTGAAAGAAAAAGAAGAGAAAAAAAAAAAAAACCAGACTAGAGAATCTAAGAGATGTGAGACAATATTAAATACAAAGTATTAAATACTTATATATTTGGACTTCAATAAAGGAAAAGAGAGAAAGTGGACAAAAGAAATATTTGAAGACATAATGGCCAAGAATTTTCCAAAATTAGTGAGACAACCAAATCATAATAGATCCAAAAAGCTTCAAGAGTAATATTTGAAGGCAACCAGAGAAAAAGACACTTTATTTCATTACCTACATAAGAACAATGCTAAGAGTTACAGCACACTTACTGTCAAGCCATTTTAGCAAGAAGACAATGGAGTGCTATTAGGAAAAGCAAAACAATGAAACAAAATAAAACAGAACACCAAACACCAACTCTTAATTCTATACCCAGCAGAAGTAGCTCTCGAAAGTAAGGGAGAGAGGTGCCTGGGTGGCTCAGCTGGCTGAGCGTCTAACTCTCGATTTCATCTCAGGTCATGATCCCAGGGTTGTGGGATCAAGCCCCATGTCTGGGCTCATGCTGAGCGTGAAGCTTGCTTGGGATTTTTTCTCTTCCTCTGCCCCTCTCCCCTGCTCACATACACTGTCTCTGTTCTCTTAAAAAAAAAAAAAAGTAAGGGAGAAATAAAGACTTGCTCAGACAAATAAAAACTTAGGGAATTCACTACTAGCAGGCCTCCTCTACAATAAATGTTAGGGGCACCTGGGTGGCTCAGTCAGTTAAGTGTCCAACTGCAGCTCAGGTCATGAGCTCACAGTTCATGGATTCGAGCCCCTCATTGAGCTCTGTGCTGACAGTTCAGAGCCTGGAGCCTGCTTCAGATTCTGGGTCTCCCTCTCTCTCTGCTTCTCCCCCATTTGCACTCTGTCTCTCAAAAATAAATGTTTAAAAAAATTAGAAAAAAAAAAAGGAATGTTAAAAGAAGTTCTTCAGGCAGAAGGAATGTAAGTCAGAAATTTGAATCTACAGGGGCACTTGGCTAACTTAGTTAGTAGAATGTGCAACTCTTGATTTTGGGGTTGTGAGTCTGAGCCCCAGGTTGGATATAGAGATTACTCAAAAATAAAATATTTTAAAAGAAAAGGAAATACATTTGAATCTACATAAGGAAATGAAAAAGGAAAAACAATTTTTTCCCTGCTTTTAACTGTCCTGAAAGTTACCTGGGTGTTTAAAGCAAAAATAATAACAATGTGTTGCTACAATGTTTGTAGCACAGATAAAAAGTGAAATATACAACAATAGCACAAAGGATAGAAAGGAGGAATTGTTATAAGGTATTTATATTTCACTTGATGTGGTATAATATTCTTTTAAATTGACTCAGATTATTTTCAAATGTGTATTATAAACCCTAGGACTATCACAAATCTAAGTAAGTAAACAGAGGAGTTAAAAACAGAATTTTTTAAAAAATTCTAATTAAACCTAAAGAAGGTAGAAAATATATATATATAAGGAAAGAACGACTGGAACAAATAGAAATCAAGAAGGAAGATGGTAATTTGGTAATATGGTTCTAATTGAGCCATATCAATAATTACCTTAAATGTAAGTGATATAGGGGTATCTGGCTGGCTCAGTCAGTAAAGTTTACGACTGTTGATCTTTGGGTGGTAAGTTCAAACCCCACATTGAAAGTAGAGATTACTTGAAAATGAAATCTTAAAAAAATGAAAAGAAAATAAATGTGAGTGATGTAAACATACTAGTTAAAAGACAAATATCTTGTCAGATCGGATTTTTTTAAGACTCAATTCTATACCATCTTCAAGAACCCCACTTAAAATATGTTAAAACTTAAAATATATATAATATAAAACATAAATATAAAACCATAAGGTTAAAAGTTAAAGGATAAAGAGGGGCTCCTGGATGGCTCAGTCAGTTGATCATCTGACTTTGGCTCAGGACACAATCTCATGGTTCATGAGTTCGAGCTCCGTGTCAGGCTATGTGCTGACAGCTCAGAGCCTGGAGCCTGCTTGGGATTCTGTGTCTCCCTCTCTCTCTCTGCCTCTCCCCCACTCACACTCAGTCTCTCTCTGTCTCTCAAAAATGAATAAACATTAAAAAAAGTAAAAGTAAAAGTATAAAGAAAGAATTATGGAAATACTAACTAAAAGAAAGCTATACTAGCCATATGAATTTCACACAAAGTAGACTTCAGACCAAGGAATAGTTTTCAGGGACAAAGAGAGACATGATATAATAATATAGGGATGAATCCAACAAAAAGACTAACAGTCATAAATGAGTTTGCAGCTAACAACACAGCTTCAAAAACAAAAATCTGTCCTTCATTGATAACAGAAGTGACCTGTATTCTAGGATCTGGCCACAGACACTGAGGTTTCA
Source organism: Suricata suricatta (assembly GCF_006229205.1). Lineage (NCBI taxonomy): Eukaryota > Metazoa > Chordata > Mammalia > Carnivora > Herpestidae > Suricata > Suricata suricatta. The sequence continues at coordinate 132,563,699 of NC_043702.1, read as the reverse complement.
AACCTCAAATATTAACAAAAGATATATTCATGATAAATTCATATTAATTTAAAGGATTTCCTATTTTCAATTTTTTAAATGTTTATTTATTTTTGAGACAGAGAGATGGAGAGAGGGAGGTACAGAGAGAGGGAGACAGAATTCAAAGCAGGCTCCAGGCTCTGAGCTATCAGCCCACAGCCCAAGGCGGGGCTTAAACTTACAGACCACGAGATCATGACCTGAGCTGAAGTCGGACACTTAACTCACTGAGCCACCCAGGTGCCCCTAATTTAAAGGATTTCTTGAAGGATAAACAATCCATCCATTTCTAAGTGATTTTAAATTTTATTTCCTAATCTAGCCAAAAGCTGAAAGCTATGCACTTGAGCTGCACTAGTTTAGTCCCTTAAGGGACTGTTTTCTTAATTGTACTTTGACATTCTGCCAGCAACATAAACTAAGAGATGTTATAAGAAACAGTCCTATATAACTCCTTATTGGGTTCAACATAGGGTTATTGTTGAGAAAGCTGTCCTTTAGATCACACATCCTTTTTCCTTCATCCTAATTTTCCCATTTGTTTATTTTTATTCAGCTTTGCTTTTACTGTATTTTTCTTTTAAAATCAATTTTATTGAGGTAAAATTTGCATGCACTAAAATGAACCCATCAATGAATTTTTACAAATATTACCATGTTGTTGCTGTTAGCCATCTGAAAACAGTTTTGAAATAAGTAAAGTTAAAAATAAGTATGACAGGGCAGTCTGTGCTAAGCATTATCATAGAGATAAAAACAAATTACTATGGTAGTATGAGAGAGGCTAAAATATTCTGACTGGAGGGTGCCTGGGTGGTTCAGTTGGTTAAGCATCTGACTTCAAGTCAGGTCATGATCTCATGGTTTGTGAGTTTGAGCCCTGCATCAGGAGAGCTTGAGCCCCACTTCAAGTAAGCCCTGCTTCTCTCTCTCTCTCTCTCTCTCTCTCTCTCTCTCTCTCTCTCTCTCTCTCTCTCTCTCTCTCCTCCTTACTCACTTTCACCCTTTCTCCCAGAAGAAAAAAAAATTCTGAATGGAGGGGTAATGGTTTGGGGGATAGTAAATCTTGGGGGGGAAATCTCATTTTAAAAATGAATATCTCACCTTAGATTTTAAAGATGAAAATGCAACAGATAGAAGTAGCAGGAAAGGTCATTTGGAAAAGGAAGTGTCTTGAGAAAAAGAAGGAAGCAGAAATACAGGTGCTGGTTCCATCTGGCTGGAATAGAAGGTGAACAGGAAAGAGCATGGGGAGATAAGCCTCTAACCACATTGAACGAAGTTCTGAAAGCCAAGTGGTGTCTTCTTACTTTACTGTGCAGGTAATAGGGAGCCACTGAAGACTTACAGCAGAGAAGAAACATAATGAGATTTGTTTTAGAAGGATCACTCTGGAGGCAGTGGGAGGACTGGATGGGGATGTTGGGACTAGAGGTAGAAAAGACAATGCGGAACCTTCTTCAATGGCCCAGGAAAGAGATAAGGAGAAGCTGAGCCAGCCATTGGGAGATGAGAGGGAGATTAAATGGGATGCCCAATGTAAGGAAACCTCTAGGAAGGGTCAAAAGATTAGTTGTAAGGATGCCTGGGAAAGAAATATATAAATGACCAGAGGGACAGGCATTCACATGATTCCTGTTCTGGATGGAAAAGTGGCAGGCCCTGGGATCCCCTCTCCCAACCTCTGCAAGCAGAGAAAGTCCAAATTTCCTACCTAAAACTAAGCCCTACTGTGCAGGGGAAGGGGCTGGGAGAGGCTAGCTCAATTGAGGCCAATCATGGAAGTCCATTCCTTTCCAGTGGATCAGAGCCAGTATAGTAGATAACAATAACAGCTACTATTTTACCTCCATAAAAAATGATAAATAAGTCACACTTAAAATGAACAGTTATTCTGCATGAGAGGTATTGTGTTAAGCCCACCAAATATTTTAGCTAATTTTTCCTCACAGAGGAGTAGGAACTATTATATACCCAGTCAACAGATAAGAGAATTGAGGCACGGAGAGAAGAACAAGAGTCTTGCTCCATATCACATAGCTGATCAACAGCAAAATCAATATTCAAAGCAGGCATCTGATTCCAGAGTCCAGGCTCCGTCCCATTATGTCCTAATGCTGATGCTCTGGACCCTGTAATAATTTCCCAAATCACATCCTCACCAAGAGGGTGAGTGTCTCTCACTGCTGTTAGGTAGAAAGTGCTGATATTCCTGGCTGAGAGAATCACAGAAATGTGAAGGAAGGCATTGAAGATGAAAGTCGGTGGTATATACTTGGTACCCTGTCCATCACAAGGTATGACGGAGAGGAGTATTGGGCAAGACATTATATATAAACTGATCAAGACCACAGCACCATGAAATAGATGCAACAAAAATATTCTGAAAATTTCACTCTGGGTATATACGTGCCGAAGTGTGCTTGCCTATGTGGAGACTATGAGCAATGGATGGTGGAGGTTGGCTGAAGCAGTGGCCTACCACCCACAAACGGCAGAAACTTCTAAAAAACCATCCACCAACTATCTAACAATCTAAAAATACACCTATGAAAGGCAACTTTGGAAGGAGGCAGGCGAAGTTCTAGTTGAGATCAAACAAACTCAAAGCAAATTACTGGTTTACAGACATGCTGAACTTGCACATATTCTGGGAAGACAGAGGTGTGGCCCCGGCACAAACCAAGTCATGCAATGGAAACAAACAGGCTAAGCCTGGCTTTTTTTTTTTTCCTAGAGAAGCCTTTACATTTAAGTTGCAGGCACTGCCTGTCCTCCATTCATCACCTCATGTATGAGATTTGGCCACCCATACATTTAGACGACAGATGGGAACTGTCTTAATGTGTGTACATAGTCGGAATCAACAAACATTAAAGTCTACATATGGCATCATTTGAAATTTGAACCAGCTCTCTAAGATGCTGGAATGATCCTTTATCACAGGAGGAGGTGTGACACTTATTTGCTCATTTATTCATCCAGGCATTGTGCCGGGGACTGAGGTCATAAATAAGACACAGTCTCTGCCCTCAAGACACCTGGTGTCTAGTTAGAGACCCAGACAAGTAAATGGGTGCAAATAAAAGCAGTTGATGGGGCCAAGGTGCCTAGAATACAGAAGGAGGGCACCGAGCCACTGTGTCAGGGAAGGAAGACACATACCCGATGTCCATTGTGAGGACTGCACGAGGGAACTGAAAAACAACCACAGTCTATGCTAAGTTTGGGTGCTTGTAGAAAGAGTTGATGAAATTGGTAAAAAGCAAGGCAAAGATGTTCAACACATATCCAATAATTAGTCCTGGGATATAACTTCATGATAACTACAGTTGGCTGCTGTATATAAGTTTTTAAAAATTAGCTTTTAAAAGAAGTATAATTGTTTTGGACATTTTTTCATAGCTCAGGTCATATAATATTTATATAATTATGTATCCTGCCCTTTTCATTTGACCTTATTGTGTTAAAATTTGTGCACAAAATTAAAAATCCTTTACTAATAAAAAAAAGCAACATAGTATTAGTTATTTTGTGGAAATTATGACTATCTAGCTATAGGGAAAATGGAAAATCAAAACCACCCTTATGTTATGCAAAAGGATAAGTGTAGCCTAGGATAAAATTTTATTATACATAGGTGCAAAAAGGGCTTTATATCAAACCACTTAGACAAATGTGAAGGTATTATGTCCTGGAAAACTAGTAGACAATTCTAAAATTCACTTAGCGGTAACAAAGACATGAATGCTGAAAATGCCTATAATGAGTTTGAATAAAGCTGATGAAATATGCATGAAGAAAGGCAGTATTTATAAATGAATATACTGTTTCATATGGTATGTAATGTTAAATAATATGCAAGAGTAAATAGGTACAGGAATTCAATGTTATTTTATTTTATTTTTGAAATGTTTATTTTTGAGAGAGAGAGAGGGAGAGCACAAACAGGGGAGGGGCAGAGAGAGAAGAAGACAAGATGGGAAGCGGCCTCTGTGCAGACAGCAAGATGGTGACCTGAGCCAAAGTCGGATGCTTAACCAACTGAGCCACCCAGGAGCCCCTTACATGTTATTTTAAATTTCATCTGTAGCCCTAAAGGTTTGTGTCTCTATGATGGAAAACCCCTATCTATTTTTTATGTCTTCTTATTGAGAAAATATAGAATATTTTTTATTTGGAATATATACCATAGGTAATTAATTCACCTAGGATTTCATGACCAATCTCTGTCAAGCATTTAATAGCTAGAAAAAACTAGTTGGGAAAAAAATGAATAACCCAAACTATTATAGTTGCTTTGGGTATTTAATGTTGGGGTAAACATACCTATGTTATAGCTGAGAATAAAACCCCCTTCCTAAAAATCCACAATAGGTCCCCATTTGCCTGTAGGGTAAAGTCTAACACCAATAACCTTAAATTCAAGTGCCTCCACAATTTTTCACCTAATGTCTCCACACTTAACCTCTTGGCTTTGACCTCATGCGTTCAGTCTTTAGGCAAATCACATCACCCCATGCATCAGTGCCATCCCACATACCAGGCTTCTGTTCTTTTGCTCATGGAACTCTCTCTGACTAGAATGGCTTCCCTTCCCCTTGTCTGTCATTCCCAAATATCTACAGCCTCCCCACCACCAAGGTCCATCTCAAATACCACTGCACTGTTGCTTCATATGCCTCAGGTAAAAGTACACCTTGTTCCGGAGTGCCTGGGTGTCTCAGTCAGTCAAACGTCCAACTTTAGCTCAGGTCATGATCTCATGGTTCGTGAGTTCAAGCCCCACATTGGGCTCTCTGCTGTCAGCTCAAAGCCCGCTTTGGATCCTCTGTTTCCTTCTCTCTCTCTCTCTCTCACTCCCGCTCTCTTGCTCTCTCTCAAAATAAGTAAATGAGCAGTAAAAAAGAAACAAAAAGTAGACCCCTTTTCTGAAACCAGCACTGGTTGGCCTCACTGCTTGGGAGGTTCAGGATGGTCTTGAGGGTAAATGAGGTCAGTTCAAATACCAATAATGAACACTGAGATAACACCAGAATGACAATAGGTAACTCTAACTCAAAATTTGCTATGTACCAGGCACCTTTCTAATTACTATACATAAATTAATTAACTTGATCTTCCTGAGAACTCCATGAAGCAGATACAATTTTATTTATTTATTATTTTTAAACTTAGATTGAATGGCAGTTTCACTTAACAGTATATAAAACGCTGGGTTGTGACAGGTATCAACTATCCATTAGATACTGAATCAATTCTTCTTAAGCACTAGTAACTGAAGCAGATACAATTTTGGCCACAGTTTAGAGATAAGGACATGACAACCGGGTTCAGGTGGTTCTGCTGTAAGGGGCAGTGCTGAGAAACCATGCCCTTGATCTTCCGCTTCTCTGCCTCAGTCAGGAGGCCAGCTGTGGGCAAGGAGACAGGCTGCTGAACCGGGCGCCACAGGGGCACGCGCTTCTTTGAGCGAGTCGCAGACCAAATGTTAAGAAAGCAGGGATATAACAAAGTGAGGGCACAGAGTGGAGTTTCTATGAAGCTTTCTCCCACTATAGACCAATTTCCGGGTCCTAAAGAATTGTACTCCTGGGGCGCCTCGGTGGCTCAGTCGGTTAAGCATCCGACTTCCACGCAGGGCATGATCTCATGGTTCATGAATTCCAGCCCCACATCAGGCTCTGTGCTGTCAGCAGATCCTCCGTCCCCCTCTATCGTTGCCCCTCCCCCACTCAAAAATAAATAAATAAATATATATTTTTTAAAATGCTATCATGCAACTGCATTGGGAAGCTTATAGCAGTTTAGCCCCCTCATCACTAACAAACTCGGCACATCTCTGCTACTAAGCAGGTGCTCCTTGAAAATCCATGTTCAGTCTGCTTACCATAGTACCTAGAATTGGACTTTGTGCATGGGAATGAATCAATAAAACTTAGTGAAACCAATATCATAAGCCATTCGTTCTTGATCCTCAGTTCTCTCTTAAGAAAGCAGGCATGTGTTAAAAATATTTCAGGAAGATTTCTCTTTGACCCTTTAGAAAGAATTCTCTGTTGTAATTTTTTTCCTTACAGCTCTTCCTTGTTTTCCATTTTTGGCCCCCCCTCACCTCATATACAAGGGCAGAGGCTTCCTTCTTGTTTATCACTGTATTTTTGGCACCCTAAAACAAAGCCTGGCGCAGAGAAAGAACTCAGTAAATATTCATGAAGTGAATATTTGAAAAAGAATAGACTTTGAAAATGCTCACCAGACCCTTGTGGGTGGCCTTTGTTGATGCCCCGCCAACCCTGAGTTAGTGCTTCAGTACTACTCCCTTATCCTCAAAGCAAGCGCCTGTCATGAAGCACAAGGAAAAGAAAGGGTTTTTGCTGGAGGCTGGTTGGGAGATGGTGGAGAGAAGCAACCTCACACAGAGCACAGCGTTTTGTTTCTTCCTCAGTGTCCACTGGGCATGTCTGTGCACAGCTACCTACTGGCCTGTCAGCTGGCCCTCTACCCTTCCACACGACCCCCCTCCAGCACTGTAGGTCTCCAGCTGTTCTTCCTCCCCTTGGGCCTGAGCAATGGAGGGTCTGCGGGGCACCTCCTCACACCTGTGGTCCCTGCGCAGCCGGACATGCTCCTTGGAATCCACATTCCTTAGATGGAAACATAGGAATTAAAAATCATTTCTCTTTTTCACAAATTATCTTTCTTTTTTTCTGTCACACACAAAGACCTGAACTGGAACCCAAGCTTTTTGATTTTATAGTTGTGTGACCTCAATCAGATCACATAGCCTGTTCACCACCTTGGTCATCACACGTAAACATGGGGATAAAATGGACTCTACAGGGGCTAGTGTAAGAATTAAACATGGGGATAAAATGGACTCTACAGGGACAAAATAGGCAAAAGCTCCTGGTGCAGAATAGGTATTAAAGAAAAATGTTACTTCTCTTTTTGTCCTTGGAGTAAACTCTCAACTATCCAAAAGGACTCATGAACCAAGGAGAGTTGAGGTTTTACAGAATCATGCATAGAAACTCATCACTGCAGGGTGCCTGTGGGGCTCAGTCATTAAATGTCTGACTTCGGCTCAGGTCATGATGTCCCGGTTTGTGAGTTCAAGCCCTACACGGGGCTCTGTAATGTCAGTATGGAGCCCGCTTCAGATCCTCTGTCTTTCTCTCTCTCTGCTCTTCCTCTGCTCATGCATGCATGCACTCTCTCTCAAAAATAAATAAACATCATTAAAAAAATTTTAATGCAACTCTGCTATTTAGAATATTGCTTCCATGGTCTCAGGGATGAAGGGCATCAATAACACAGGGCACTCCTGTGGGCAGCAGTGGTGAGAGGACTGCTTTCTCTGTGTGCTGCTTCTAAACCAGAGGTGACTGCTGAGGGCGAGCATGCACATCACTATGAAAACAGCTACTCAAACACGCCCATGGTACCAGCCAGCCCTGAGAAGGAGACATGCAGATCTTAATGACCACAATGAATATGCTTTCAGGTTTATGGTGAGAAAATGTCACCTGCCAAGGTCATCTTCCCACCCTGATCCTGTGAGCACTCCCTCAGCCCTCACTTTCCTTATTATAGGCAACTGAGCCTGAGAAGATGTCCCATCCTGCCTTTGCCACCGTGCTGTTCATGCCAAGTATGGACGGGCTGTGGCTGCAGATTATGATTTCCCGGCTGGCCCCTCAGAATAGCCTGCTTGGTTCTAATGGTAGTTAGGCCAATTATACTTAAAACCGAAATTGAAGACTCTTGGCTGCTGTCTAAAAGGTAGTGTGATTCAAGGGAGCGTTTGGAATTTTTAAAAAGATAAAATAAGTCAGGCTAGGAATGCCTGGCCAGATAAACCAAAGTCACTTTGGCTTGGAGAAATGGAAAGATTAGCACTTTTGTCTGAAACAACAGAAATAAAGAATTCCTCTCCCAGGCCTGGATTGACTCCCTAACTAATGATGTGAGGGAGAAGTTAAGCCATAAATGCTGCATAAATTTGGAACATTTTGAAGGTCAGCTTGGGTCAGAGCATAGCATTTCCACCACCCCACCCTACCCGCCTTTTTTTTTTTTTAATGAAGTCAGTTTTTGAAAAGACCATGACAGTTCTGATAGCTCCCACAACCTGGAATCATTTGAGTGACTCACAAGTGAGGTTTTTTGGAGGTTTTTTGTTTGTTTAAATATTTATTCATGGGGGGAGGGGTAAAGAGAGGAGAGAATCCCAAGCAGACTCTGTGCTGCCAGTGCAGAGCCTGATGCAGGGCTCGTACCTACAAACCGTGAGATCACGACCTGACCCGAAACCAAGAGTCAAATGCTTGACTGACTGAGCCACCCAGGAGCCCCCACAAGTGACTTTTAATTTCAAAACTTATGCTTAAAAATGAATAAAAGCTGACCAAGAAATCTTAAAGGAGGGATAGGGACGACTAGTGCTCCACAGCACAGAGCAGCACTGAGGTTCTCTCACACGAGTGCAGCACCAAAGCCCTTCGAGAAACACGTGCACCATGTCAGTTATGATCTGTCCCTGCTCCTCTTGCATTTTTTCTTCTCTCTTCAAACCCCAGTACCTGCTCCCTCATCCTCACTCTCACCTGATGACCTTTCCCCCTATTTCACTGAGAAAGGAGGAACCCTCAGAAGAGAATTTCCACACACTTCCACCACTATATCTGTCCACCTTTCTGCATGTGACTCCATATTCTCTGATTTCTCTTCTCGTATGAGTGAACTATCAGTGCCACTAGCTAAGGCCAACTCCTCCATTTTGCCTTACCCTACCCTCTTACTTAATCAAGAACCTTCTTCCAATTTCTTCCTCCTCTCTTTCTCGTGTTACCCATTTTTTCATATCTATTGGATGATTTGCATCAGCATACAGATATGATATTATTTCTCCCACCTCAAAAAATAATACAAAACAAAGACATTCTTTTGACACATGGCTGCCTCCAGCCATATGCTCTTTCTCTGCTTCCTATTAGAATGACACTTCCCAAAGAGCATCTAAATTTGCTCTCTCCAATTACTCTCCTCTTTCTTTCTTATGTTCACTCCATCTAGCTTCTGCCCCCATCACTTCAGCAAATCTGCTCTTGTCAAAGCCTTCAATGGCCTCTGCTTTGAGACACCCTCAGTCAGTTCCCAGAGCTCATCTTCATTGACCTCTCAGCTATTTTCAGTGTGGTTGATCTTGCCCCCATCTTGAAGCACCAGCTTCACTTGGGTTCCAGGACCCCACAGTGTCCTGATTTCCCTCTACCTCTGTAGAAAGCAAGATGGAGTCCCTCATGTCAAGCAGTGATGTAAGAAGCTAATGGCATTGTAGCTAAGACCAGAGATTGCTGAGACTAGCACAGGCGGATGGCACCCAGGATTGATAACCAGCAGAAACAGAGAAGGCCTACAGAAGCCCACAGCTGATTAAATTCCTTTAAAAAGGAGGACTTTTGCAGCAAATGGTAGACTCTCCAGATGCTGACCCTTTCATGTCTGATCACATCAAAAACAGCAACTGCCAATGAAGGCTCTGCCTGATTGATCTCTGAACATAACAAGGGATTCTCCACTGTTTGAACAAAATAAGCCGTACGTGTCAAGCAAGAACTGACTTGGACAAAGGCCTCACCTCAACTGTGCTCTCATGGAGTAACTTCACATTTGGTTCATTAACTTCCTGTTCCTTGTTGTATCTTGTTGGACGTGTGACTTTGTATTGTGCTGCGCTTTATGTGACTTCAATGAAGCCAAGTTAAATATGTAGCGAAATGTCATTGAATTTGGAATCCTGAACCTGCTTTAACCTTGCTTTATGGTCGAATAAAGCTGACATTGTGGAAAGACACAACTTGTGTGTGTGCCTTCATAGCATGCTCACGACAGCTTCATTGGCTGTCTTTCAAAGTCAATGTCACTGCCTTCCCTCTACTCCTCCCACCCAGGCCCCAGGCCCTAAACACTGCAGTGGCACTGCACTCAGTCCTTGACCTCTACCTGGTGGACACTCACTCCCTCAGTATTCTCAGCCCATCCAGTGGCTTTAAATATAAGCTATGTGCTGATGACTTTTGAGTTATTTATTTATTTGCATTTTGGGCTCCTGCTGGTATAGGCTTACTCACCATCTTCATCTGAATATCTGATCATTTTCTCAGAAGTAACATATCCAAGGTTGAGCCCCTGATATTCCCTTCTGAGCCTGCTCTTCCAATAGTCACCCCACATCAATAAATGGCAATTCCATTCTTCAGTGGCTCATGCCAAACACCTTGGCTCATCCTTGGTTTTTATTTTTCCTCACCAAAACAGAGCTAATAGTAAATACTATTGGAGCTTCCTGCAAATTATGTCTAGAATCCCATCTTTCCTGCCCACCTTTCCCTCCTTCATCCAAACTACCCTCATTTCTAGATTACATGTAGTAGCTACATGAAGGGGGTATAGCTCAGGGGTAGAGCATTTGACTGCACATGTAGTAGCTACATCCCTGGTTTTCCTGTTTCTATTCTCATCCCTGATGGTTTATTACCATCACTGCAGTCAGAATAAGTCAATGGAAGTCAGATGATATAATATCAAGAGGTTCAAATGGCTACCCTTCTCCTTTGAAGTAAAATCCAAAGTCCTAACAAAGTCCTTCATGGCTCTATACAATCAGGCCATCCATTATCTCTCTAGCCTCATCTACCACTCTATCTTTTCCCATTCCAGGCACATTGGTTTCCTTATTTTTCTCTTGGGCATTTGAGAGAAGTGCTGATATTAGGGCTTTAGAACTTACTGTTCCCTCTTCCTGGAATGCTCTTAACCCAGTATCCATACAGCTGAATCCCTCACCTCCTTCCAGTCTGACCTCCCTTTAAAATTGCAACCCCCATGGGACACCTGGATAGCTCAGTTGGTTAAGCATCCGACTTTGGCTCGGGTCATGATCTCCTAGTTCGTGAGCTTGAGCCCTGAATCGGGCTCTGTGCTGAAAGCTTGGAGCCTGGAGCATGCTTCAATTCTGTGTATCCCTCGCTCTCTGCCCCTCCCCCACTCATGTTCTGTGTGTGTCTTTCTCCAAAATGAATAAATATTAAAAAAAAAATTTAGGGGCACCTGGGTGGCTCAGTCGGTTAAGCGTCCGTCTTCGGCTCAGGTCATGATTTCACGGTTCGTGGGTTTGAGCCCCGCATCGGGTTCTGTGCTGACCGCTAGCTCAGAGCCTGGAGCCTGTTTCAGATTCTGTATCTCCCTCTCTCTCTGACCCTCCCCTGCTCACACTGTCTCTCTCTGTCTTTCAAAAAAAAAAAAAAAGGCATCAAAATTTAATAAAAATAAAATAAAACTGCAACCCCTCTCTCTAGTCCTCCCTATTTCTCTATTTTTTCCTCTGTTGCACTCCGTGGCACTTATAAACCTACCACACTACATAATTATTTATTTTGTTTATTGTCTTTCTGCCTCTTCTAGACTGTAAATGCCATTAAAGCAGGGATTTCCATCTGTTCTGTTCTCTGATGTATCTCCAGCAATTAGACAAATGCTTACACATACTAAGCACTTTAAATAAGTATTGGTCATGATGATGTTGGTAAGCAAAATCATAAAGAGCAATCTCTGGAAATTACACAATTCCTCACTGTTCCAGAAATTAATTCAACCCAAGAGGGAGATAAGTTCATTCTCAGACTAAATATACTTTTGCTATATCAAGATCTTTAATCATAATGTCATAAAAGTAATAAGTTCTATTTATATAGTACTTTCCAGTTTACAGAATTCTTGGCCCCATACAATTGTATTTCATCCTCAGGAAAACTCTGAAATTGAACAGGGAATGTCAATCTTACTTTACACATGAGAAGGATAAGCCCCAGAGCAGTTAAATATCAGCTTCAGGGTCACCCAGCCAATGAGTGCAAAACTGGGATGAACCCAAGTGCCCTGAGACCAGGATTAGGGTGACCGCTGCAACACCAGGCAACCTTTAAAGAAGCAACTTGGGAGCACTTGGGTGGCTCAGTCCGTTAAGCAACCAACTCTTGATTTTGGCTCAGGTCATGATCTCATGGGTCATAAGTTTGAGCCCCACGTCAGACTCTCATGCTGACTGTGCGGAGCCTGCCTAGGAGTCTCTCTCTCTTTCTCTCTCCCTCTCTCTCTCTCTCTGTCCCTTTCTGCTTTTTTCACTCTCCCTCTCAAAATAAATAATTAAACTTAAAAAAATAAATAAGCAACTTGTCCTATACAATCAGGCCATCCATTATCTCTCTAGCCTCATCTACCACTCCGTCTCTCCCCACTCCAGGCACATTGGTCTCCTTATTTTTCTCTTGGGCATTTGAGAGAAATGCTCACATAAGGGCTTCTACCCTTGCTGTTTCCTCTGCCTGGAATGCTCAAATGAGTACTGACAGGATCTGGGACCTATATGCTCCTAATTTGACTCTTGATTTTCTTCCACAAATTTAATTGAGTTCTTCCTCTGTTCCAGCACTGTTCTAAACACTGGACATACAGTGCAGGCCAAGTACAGACCGGGATAAGGTTATGTTCTGATGCGGTGTCTATTCTTAGAGAAGACATGTCAATAAACAAGTAAACAATTAAAGACCCCTAAAATATGTCAGAGGGTGATAGCTCTATGAAGGGAGAGGGATAAAGGGCAATGCAGAAGAGAGCAGATGAGCTAACGTTAGGGATGTCCAACAATAACTCATTAACATGTTACCCACAAATCCTTCCTCTGGCAGTGGGGTGGACAGTTCTTCAAAGTGTTGGGTGGAGACCCTGCAAAATTCTCATATAACATATAGGTGCAAGAGTCCACTCTAGATGTTAGGTAATTGGAGTGACCTTAAAGCTGAACAGAGCCTGGGTGACAGTTTCAGAGGACAGCACTAGGACAAATAGCCCCAACTCATAAGAACCTAGATTTTGCTCATGACAGAGGAGCTTTCTGATGAATAAAGCTGCCAGCAATGAAACAGACTGGAAATGAGCTCTCTGTTGTAAAAAGTATCCAATAAGCGACTGAATGACCTCTGAAGTCTCTTCCAACAACAAATCTGATTATGGTCCATTCTACGGAGACTCTATCTACCCTAAGTCACCATTAGTTCCAGTGGGTGATGGGGTGAGGACAGGTGCAAAAATCTGGCCCCAGATCCTGGTTCTCTTGCCAGTTCTCACAGAAGATGAGCAGTCACTTGATGGTTGGCCCTAGATCTTTCCAGCAGCAGCAAAAGTAGACTGTTCTGCAGGGAGACAAGGGGCACCAATCCTCACCCGGCAGAATCTACCAAGGGCTCTCATCTAAATGAGCTGCTCCGTCCAGCAGGAACAGGCAGGATGTCTTCAGCACTCACTCCATTCTCACTGACAGGTAAGCCACCAGTGATTACAAACAGGAGAGAGCAAATTGTGCTGGACAGGAGGCTACCTCCCTGGTGACTTCTGGAAGCTCACTGGCAATGCCCACACTTCTGCAGGTGTCCCTTGAGGTCTCAGCCCACTCACAGCATCCACTGACGTCAATCACCCACACTCCCTCACCTTTCTGTCATTTCCCAAATCTCCCACTAATAATGGCAAGCAGGCCTCCAGGGTGACTGCATGTTCGCCCAGGCAAGACATCACGGGACAGACGCTGGAACCATTCCTAGTATTCCCCACCTTTGTCCATCACTTACTGTGGGCTGGATCGTTTGCTAAAACTCTGTATGTGACAGAATGGGCTGTAGTCTTTATATACGTGGCTGGGACATGCTTGGAGAACTACTGCTGGGCAGAATCTGACTTGTGGCTCTTGCTGACTGAGTGGGGTAGGCATTGCTGGCCGAGGGGTTGAGAGAGGCAGGAAGTGTGACAGAAAGGCAGCTGAGCCAGGGGTGGGTGAGAGGGAAATGAGGGTGTTTTGTGGGGAAGGATTTGGGTTGGTGGGGGACACTGCTTGAAGAAGAGAGATGGACCTGCTGCCACAAGGGGAAGAACCAAAGTTTCTGTCTGTGGAATTGAGTGTGACATTTTAGAAACTGGTGATTCACACTGTAACCCCTTCTATCTCTTTGTAAAATATTGAGTTAAGTCTCCATCACTTGGTCCTTAGGGATCAGATCTGTAATTTTGCAAGGGGTGAAATAATGCACTGGGGCCCACAGCGAAAGCCGGGCAGTCACACAAGGTAGTATTACAGTACATTCAGCCCAGTAGGGTAGGGATTCTTATACTCATTTTATTGTGTCAGGGGAGGGAGGTTATTGAATAATTCCTCGTAGACACTCTTGCTGACTACAATGTGGAAGAATAGAATTTTATAGCTCCATCTGTCCACTCTGACCCTGTGCCTTAAAGTTAGCAGAAGGGTGGGGACACCTGGGGGGGCTCAGTTGGTTAAGCACCTGACTCTTGGTTTTGGCTCAGGTCATGATCTCACAGTTCATGAGCCCCAAGTTGTCAGTGCTGAGTCTGCTTCAGATCCTCTGTCTCTCTTTCTCTCTGCCCATCCTCTGCTCACTCTCTGTCTCTCACTCTCTCTCTCAAAAATAAATAAACATTAAAAAAAAAAGTTAGCAGAAAGGTGAATATGGCTATTTCACTCCATTTACAGTCGAATCCCAGGGCCCTTCTTGATTTGCTCTCAATCTTCTCCTGCTTCTGGGCTGAGCCCTTCTTTCAGCTCTTTTCTCTGTCCCTCTAGACTTGTCCACAGATTTCCTTGGAGCTCTGCAGAGTCCTCTGGCCCTTTCACACTTGGCTGCATTGGGCAGGATCCCCAGGACTGGCCCCCTTGGTAGATACGAGTGTCAGGGGAGGCCCAGCCTGTTTCTGCATCGTCACAGCCCTGAATCCAGGGCTCAGCATCCTTTCCCACTCAGCAAATGAGCAAGGCAGCATCTTTCAGTAGTTAAAATAGTAACCAGAATCAAAGCATCTGGGTCTCCATTTCTGTCCACTACATATTTGCTGTGTGACTTGACAAAGTTACACTGACCTCTCTGATCACTAGCTATATGGGAATGATAATAGGATTGTTATAAGAACTAAAAGAAGACAGGAAGAGCTTTAAAACATTGCCTGGGATGGGATGCCTGGGTGGGCCAATTGGTTAAGCATGTGACTTGGGCTCGGTCATGATCTCACAGTTAGTGGGTTCGAGGCCTGCATGGTGAGGCTTTTCACTGAGAGCAAAGAGCCTGCCTCAGATTCTCTGTCTCCCTCTCTCTCTGTCCCTTCCCTGCTGTGTTCTCTTTCTCAATAAATAAATAAATATTAAAAGAAGAAGATAAAACATTCACAAACCTTTAAAAAGGGGGAAAAAAACAGTGCCTGGCACAAAGTAAGTACTCATAAACATTAGTTTATGTTCATTTATAGTGATTATTTATTGGAGGGGATGAACAGGGTTGGTCACAACATAGGCCAGAAAAGTTCCAGGGTATTAGGGAAGTCAGGCTACCATTGCTCCCTGCTGCCACTGGCCAGAAGCATATCTGTGGTTCCATTTTCCACAAAGACCTTTTAGCATGAGCCCTCTGGGGATAGTTCAAGCCTACGGAGAAGGAAGGGGAAAGGAGGCTGAGAGATCACCGAATTGACAAGCTGGGTTTTCTCTCCTCTTCCCCATCCTTTTAATTTCCAAAGTTCGGACTCTATCCCAAAGCCATTGTCCTACAATAAAACAATTCCTCCTAAGCCATTTATTTCTTATTCCTTTTCCCCTTCCAGCATTTTCAAACACAAATTGAAGCCAGAAAAGCATCCTCAAAGTACCCAGTTGGCCAAGGTGTTGAGAGTCCCCACTCCGGAAACTGTCCTTACCAGCTTCCCTCCCCTCGGCCAGAGCACCATACAGCTGTGAGTGAAACCCTGAAGAACCAATCTTAACAAAACTGGAGCAGCCTGAAAGAGCAAATTCCATAAGGGGAAGTCATTCAAACCTCTTTTTATGAATATTCAGAGCTGCTGCATTTACCAGGCAAACAGGGATCCTGGGCTACAACATTCCCCTAGGGGTTCAGCAGGGAGTTCTTTATTCGCTACATTTAAATGCAAATAGTGACAAAACTGCCTGACAATACACTCTGAAAAGTTGATTTAAAATAGCACAGGGGACCGATTAAGGCACCAATAGGAAGGATTTTATTTTAATTTTCTATGGAGGTTAAAGTTAGGCCAAAGAGTAGCTCAGAATTCCAATGTTATCCCAGGAGCAAAACTGTCACCAAACAGAATTTGCTTAATTATTTTCCTCCTCTTATGAAGAAATGGAAGAAAAAAATTCCCAAAATAACCACGAAGCAAGACTCCTGATCCGAATGAGTTTATCTCACCAAACTGATAACAATACAAGCAAAACTCAGAAACTCAGGCTTACCCTGTACCATATATATATGAGAGGGAGACAGAGAATCTGAGGCAGGCTCTTCACTCTCACTAACTCTAAGAGTTACAGTGCACAAGCCAGGGAAAAGTGCAGAGGGAGAGGGAGAGGAGAGAGAGAGAATATTAAGCAGGCTCCAAGGTCAGTGCAGAATGTAACACAGGGTTCACCACAACCCTGGGATCATGAACTAAGCCAAAATCAAGAATCAAATATTCAACTGAGCCCTCCAGGTGCCCCTAGCCTGTGGCATATGGAGGGTGAATGTATACACTCTCTGGAAACAGTTCCCAGATCCCTTCTCTGATTTATGAGAAGTCCTGGTTGTTCAGAGCCCCGCTTTGGGGCTCGCTGATATAGGAACATCTTCTAACACAGGCATTCATGGCTTTGAATGACAAAGGATAAGGAGCTGAACGTTGTAGGTCATGGAAGAATGGCCCATTGTGACCAGTGGGAGTACAACTCTGGAAGGGAGCCTTCCAGGCCCCACATGAGAAAGATGGGAAAGGCCATAAATCCCTTGCTGTGAAGGCATTTCCAATGATAAAGTGTCACTGACTGTTGATTAGGGTGAAGGCATTATCATGTCTGCTCAAAGATGGAAATTAGACACTGTCACCCCCCCCCCACTTTCCCATCTGCAACTCGAACTGTCAAGCAAACAAACTTGAAGCAAGGAGGAGAAAGATCCAGTCTGTTAATGGAGGTCTCATATAGACAGAGAAGCAATTATGTACTAGGTGGAAGGCTCTCACCTTGAAACAATAGGATATCTGTCAGTTACTTCAAAAAAATATAGGGCAAAGGCAGGGAATTGTGTCTGGATATCAATGACTCAAGATGGGCAAAGAATTGATCATTAATGAAATTTAGGTGACAGGTACTTTGGAGTTCTGCATATCATTGTTTACTTTTGCACGTTTGGAAATTTCCATAAGAAAAATGACTTTTTTGTTATTTGTTTTTAAATTCTGCCTGCCTGCCCAATTTAAATATGACACTGCCCACCTCTATTGGGACAATCACCATTGCTGGGAACAAGAGCACTTCTGCCACTCTTATGGGAGCCTTGGGAATAGGATTGTGCCAATGACCTATCCATGACAGGAAGAGCTAGACAAGATAGGAAGAAAGTTCGGAGTTCAGTCCCCAAAGCAAGACTTTTAAACATGGATGAGAGCTAATTTGGAGCTCTCGATAGACCCCATTAAAAAAAAATAATAACATACCCTGCGATGAAATATCAAGAAACTTGATAACTCAAGAATTCAGAGACTTCCAATCTCATCACTGTCTGGGAACCTGGAAAGTTTCTTTTTTCTCTTTAATGATTATTTATTTATTTTGAGAAACAGAGAGCTTGAATGCAGGAGGGACAAAGGGAGAGACACAGAATCTGAAGAGAGCTCCAGGCTCTGAGCAGTCAGTATAGAGCCTGATGCGGGGTTTGAACCCCCCAACTGTGACACCATGATCTGAACTGAAGTCAGACACTTACCCAACTGAGCCACCCAGGTGCCCCTAAAGTTTCTTATTCTACAGGCAGCATGGCATTCCAGTGTATGGGTGACATCTCACATAGCTAGGCATGTGAGCTGACCTGCAAAGTTCCAAAAGATACCACATCTGGGCAATATACCAGTCAGGTTTTTTGTTGTTTTTAACCAGTCAGATCTTTTTAAAAATTGGACTAGTTCAACAGCTTAGTCCTCCAAATTGATTGATGACTCAGAATACCAGGACATTGTAGCATGCAGGTAGCAATAGCTTGCCTTAACTAATTTAATTAGAAAGAGATAGACAGAGCCCCATAAATAAAGGGAACGTCCAGTAACTAAGTCCAATAGTAAATAAGACAGCACACACATATCAGGCCACATTAGAATGCAGCATCATGAACTGGACATAATATTTAAAGAGGAAGATAGACAATGAAGATATGTTCAAAGAAGATGAGCCAGGGCATTATGAAGACTAGGAACAGTAATAGATGCCTTGCTGAAAAAAAATAGAGTTTTTTGGGCCCAAAGAAGCCTGGTGATGAGGACAGAGTAGCTGTTTTCAACTATTCCAAGGTCTCACATGTAGAAGAAGATGGATTAAACCTCTTCCCTGGAACTCAAGGGAAAAAACTAGAAAAAGAACTTCCAACCCAGGAAAGTCTCAGGAAGGCCAATGTCAGCCTAATAGAAGGAACAATCTTGAAAAAAGTAAAACTGTGCCAAGTGCTATTTGACTGCTTTGGACAACAGTGCCTTCCCTGGCCTGGGAAGGTCTGACATGGAGTTTGGACAAACACTCGCAAAGATGTTTTAAAAAGGATTTCAGTACGGAATATCTGCATGATTTTTGGCCTCTCCTTCAAATGGGGATTCTGTAATTTCTGAAGTTACAATCAATAAACCAGGTTTTCTGTTCATTTTGCTTGTTGGAACTAAACAGTGTATAGAGCTTCCTTTGCCAGGTGCCTTGTGCATAAAACCTTTTTCAAACTGCGAATACATAAAAATAAAACTTAACTCCTCTGCCATCCTCCAACCTCTCCACTTCCCTGAGAAACCATCCCTAGATGTACCAGGCATCTGACTAAAGCATGGAGGGAACAGTTTCAGGATTCACCTTCATCCTTGACCCCAGATTTTCACTTCTGCTGAGTTCTTCACTTAATAGCTCCCCAAAATGATTTGTCGGTTCCCACCGTGGATATCTGGAAAGGCTATACTCTGGGATAGGGTTCCACTCTGGGACACATGAGCCTTCTCATCTTGGGACAGCAATCATCTCAATTTTGAAGTCCCTGAAGACTGTTCTGTTATTTGTCCTGTTTCCTGACTCTGTCATACTTGATTTCTGTTTTCCTGTACTTGCCGCTTCCTCAATTCTTGTCTGATTTCTGATCACCTAGTTTACCTTTGCGAATTCCAAATATTCCTAACAGATTAGGATTCTAAATACTCCCAGCAGTTCAATCATTCAATTATTTGGTAAATATTTATAGAAACTTCCATGTGCCTAGAGCACTGTGCTAGGCACATCAGGAGATACAAAATGCCATGTGACCCTGGCAAGGGCCTAAATGAGATAGAGAATATGAAACATGGACAGAAATAGCTACACCCCACAACACAATGTGCTAAGTGCTATAAGAGAGGTACAAACCAAGTGCTATCAGAGTTCACAGAGAGGTGAGATGCTGCAGAAAAACAAGATATAACTGCAAGAGCAGCCCACAAAAGCCTGATGCAACTGCTGTGTTAATCTTTTAAAATCCTCAAGTATAAGGTATGTAAAATATTAGATTTAAAGAAGGAGGTAGCCGTGAATCAGGAAAAGGATGTTCTGGAAAAATACACCTACTGTTCAAAGGCAGATAAATGCCCAACAGTAGCCAGAGGGGCTAATCAATGTCCAATGTAAACCAAACACCAGAAAATCATCCCCATTGTGGACATGATCATTTACTCAGTCAACTGGAAAAATTACAATTATGAAATTGAAACTACATTTACTGCTTAAACAAGTCTTTTTGGTGATTCAGTTTAGACTGAAAATTGTTCATTAATGAGTCCCTCTGGGTAATGGGCTTCAACTGCACTTTATATTTTTGGAAACCTTTAGATTCACTCCCCACTCCAACTCTCAGAGGTAGGTTATATCGGGGATAGGCAAACTTCTGTAACTCACCAGATTGTAAACAGATTAGGCTTTACAGTTCATAAGGTTTCTATCACAACTGCTCACATCTGCTGCTGAGTACGGCTGTATGCCAATAAAATTTTATTTATAAATAGTAAAATTTGAATTTCTTAAAATTCTCACATGTCACAAAATATTCTCCTTTTATATTTTTTTCCCAACCAGTTAAAAATATAAAAGCCATTCTTGGTTTGGAAGCACATTTGGCCAGAAGCTATAGTTTGCTGATCCTAGGTTACATCAATCCTTCTATTTACAGATGAGAAATCAAAGACTATAGGAGACTAAGTATATTCCCTAATCAATAGCAATTCAGTTTATTAATGTCCATATAGAGAGAAATAATGAAGCAATAGGAAAAACTAAGACATTTATCCCTTCTTTATCAACACTATTCACAGCATGGAAAAATCACATATTATCTACAAACTTTGATTCCCAGGGCATAACAAGTAAATAATTTTTAAGCTGTGCTTAACCAGATTGGTTCCTGGTAAGTGAAGCAATTATGGTTTAAATTTATATGTACAATATTTTATTGTCTTCCTTAATTTATAATGGGTAACAGTCTCTAACTTAACAACAACAAAAAACATTTGCCTAGAGATCTTGTAGTTCATGTGATGAACACACTGCTAAACATTTATCAGCCCATAAATATTTCAAAGGAAATATGAATAGTTATTGATGTAGTTTAATCTTACTGCTGCATGGAATGAGTATTCTACCTCTCTGTGGATACCAAGATGAAGGGTTGGGAAATGTTGAAGAATAAAGCATTATAAACCCAACTCCCCACTGGAATGTCACTTACTTGAGGATTTAAAGTGATATAATACTAAATTTCAAAGTCATGGAAACCCATAGCTTTATAGCAAGAGCAGAAATATACTTGTTCAGACCTCCTAAAAGGGTTAGAGCTAAAAACAAGTGTTGAAGAAAAGGTCTTTACTCTCCTGACAATTAAGCCTATGCAAAAGAGAGCAAGCACATGATCCAAATTGTACAAAATTAGAGAAGATCAAACTAAAGTTCACCAAATATGAGAGTATTTGAACAATGAGGGGCCATCTCATTGATGTACAGAAGGCATACATTTAGAACATAGGTGAGAACAACTACCAATCAGGGAAGACATTGGTTGTTTGGGTGGGTTGTACCATAGTATTATTTTTCACTTAATGTATTCCTTCAGTAGATATGGCTTGTGTAATAGACAATGGTTCTATTTCAGAAAATAATAAAATCTTTTTTTTTAAAAAAAAGGAAAAGCCTTCTATCAAAGACTGATACAGAAATAACTTAAAGATATTTAGATAAAATCACAGTGACAGAGACACTGACATTTGGGATGTAAGGTTTCACATCTGAAATGTATGCTAACCGTTGCCCATCATCCTTTAGAGGCTCACTGAAAGTGCTGGGGAAAGCTTGAACTATTTGAAACTGCCCCCTCCCCTCTTCACTCAACCCCATTTTCTGGCTATCTCATCTCCTGCCCTTCCTTGTCCCCACCAATACCGGGTCATCTAGCAAGCTCCTTGGAGATCCGTCAACGTGTCAGGTCGTTAAGGGCCTTTTACACATACCTTGATCTCAGCCCAGAGTTCCATCTTCCATCCTGTCCACTGGGCAGATCCTACTTTCAAGTTCACTCTCACTAATACCTGCTCTGATGGCCTTCCCACAATGTCTTCTTCCTCTCTGTTTCCACTCTACCTCATTGTCACCTCTTTTATAGCACTTATGACTTGAAGTGCTATGTTTAGCTTATCTCTTCCCAGGGGAGTGGGAAAGAGTGCCTTTAACTGTCATGTCCTTGAGGCCTAGCATGGTTCCTGGGCCCCCTTCATAACTCAATAAACCTTTGTTGAATCAACTGCCACTGAGTCCTTTCATGACTCTTTGCCTGCCCTTCCTGCTACCAAAAGAATAGAGACTTGAGGTGAGGGTTGTAGGTAATTATAACACTTCATTCATTTACTCATTCAGCAGACTTTTATTGAGCATCTACAATGTGCCAGGGACTCTTCTAGGAGCCTGAGATACATTAGTAAGTAAGCAGAGTAAACCAAGATCCCTACCCATAAAGAGCTCACATTCTAGCTGGAGACATTATATAATAAATGTGACAAGAAATAAAATAACATGCTTTGTTAAATGGTGATAAGTGGTAAAAGATATAGCTAGAGCGAATAAGGGGGACTGAGAGTGTGTAAGCTGCAGTTTTAAATTATATGATCAGGGGAATAAGATCTGCCAAGTAGACAATGAGAAAGTTACATTTGGTCAAATACTTTGAGAAGGAGAGTGAAATAGATGGGAATATATGTTTTGGAGAGGGGGTATTACAGGCAGAGAGTACATTCAGCACAAAGGAGGTCAGGATGGTTGGACAAGAACGAGGTAGAAAGAGCTGTGTTGGGGGGCGATGAGAGGGAAAGGTGGCAAATCATGGAGACCTTGTAGGTCATTTTAATGACATTGACCTTGAATGAGAAAGAGAGCCATTGGAGAATTTTGAGCAAAGGAGCAACATGATCTGACTTAGATCTGGCTTACATTTAGAAAGCAAAAAATTGCTTTGGCTATTTTTGTTGAGGATTGAGTATTGGGGCCAAGGGTAAAAGCAGGGAGATCAGTTAAGAAGCTGTTGAAATAATGCAGGTGAAGGAGACCAGTGACTTATACCAGGGTTGCAGATGTGGAAAAGTGGTTGGCCCTACTTGTATTTTGAAGACAGAGAGATCCAAATCATTTGCAGACACGGATGTGGTGTGCAAAGAGAGAAGGATCAAGAAAGTCCAAGGTTTTTGACCTAAGCAACTGAAAGAAGAGCAAAACTGAATGCATTTTGTCTTATCTGGGGGTTATGATTCACTTATCCTCCTGCTGTTTGGTAAATATGAAATGAGGTCAACACGTAGCATCATGGCTACCCATGTGGAGATAACATGATGCAGAAGAAAATAGAAAAGAGTGCTATTTAAGCTGCCACCACTTCCATGGGTTAGCCTCTGGGTCTTGCTATTTTCTACTTCTTCCTCTTACCACCTTCATCTCCAGAATTACAAGAATGTTCCTGAATGGCTCCCTTATTCTGAACTAAAGAGAATTTTGTGATAAATTTAATGGAAAACAGCTTAATGGTAGTAGAGTTTAAAGAAGCTGAAAGAAGGTAGCTCCATTATTAAAATGATAATGTGGAAGATAATGATGCTAGTAGTGGTTAAAACACTTTGTTGCAAAGTTCACAGATCATAGAGATATTGTACAGTACAAGAGATGGAGACAGGAGTCAATGTCAGGAGGATGGCCTTCATCCTACCATATAACATCTTTTTGGGCTAAGAGAATTTTGAGGCTATTTGCCAAACTGTATCCAAAAAAAAAAAAAAAAGCAAATTCATTTCATGCAATTGAATGCTTATGATTTGAAAACCTCTGGCAATGGAAAACTTCCTTCTTTGTAAACTAATGCTGCATTTACATATGTTGAGATATGGAACAGATCCATAAATAAACTTATGTAGTTCTCTATTAAATTAATTCTTATATCCCAGTTCTTAAGCTATTATATCTAGTCATTGGGAATTATTTTAAATGTCTGTTTAACCAATATTTTGTGTGTTGAATATTGTTTTTTAAAATGTGGTGTTGAAAAAATATTTAATGCATTCCTTTGTGTCCTTAGGATCTTTTCTTTTTTAATTTTTTTAATGTTTATTTATTTTTGAGAGCGAGAAAGACAGAAACAGAGTGCGAGCCGGGGAGGGGTAGAGAGAGAGGGAGACACAGATCTGAGGCAGGCTCTAGGCTCCAAGCACAGAGCCCAATAGTGGGCTCCTACTCACAAACCGTGAGATCATGACCTGAGCCGAAGTCAGATGCTCAGCTGAGCTACCCTGGTGCCCCCTTCTTAGGATCTTTTTAAGCAATTCAAGATGATTTGAAAACTTTTAAAAAATGAACAAGAACTCTACTAGAAAGTATGTATTTTATGGTATCATTAAATATTGATTAAAAAAATCACTGTATTCAGTACATTGTATCTGTGGCTGACAGCCTGAAAGGACAATGATATTATAAAATTTACACTTGAATCTTTTTTAAAGAAACACTTTTTAAAATATTTTATTTATTTAAAAATTTTTTTAATGTTTATTTATTCTTGAGAGATAGAGACAGAGCACCTGCAGAGGAGGGGCAGAGAGAGGGAGACACAGAGCCGATGCGGGGCTTGAACCCACAGACGGCGAGATTACGACTTGAGCCAAAGTCGGACACCTATCAGACTGGGGCCACCCAGGTGCACCCTAAAGATTTTATTTTTGAGTAATCTCTACACCCAACGGTGGGGCTCAAACTTACAATCCTGAGATCAAGAGTCACATGCTCTACTGATTGAGCCATTGAGATACCCCTTAGAGAAACACTTTTAAAACTGAGTTTTCATTATTTTTCCCAGTTGTCCATATACTACTTTCACAACTATAGCCTATCAGTAGAAAAATCACAGAAAATGCAAATAATCCATCTAGTTTTGCATTTTCCTCTCATGTCTGACAATATCTCTGAAACATAGGAGTCCAAACTTGAGGGTTAGCAGGTATGTTTCCTAGTTTGTCTCCACATTTCTAGGTTATTCATTTGGCTTGGTCTAACATTAGAAATGTGTATAGAAATGTTTCTCTTGAGATTCATAACATTTTAAAAAATGTTCATACCAAGTAATAATTCGTACTTTTCCCTAAAAGGTGTACAAACCTCTAATTCTAATGGTTCTAAGCAAATCTTGGAATAAAAGGCTTAGACATGTAGAATAAAATCAAGTAAAATAAAAAGGGAAGAAAAGCTGAAAATGAATATTACTTCATTTCAAAATTGTTAGGACATCAACCCTCTTGGTTTTATCTTATTCCTTGGCTTGGGATGAATTCTAGATGGGATATTTGCCTGTCATAGTTAGCTTGTGTTCACATGAGTCTCAGTTAATCAATTCAACAGGAGAAAGCATATCAAACCACCTGATCGTGTGAACAAAAATGCCTAAATTTTCTTTTTCAGGCATTCTTCTCATGACATGAACATACACGGCTCCTGCCAGTGAAACCATCACGATTGATCCATGGGTTTCCGTTAGTGGACTTTCAGCTCATCAGTGATTTAGCCCAAATCCACTTGAATATACTATCACAGCCTTCATCACAGTGGTGAGCAAGATCTAGAATGGTCTTTTGAACTGCATTGACTATTCTCAAATTTACCACCTCCATATTAAAAAAGAATCAACTTTAGGACCTTGATTTTCTCCAATTTAATACTTTTTAAAAAGTCAAAACACCCTTTTTTAATCTTTTTATTTCCATAGTGTTAGTGAATTTCAATGTCTTTCTCAAATGAGGAACTTTGAATAATCCAACTAGATCCTACTGGGAGCTTTTATTAGAAGATTCAGATGTCCCAGCTAAAAGACATTTTGAATTTCAATGTTTCCTTCTTTTGCATCAGTGCCTGGTTAGAATGTATGTTTCCAAAATTTTAGAGTAAGTATGAATCTTCACTTTCTCCACACGCCCTAAATCAGCTTCTCTTCCAGGATTCTTTATCTGTCTACTTTGGACAGAAATCTGAGAGTTACCTTGGTCTACTTTGCCACAACCCACCCATCAAGTCACCAAATAACTATCCCTTTTACCTCTCAAATATTTTCAAATACACTTACTTTCCAGCCCAGATACTACCAACCTGAATGAGGTGACCACCTCTTACTTAAGCTCTGCATTGCTGAAATGGGTGCCTAGCTGGTCACTACATTTCCACTCTTACCCTTTACTAGTCTATTCAAAATTCAATTAAATCATAACTTCAAAGATACAATTACGACATTACTTTAAAAACCATGTGATGTTCTTTCATTTCATTGGGCTAAAATCTTTTTAAAAACATTTTCTTAATGTTTATTTTTGAGAGAGAAAAAGAGAGAGAGACACACACACAGAGTGTGAACGGGGGAGGGTCAGAGAGAGAGAGACACAGAATCTGAAGCAGGCTCCAGGCTCTGAGCTCTCAGCACAGAGCCTGACATGGGGCTCGAACTCACAAACTGTGAGATCATGACCTGAGCTGAAGTTGGCCACTTAACCAACCTAGCCAACAAGGTGCCCTTCAGTGGGATGAAATCTTAATTCCTTAACATGACTTGCAGGCTTTCATTATCTATTAGACTTCCATCTATCTACCTTTCTAGTATTTCCTTACTCCCCTTCTTGAACTATCCTAAACTTTCCTTTGTTCTAATACGTCATGGCTTTCTGTCTTACCACCCCAGTTCTTGTTCATGGTTGATTCCTCTATCTGGAACAAGATTTTATACACTCATTTATTTTGCATTTACTCAGCAACTATGATAGGTCAAAGACTTGCTCTTTGAAACTTTTATTAATTATACTACTATGGAGAGCCTACTCCATGCTAGCCACAAGGAAATCAACCAATAATGAAACCTCGCATAGTTTGTGTTCTAATATTGCTTAAGGTCTCACATGAAGAATACTCATTAAGCACATAATGAGATGAGAGTTATGTCATGGAAAGTATTAGGTGATGTGGGATCAAATGTCAGGGTAACCATACTTAATTTAGAAGTCAGTGAAGGTTCCCTGAGGAAGTACCATTGAAGCTAAAATTTGAGGAATGAGTAGGTATTAGATGTGGTAACAGAAGAGTGGGGAGGGAGGAAGGAAGGCAGTGGTGGAAAAAATGTTCCAGTGATACAGTTATATGGAAAATACAGGGTACTAAGAAAAGAAATAGCCTTTCCAGTATAAGATATGGGGAAAAGGTGTCTTTGTTGAGTATATTTTGTTGGCTGCCTGTATTACCAAGGAAAAAATTCACAAAGTTCCCATTACCCTTTGTGAACAACTAAATTTAGGTGACTTTCTTTTCATAGGTGCTGTTGCAACTAAAGGAATAAAGAGGCATCTTAGATGAGAGAGAGAATCTAGATATCAGAAAACTAGTTTTATCTTGACTTTTGCTTATGACCTTGACCAAATGACTTACACCTGTACCTCTGCTTTTTCATTTGTAAAAGGGAGATGATAATATTATCCAGTTTAACTTGCAGGGTAGGACCGAATAAGATAATGGTGCCAAAAGTATAAAGCACCACATTGTGCTGAATGATTTTTTTTTTATAGGCATGTTAAGCATATTAAACAGTTTCTCGATTTCTGACAGTTCTATCAGTAGAAACTCAAATTCATTTTTCTTATGATTTCTAGTTATAGCAATAGGGGCTGCATTTCCAGTTCCATAATAATTAAAAAGCCATCTTCATTACCCTTGAAGAGGAACAGAATTGGATCATGTCTCTTTTCAAAAGGCCCATTTGTTCAAAGTAAAAAATATTTTAAAGTAAAAAAACTGAGAATCCAGTTATTTTTCAAACACCAAAAACCAGAATTCATTTCTGCTGTGATTAAGTGTTTTGATTCCTTAATTTTTTATGGGGAAACTTATCTTACCAGTCCTTTCATACTTTTCTATTTAAACTTACTGTCTAATTTCCCAGGCATGAATTTATTGACAAACACAGAAATGATAACTGCAAAGAAATGATACTGAAATATAATCTCTACATAATTAATAATAGAGACCTTAGGTGTTTAAAAAAAACTACCTACTAGGGGGTTCCATGTTGAGTGTCTGACTTGATTTTGGCTCAGGTCATGATCTCATGCTTGGTTAGATCA
This sequence comes from Suricata suricatta, assembly GCF_006229205.1. Lineage (NCBI taxonomy): Eukaryota > Metazoa > Chordata > Mammalia > Carnivora > Herpestidae > Suricata > Suricata suricatta. The sequence goes on along the minus strand of NC_043702.1, from coordinate 132,535,838 downwards.
AGCTCAATGTCATGCTCTGCACTGAGAGCATGGAGCCTGCTAGGGATTCTCTCTCTCCCTCTCTTTCTCTGCCCCTCCCCTGATTGAGCTCCCTCTCTCTCAAAATAAATAAATCAACATTAAAAAAAAGTTAAGAGACACCTGTGTGGCTCAGAAAGTTACATGTCTGACTCTTGATTTTGATTTAGGTAATGATCTCATGATTCCTGAGTTCAAACCCTACATCAGGCTCTGTGCTGACAGCATGCATCCTACTTGGGATTCTCTCTCTCTCTCTCTCTCTCTCTCTCTCTCTCTCTCTGCCACTCCCTGTCTCATGATTTCTCTCTCTCTCAAAATAAATAAATATTTTTTAAAAGTTAAAAAACACAAAAAACTTTCTAGTGTCATTTTAGTTTCTTATGTAATAAGGCAGACCCATGAAGTAAAGCATTGGTAGTTTATGAATTTATTTTGCCAAAAATTTACTTATCCCTGAAAATATTTTAGTTACAAATAATAATATAGGTGTCAAATATTTCTTTCACAAATATTAAATTTTTCTGTATGTTTCTATAGCCACAAATAGAAATATCAATTTCCCATTCATCAAAGTAAAAGGAAAAGCTCATTCTAAAATATTTTACAAATACTGAGAACTGTAAAATACTACTTCACAGAGATGAAAAGTAGGTTTTCAGTTCTGAACATCACATATCTTTTGTTTATAATCTTTCTCTTTTTTCTTTGGTAAGCAATTAGATTTCAAAATATAGGAGCTTTATTAAAAATGTCTAATTTTAAAGTCCCATTCAGGTCTTTTAAAAAATTCTATTACAAATACCAGGCACCTTAAAGAAAGTTTGACAATTTTATTGCATTAATTATCTCTGTACTGTGTGGAGAAGATTTTAAAGCCATTTGAAAGGAGAAATAGTTCATGGATAACTGGTTTCTTTAGAGATGGTGAAAAGCTCTCAAAATGCATATTTAGGAATGTCATTTAGTTGATGTCCAATTTAATTCTAATCTCTGTTAGTATATGTTTGAAGGAAATAGAGTTCATGGAGTTATGCAGTCAGATTAGTAAGCATGGCTCCTGCATTTGATACAGCAAGGTCTCTGCAAGAGGAATCAAGAATGTAAGGTTCAAGTCTCAACTCTGCCACCCACTCTCCATATCACTTAAGCCACTTAAAAAAGTCACTTCCTCTCTGACCATCAGTTTCTTATTTGTAAAATGGAGATCATGATGTCTTTCTAGTAAGTTTGTTATTAGGAATAAGTGATATATATATACAGAAAGAAATCACAAAATTTTTCATGAGATTGAAGACTCCCATAAGAGATTCTACACAAAATAGTTTAATATGTATTTTGTGTTCTTGTTCTTGTTTCCTTTTCATATGTATATGTGCTAAATCCTTCATTAGGTTATAATCTCCTTATAGCCACAGTGAGCATACCATATCCTCTTTCCATGTTGCTCTCCAGATTATGCATAACTAATGGACACTCATCAGGCTTTGTTGACAGATATTCTTTCTCTTATCCCTCAGTTCCAATATCAAGCAAATAGTTATGACTGTCAGGAAATCTTTTTTCACCTATTCTATGTCTAAACCTCTTTGCTGTAATCCATGCCTATTTCCACATATTCTATCCTCTAAACTCATGGAGAATTGGCAGGTCACCGTCGACTTAACAAAAGCCTTTATCACTGTCACCAAACTCTTTTCAGCTGCAAGACCGAATCCTAGTTTCTCAAGTTAAGTCTATACCTCCTGCAATTCAAAGCAAGTGGAATGAAGTACTTTAACCCCAGGAAAAAAGGCAAGAGTACTGGCTGGCTCACTAAAGATTTCTAGAGCCAAGGAGTTCTAGAGGAAAGCCCAACAACCCTGCATGGACAACTGAGAGGAACAAAGTACAGTGGCATAAAATGGCTAGAGGAAATATGGACAGAGAAGAAAGGCAGGATAGGGATAAAGGCACCAGTTAAACTACAGTGTTCCCAGGGCTCATATTCCCTTAGAAGAATAAGGAGATACTCTAGTCTATTATGATGCTTAAACAAAAGTCTTTATTTAACAGATAACTTAGCATTATCTCCTAATAAAACACTTTGAAAAGCTGAAGGGATGTTGAGGAAGGGATGGCTATCTTTCCGTCTCCCTCTTTGGATCCTATCAATGTGCATACCTGGTCTCCCCTCGGCTCAAAGTAGTTTTTAATAATTGGGCCCAGTTCAACGCACCTTTTAGGTTTAAGAGAAGGGTATTTTTAATCAAAGCCACTTCGCCCACTCTTTGTCGATATGATGTGGCTTTCATTAAACAGCCCTACTAGGGCTCACGCAATCCTCCGGCTCGCGTAAACACATGTGCCCCAAGCCAGTCCCGCTCTCCTTGCGCTTCAGCACCGCCGCCTCTGGATAGCGCCTTGTTGGCCGGCTGGCTCCGGGCCTCCCACCCGTCTCATCCATCTCCAGCCCACTCTCTCTCCGCTTCTTATTTACTTCAGTGTCAGAAAAAAAGCACCTCCAACTTCTAACCTCGACTCTATGCCTGCTTTTAAAGTGACCTCCGCGTCCCTCCCTCAGGGTCTGAAAGCGCACGCCCCCGCACCGTTGGGTCCTACCGGAGCAGCAGCGAAGCCGCGTCCACCGGTGGCCCGAGATCTCCATCAGGCACCGATCACATTTCCCTTGACCCTGCTGAATCCCAAAGCAGCAGTCAGGAGCTCCTGCTCGCTCCCTTTCTCTCCACGCCCCAAAGCCTCCAAGAAACAAACGCACAATGATGCGCCCCCCCCCCCCCGCCCCAACTCGCGCGCGCACACACACACTCATACACACACTCGCACGCCGCAAGCCTTCCGGGTGCCATCGCCACCCTGGGCAGAGCCTCATCCAACTTGGGCCCGGATCCATCCACACCGGCTGGCTCGGAAAGGACTGCCCGCAGCGGCCGCCCCGCCCCCTCCCCTTCCTCGGCTGTGGGTCCCGGCAGCCAAGCCCCTGCTGGCGAGCCCCCTCCCCCGCCCCCTTCAGTCAGCCATCCACCTAGCGCGGGCAATATACGGTCCACAACCCTCAAACATTCGCCCCTGGGCCGCCCTGAACCATTAGCCAACCCCTAAATTAATCTCCTTAAAGCCCCAGCCTTGCTAACGGTGTGATGAGTGTGTGTTTGTGTCTCCAAGGCATATACATCATTTAACTCCTGCGAGCTTTCCACCCATCCTAAACAAACGGCACGTTATCTCCAACCCCCTCCTTCCTTCTCCGCGTCCCAACCTCTGCCCCCACCCCGATCCTCAGCAGCCAAGTGGCCAAACTACCAGACCACCGCACCCCAGTTCTGGAACCTCGACCTCCCATCGGCTCCAAACCCAGTCACCTCCGGCCCCTCCCCTCCCCCACCCCTTTGGCCCCCAGCGTGCCGGGTCTGGCCAGAGCAAGTGACGCCTGGGAAGCGCAGTCTACGTCCCTTCCCAGGAGCCTGGAATAGGGGGGCTGCCCTCCCACCAGAGGGTTCAGCCGGCGCATCCCTCCAGAGGGGCACACGCCTCACGGTTCAGCCGCGCTGGAAAACACAGGTGCCGGGGAAGGAGAGAGGCGGAAGCAGCCTCCGGGGGTGGGCGGGAGGACTCACCGAACATCTGAATGTGCCCTTTGGTGATGGGATTGAAGCTGCCGCAGGCAAGCAAGATAACGTGGGTCTTAGTGGTCTCGGTCATCTTGCGGGTGGGTCCCTCGCACTGGTCCAGGGGTCGCCTCTTTTTTTGTGTCTCGATATGTCTGCAGAGGGAGAAAGGAAGGCGAGGCTCCGGCGGTGGATGCTGTGGACTCCAAGGAGCCGCTCCAGACGCAAACCGCGTCACTCCCCGCCTCCCCTTAACGCTTGCAGCTCCGGCCAGATCCGAAGCTGCTTTTGTATTACTCTGCTCCGTCCTTCTCTTTTCTTTTTGTTTTATCCTTTTTCCACGTCTCTGGTCGTGGTCTCCCGCCCCTCCCTTTCCTCGCCCCCACCCACCTCTCTCCATCACGCTCTTCCCTATAGTGGTTCTGTGGGTAAGACGTGGTACCCAAGCCCAGAACCATGAATACTCACAGCATGGTGTGAGCTCTTTCTCTTACCTCCTTCTGACTTTTCCTCCCACACGCTAACATTTTTCTGTCCACATCTACTTTCTCTAACATATCCAACTCCAAAAATGTTTGATCGTAAGAATTGGTTTTTTTTCCCTTCCTCAAAAATTTAAGTGAGAAATGACAATTGTTCATGTTAGGAGTACTGATTTCTGTCTTTTCCCTCTTATCTGAGGATTTTGAACTGTTGAACTGAGTCCAGATCTTGACCTAGAGGTTGCTAGAAAATAGGGGAAATCTGAATCCTTCCCCTGGAATAATGGAATTGGGGTGGGGAGATGGGGGGAGGAGTGGAAGCAATGTTGAAAACATGGATGGGGCAGAGTTACTAAAACTGTATTGGGGGGCACCTGAGTGGCTCAGTCAGTTAAGCGTCCGGCTTTGGCTCAGGTCATGATCTCAAGGTTCGTGGGTTCGAGCCCAGCATTGGGCTCTGTGCTGACAGCTAGCTCAGAGCCTGAAGCCTGCTTCAGATTCAGTATCTCTCTCTCTGACCCTCCTCTGCTCGTGCTCTCTCTCTCTCTGTCTCTCAAAAATAAATAAAAAACATTAAAAAAAAAATAAAACTGTATTAGGAAACTGCTGTTATCTTACATAAACTACCAAAGTTGAGACAAAGATTTACCCATCCAACAAGTGTTTCTTGAGTGCTCTCTATGTATGTGGGGGGTGCTGTCATAAAACCTTCTGATAAAGCAAAGTTGTCCTCTTCATTCTACTGGAGGGAGATAGACAATAAACAGAGGAGGAAGGTTTTTTTTTATGTTTATTTATTTTTGAGAGAAAGAGACAGACAGCATGAGTGGGGGAGGGGCGCGCATGCACACACACACACACACACACACACACACACAAACACACAGAATCTGAAACTGGCTCCAGGTTCTGAGCTGTCAGCACAGAGCCTGACGCAGGGCTCAAACTCTGAAAGGCAAGGTCATGACCTGTGCTGAAGTCAGATGGCGAATCGACTGAGCTCCCCAGGCTCCCCAGGAGAAAGATATTAAATGGCAATTGTGCAATGCACAATAAGTGAATGCCATTCACTCTCTGACAGGACAAAAGGTGAATGGAAGAGAGGGGACCACTGCAAATCCAGGAGTCAGGAAAGGCCTCCCTAGTGAGGTGAAATTTAAACTCCAGCCTAAATGACAAGTACCTGCTAATACATATACTTTGGGACTAGGAAGGGTTTTGTTTGTTTGTTTGTGCTCATAGATGTGAAGGAAGGCCAGTATGACTAGAGTTCATGGATAAGGGGAAAATGCTAGGAGACAAGATTGGACTATTGATCAGGACAGAATTCAGTGGGGCTTGGGGGCTAGGATAGGGTTGGGATGCTTTTCTAAGTGGAATAACAGGAATGACAAAAGGAAACCATTGAAATTTTAAGCAGAGGAGTGATGAGTAATTTACATTTTTATGAAATCTCTCTGGCTGACAGGTGAAAAGTGGGAAGGTAAGGCAAGCATTTAGGAAACTCTGCTGGTGGCCTAGACTAAGTAGAGTTGTCCTTGGACTAGGATTTATAAAAATGGAGTTGATGAGAAGCAGGTGGTCTTGGGACAAGTTTCATAGATAAAGTTTATGATCTTTGCATATGGATTGGATGTGTGGGATGAGGGAAAGAGAAATCTGAGAAAATGTCTAGAAATTTGGGTTAAGCAAAAGAGTGGGCTGAGACTGAGAAAGTGGGGAAAGAAAGTTTGAGGGATAACTAAGTGTTCTAATGTGATATAAACCTAATAATTCTTACTTTTTAATGGCCTTTTAAAAAGTTGAGGTTTAACTGACATACTATATTGTATTAATTTTAGGTGTACATAATAATTCTGAGAGATCCACAAGTACCAGTATTTACCTTCCCACTAGGCTTTGAGATTCTTGAATAAATTGCTACCCTGTATTAGTAGATTGATTGTTGCTTCATAGCCAAGATCATGTAAATATTTGTGCAGTAAATATTTGCTAAATTATGCTGAATTGCAAATCAACCCTAATGTGCACAAAATTTCTAGTTCAGATACAAAAGTCCTGTGAATTGATGTACATTTATGGTGGGGTTAGTATCTTCACTGGCCTGGGATGCAGATTAGTCAGGTAGGAGGAGCAAGAGATATTGAAAGGAAGCTGACTTGGGTATGAAACTCTGACACTAGCTGGGCAATTAGCATAATTATAGTTAAGCAATAAATATTTATGGAGTGTCTGCCCTGTGCCAGGCACTTGCTTTAGGGACTGTGAACAAAACAAAATCCCTATTTAATAGAGTTCACATTCTAGAGGGGAAAACACACCATAAAAAAATGAATAAATATAATGGTAATAGATACCACAATGAAAAATAAAGCAGGGTAAGAAGAAAAGGAAAGGGAAATTCTCCTTTCTAGGTGGTCAGGGATAGCATCTCTGTTAAGATGGTATTTGAGCAGGGATGTGAAGCAAATGAAGGAATATATCATTTGGGGAAGAATATACCTGACAGAACAGTAAATGCAAAGAGCCTGAAGGAGCAGGAATGGTCAGGAGTCTCAACAAGCATGCCTAGGTTGCTGGAGAAAAGAAAAAAAGTGAAAAGTGGTAGGAGACAGATCAGAAAAGTAGAACAGACATATAGATAGGGCCTCATAGCCATGGTTAGGGCTTTGACTTTTTCAGAGATAGGAAGTCACTGGACAGTTTTGAGTGGAGAAGTGACATGAGCTAACTTACACTTGAAAAGTATCAACTTGGCAGGAGATATAAATTCTGGAGCCAACAGTATAGTTTTATATTTAAAACCATAGGATTAAATGAGATCATCTAGGGAATAACATATCTATATAAGAAAAGTGTCCCTCAGCTTAAGTCCTGGGGCACACTATATTAATAATAGTAGCTAACATCCAGTAAGTATTGCTAAGAAGCCCAGGAACCATAAGCTGGTTACAGATGTTAATTCATTTAACACTCAAAGTAACTCTGACTGTGAGTTTCTATAATGCTAATAAGTTCATGTAATTTATCCCATTTTAAAGATGAGCATAAAGAAATACAGAGAAATGAAATAAAACTCATCCAGGTTCAGACAACAAGTATGTATGGAGCCAGATTTCAACTCTAGTAGTTTTTTTAAAAAATTTTGAAATGTTTATTTTTGAGAGAGAGACACACACACAGAGTGTGAGTGGGGGAGGGTCAGAGAGAGAGGAAGACATAGAATCTGAAGCAGGGCTTGAACTCACAAACGGTGAGATCAGACCTAAGTTGAAGACAGATGTTTAACTGACTGAGCCACCCAGCCACCTCTCAACTCAAGTAGTTTTTGATTGAAGGTCCTATTCTTGATCCAAGGCTACCATCCCATCGTGTGTCACTGCTACACTATACTAACCACATTCCTAAAAATAAGGATAATGATACCAAGCCACTGAGATCTGAGGATTCCTAGTAATGGATGCAGAATATATAGCATATAGTATACGGTCAATAAGTGGTACCTATTTTATAAATGAGAGAATGGGACTTCTTAGAAATTTGAAAAAAGGATTGAGAAGTACTCTACCAAGTCTTTAGGTTTTCCCTTCTTTTTCCAGGAGAAATTAAGAAGTAGGAAATGAAATTTAGTGTTAGCTTGCTGAAATGACCAGACACTCAATGCTACAAAATAATTTTATTAATTTTATTTTTTTTGTTTCATGCTTTCTTTTTCTTAAAGTTTATTTATTTATTTTCGAAAAAGACAGCATGAGCAGAGGAGGGGCTCAGAGAGAGGAGACGAGAGAATCCCAGGCAGGCTCTGCAGTGTCAGCATGGAGCCCAATGTGGGGACTGAACTCATAAATTGTGAGAGCAGGACCAAACCAAACTAAAACCAAACCGAGTCAGATGTTTAACTGACTGAACCACCCAGGTGCCCCTACAGGTTACTTTTAGTAAAAAGAATGAAAACATATCCAACTCTAAATCACCACACAGAAGAGTGGCCAGTAAATATTTACTGGCAAATTAAGATAAAAAGTCTTTTTACTAGCCCAGTGCCCAGAGAGTAACGATGAAACACGAGTGTGTTATACAATGCAATAAATGTTTTCAATCTTATAGGTTATGTCTTAAAAAATAGCTTAAATTCTATTGATTAGATTAATTGGTTGTGATTCTAATTGTCTCTTGTCATTTTCCTTATGCTTATATCTAATTTCTGTATCCCCAAACAGGGCTCTGAAACTGGAATCTAAAAACATGGGTAGGGGCCCCAGGCTGGCTCCGTCAGTACAGCATGAGACCCTTGATCTCAGAGTCATGAGTTCAAGCCCCAGGTTAGGCATGGAGTCTACCTAGAAATAAATAAATTAATAAATATTTAAAAATAAAAAATAAATAAAAACATGGAGAGCAAATCCTGGTTCTGCCACTTGTTAATTGTTTGGCTTTGGGCAAGTAATTTATTGCTGACTTTATTTTGTCAACTGGAGTTACTATAAAATGTGCCATGTGCGCATTACAGGGGTGCTATATGGATCAAATAACACCGTGTGTGACTTGAGCATACTGTCGTCTTTAGGTCATACTATAGTTGCTCCATACAAAACACCTATTGCTTTTCAGTGTTTATTGTTTCTATAGATGGCTTTGTCGAGGAGGTTTCTGGAGGTTCTGCTCATAGAAGGTAATGGCTTTGGAAATGTGCCAGTAGTGTATATATTAACCAACAAAAACAAATAGCCAAAAACATACTAATGACGAATTTATTTTCAGGGAAGATTCCAAGTCTGGTTCATAAGATATAGAAAGGGGAATGTCAACTCTTACATAATACATGTACCTTAATATATATAGTGATCTATTCTCAGGAGTGCTTATTTTAACTTAGGTCATATAATTTGGTCCAATATTTCAGCTTTCCAATGGCGGGGTAATCGTTTTAGGCTGAAAAGGAAGCAGAGTCATTCTCCCACAGCCTAAATCTTGCAATCTGCTGTAGCCAGTTCAGTTTCCAAATGGATCAAGACAGCTCAGAACTTTCCTTGCTGTGAATATCTCTTCTCATGGGTAGGCATAAGTGTCTATTGGCTCTGATTTGAAATGTACACGTGTAAAGTTTAGCAAAGTGGGTATGCATGCTCCCTTTTCTCCCTATTCACCTAGTCCAGATTAATCATCCATTTACATCACAGATCAGGAGGAAACTGTTCCATGTTTATGAAGCTGGTTCCAAGGTAGTATCAGGGGTCATCCTTTACATCCTTTACACACATCGATGTGGCTTTGTTTTTTTTTAAGTTTTTAATTTATTATTTATTTTTGAGAAAGACAGAGAGAGTGTGAGGAGAGGAAGTTCAGGGAGAGAGGGGGAGTCGCAAGCAGGCTCCATGTTGTCAGCACAGAGCCCGACGCAGGCCTTGAACCCATGAAACCTCGAGATCATGCCCTGAGCTGAAATCAAGAGTTGGACACTCAACCTATTGAGCCACCCAGGCGCCCCTAGATGTGGCTTCTTTAGTTCTTGACATAAAGTCAGAGAGTGAACATTTATTTTATGTTTTCCCTGTAAAAATATTATTCTGAGAGAACCATGACTCTTTGGGAGTCTCTACATTCCTCTACCTTTGTATAATTCTTCCTCCTTTGTTTTCTCCACTTTTCTTCAAGATAAACGTCTTCGGGGATACAGCTAAAAGCAAATGTTTTTACATCTGTGAAGTGAAAAATGCCCCCAGATAAAATTCTCCTTCCTCTGGCTCTAAATCCCCAAAATCTCATGCAGACCTATAATTTCTCTAATTATTCAAATCGTATTTCACAAATGAAAAATGTTTTCCAAACTTAAAGCCTGGTTATCAATTACAAACGTGGCAATACTGCTGGCACTGCAGGTGAAAGGGGAAAAATACACAGGTTTTTATAACCATAAACATTATATACCATTAACAATAAATTTCCTCAGCTAGCTCAGATATCTGCTAATTTATTCACCATGGCTTCTTTCAGATGGGGGTGGGGAAGGAGGGTATAAATCATTATTTTCATCCTGAGACGGAAGATCTCACACTTCTCATAAAGTTTTCCCAAGAGCAGAAATAGGAGATAGAAAAATCAGTTCTAGCAGACTCAGAAAGAAGTATAATTAAGAAGTCTAAGTATTCCCTGAAATGACATCTGAGAATATCTGGACCTCTCTCCTTTATGCCACCCAAATGGCTTGCAGGTGTGCTAAATAAAAGATAGGCAACTTAAATGACAAAATATGCTTTCCCATGATATCACTACCTCACAATTTGGTTAAGTCAGATCTAACCTAGAATTACAATCCCATAATTCCCAAAACCAATGAGATCTAGAAAACAACTGTGGCACTGCTGAGCTACTCTCTCCACTTGCCAGTACTAATTAAACTGATTTCAGGAGAAATAGAGACATAAGAAAAATTTGTACCACTTGGACCTGTTTGAATCTTCACCACCTGTATTCGTTCTGTTGGTGGAGTTGAGGAGGCTCACGGTTGGTCCGGTACATTTTTAGATTTTACAGGTTGCTTGTTTTTCTCAGGACTATTTCAGAAATCCTATTCAAACTAGCTTACACCAAAGAGAGATTTTATTGATCCGTGTAAGTATGGAGTTGTTTTGTAGTGGTTTATGAGATGGTCAGCCAGGTAGGGTATAAAAGGAGACACAGGGGGCACCTGGGTGGTTCAGTTGGTTGAGCGTCAGACTTCAGCTCAGGTCATGATCTCACCGTTCCTGGGTTTGAGCCCTGAGTCAGGCTCTGCGCTGATAGCTTGGAGCCTGGATTCTGCTTCGGATTCTGTGTCTCCTTCTCTCTCTGCCCCTCTCCCCACTTGCACTCTATCTTTCTCTCTCTCTCTCTCAAAATTAAATAAATATTTTAAAAATTGTTAAAAAAAAAATAAGAGGAGACACAGGAGAAGCCCAGGAAAACAAAAGTTTAATATCCTCACAGGTTCTAGAGACAAGAGACAGAGACTTGTCAAGCAAGGGCCACAGGGAAAAACACTACAACAGTCAGGAGGTGGAAAATAGGAATGAGGAGAGAGCTTAGGCCATGAACCTTTATATCCATAGAAAAGGCAAAGCAGGGCAGGGACAGCATTCAGGACAAGCTAATTTGAATAATTTGGGAGGCTTTGGGCTGTAGGGATTGTAGGTAGTTGCCTGGTACTTGGCAGCAGGGGATAAAGACAGAATCTTGCCTCCTGGCTGTTAGTGGGCCTGATAGAGAAGGTCTGGTTTTGGAGTTTGCATATCAAAGGTATACTCTTTGTTGGGCCCTTTTTTATCTCTAAGAATTGGCTAGCTCTGGGATGGGCAGTCTCTCCCCAGAAAGAAAGGAGTTGTGTTTTTGGTTTTTTTTTTAAAGATACTAAAACATCATAATATATCATAGGTATAACAAAAGCCTAAAGGGTAGATCTAGCTTTAGGCAAAGCTGTATCCAAGAGTTCAAATACCATCCTCAAGACCCCATTTCTTTCTCTTTTTAAAAAAAATTTTTTTAATGTTTTTTTTTTTATTTTTAATACAGAGAGAGACAGAGCATGAGAGGGGGAGGGGCAGAGAGAGAAGGAGACACAGAATCTGAAGCAGGCTCCAGGCTCTGAGCTAGCTGTCAGCACAGAGCCTGATGCAGGGCTTGAACTCACGAATGTGAGATCTGACCTGAGCCAGTCGGAGGCTTAACCAACTGAGCCACCCAGGCACCCCTCCATTTCTTTCTCTTAACATCTCTCAATTTACTTTCTTTTGTGATTGCTTTATTTTCAGATGGGTGCTCTTCCCATCAAAGCAAGGTAGCTGCTGGCAGCCTCAAAGGACATCGTCTTTTTTTTTAAAGTTTATTTATTTATTTCTGGAGAGACAGAGACAGAGGGAGGGAGGGAGGGCCAGAGAGTGAGGAAAAGAGAATCTCTCTCCCAATGTAGGGCTCAAACTCACGAAACTGTAAGATCATGACCTGAGCCCAAACCAAGAGTTGGACACTTGACAATTGAGCCACGCAGGCGCTCCATCAAATGACATTGTCTTACAGATCATAACCTCATCGAAAGAGGGCACATTCTTCCCAGGAATGCCAGTAAAGTCTTAAGGAAAACTCTCATTATCCTGCACTCATCTTGCGCCCATCCCTAATCAATCACTGTGATTAAAAAGAGAAGTATTCTAATTGGCCAAACCTGGGTCATTTACCCATCCTGGGCTTGAAAGGGAAGGAAAACAGGAAGGAAGTGACTCTATCCAAACTACTTGGCTGGGCAGGATTGTTCTGGAGCATGGTAGACCAGTGTGGCAAAATTATGCCCCCAATGTTGGTATAAGAAGAAAATATGTCATGTAGACATCAACAATCTGATTGAAGCTGGGAACATGCCTTGTTAATATTCAGAACTCCAATTTCTCGCGGTGGGTAGGCTGAGATTTTTTATTCCTGTTCTGGGTTACATGTCTTTTTTTTTTTTTATGTTTTTTATTTATTTTTGAGAGACAGCGAGAGACAGCGCTGAGTTACATGTCTTAAACTGAGAAAAAGACTGGCCCACATAAATCCCAACAGGTACTGCTAATGCCTGCATACGTGATCTGTGCACTTTTTCTTTCCCTTTCTCCACAGGCTCTTTTAGGCCATCAGAGTGTCGTGTACTCTTTAAGGAGGAAAGTCACTCCTTTGAGCAGATTATCATCAGATGGAAGTAGACATCCGTGCCCAAAGCCCTAAAGGTACACTCCCGAACTCTTTGGCCCTAGGAAGACAGAAATGACCTTTCTCAGACTCCTTTGCAAGTGGTTTTCTAGACACTAATTACATCCTACTGGGGCAATGCCTTTGTATGAGGTTTGGAAGGCAGAAGTGAGGCTATGGCCATCTTGCTGTTGCTCTTGCTGCTAAGAAGCCAGAACCCATATTCTGGTAATCCCCAGATCTTAGTCACTGAAGGCACGGGCATGGAGAGGTGGTTTGGCAGCTGAACTCGGGACTACAGCTGTCGTGATGTGCCCTTAGAATCTATTTCCCAGTGGGGGCCTAACTTCCATTTGTTTAACTCTTCTAGAGGATTTCATAAGCCCTTAATTCCTTGTTTTTAATCCCCTTCTGCTTAAATACCTACAATTGTTTCTGTTTCCTAAATTGGAATCTGACACACCCCCTTAAATGCTGTATCTAGCTGTACCCTGTTTTTGTGCGGGCAAGAGAAAATTATATGTAAATGCGGTTATTTGGGAAATGTAAATATGCAATGAAAAAGAAACTGATTGACAGGAGTTGGAAAAATGGGTGAAAGAATTATAGGTTTTGTGCATGTGTATTTCATGAGCAGGGGAAGGGAGAATGTGGGAAGGATGAATCAAGCAGAATGATGGATAATGACTGGGAAAAGAGAAAGATGCACAGAGGATCGCAGGGTTCTATAAGGGACTAACTGAGCACAGTTGTGATTAATATGTTTATTATTATTAAGAACTTGATCCACTAATTGCTTACACGTGTGGAGCCATTTAGCACACACAGTGCTCTCATATATGTTATTCTACTGGACCCTTACAAGGAATGATTCTGTGAGCTAAGCGTTTGCAGGCCCTCTTCTGCATTTTTCATATGAGGAAGGAAAGAAAGCAAGGTTCAGGAAGTTTAAGTGACTTCCTCAGGGTTGTAGCCAGTAAGTGTCTAGATCAGAATCTCCAGGTGGCTGGCTACAGATATTGGTTTAGCTAAAGAATGAGGGAGATTTGGGGTGCCGGGTGGCTCAGTCGGTTGAGTGTCCGACTTCCGCTCAGGTCAAGAACTCACAGTCTGTGAGTTCAAGACCCACTTCGGACTCTCTGCTGACAGCTCAGAGCCTGATGCCTGCTTCAGATTCTGTGTCTCCTGCTCTCTCTGCCCCTCCCCCATTCATGCTCTGTCTCTCCCTTTCTCTCTCTCTCAAAAATAAATAGACATTAAAAATTAAAAAAAGAATGAGGGAGATGTGGGGCACCTGGATGGCTCTGTGGGTTAAGCATCTGACTTTGATTCAGGTCATGATCTAATTTGTGGCTTCCAGCCCCGAGTTAGGCTCTGTGCTGACAGCTCAGAGTCTGGAGCCTGCTTCGGATTCTGTGTTTCTCTCTCTCTACGTGTCTCTCTCTCTCTCTCTCTCTCTCTCATTCTCTCTCTCTCATTTAAAACAAAAAAAAAGAAGAATGAGGGGAGATTTGAAGATTTCAGGCCATCAAGGAGAATAGATGTGCTATTTTTAAATCTGAACACAAAGGCTACAGAGCCTAGTCCTAGAGATTCTTGCCTTTCTCAAGATTAGAAGGTGCCTCTTTCTTCTTTCTCTGCCACAAGTTTCTGAGAGGTGGAAGGTGTGCAGCCTGGCAGTGGGACTGAGGAGCAAAGTGGATTCAGCCTCTATAGTGGGTAAATTTGGCATTCCATGGATAGCCTTGGCTTGATGCTCCCATATTGTAGTAAAGTTATTCTTGCATTTAAAAGTCTGGCTGAGTCGTTATGACTCATCATGGAAAAAGGCTCTGGGGTGAAGTGAGAGACTTAAGTTTTGGTTCTAAGGTCACATTTAAGACAGAATACCTTTGAGCACTCCTGCCATGACTTACAGTTACTGGGACACAGAGGGCCCCTGATGTTTGTGTCCACCTCTGCTCTCACCCTTCCTATCACGCGGGTCAATCCTGCTTTAAGGTGCAGATAAGCAAAGGGTCTTGCTTGGGAGTTAGAGAGGGCTATCTCCAGCGAGCCGTGTGATACTCAAACAGCTGCTCAAGTGGCAGGTGAAGGGAGGGATGAATAAACAGTCATCCTGAGAAACCAAAAGGAGCTCCAGGATTTATTTCTTCTGCCTGGAGGACACTTTAGTATCTGGTGAAAGGACGATAGTCCTCTGTCCCTAGGTGACTGGCACCACGATCAGCATGGATGCATCTGGTCCTGACCTTGGAATTGTGGGGAAGAGGAAACACTGTCTTAGGGGGACTATAAAGCTTTTTGGCCAGGTCTGGTGGCATTTGCCCTAGACTAGTCCCTGTCTCGGTAAATGCAAACAATAGTCCCTTTAGGGTTAGCTGGACTTTCAGTTGCCCTGCAAGAGAAGAGAAAATGAAAGGGAAGGAGGATCTCACTCACTTGCAATTGTCTGTCAGAGAGGAGGATCTAAAGGAGACGCAAAGAGGGCACCTGGGTGGCTCAGCCTGTCAAGCGTCTGACTCCTGATCTCAGCCCAGGTCATGGTCTCACGGTTCGTGGGATGGAGCCCTGTGCCAGGCTTTGAGCTGACATTGCAGAGCCTGCTTGGGATTCTCCCCTTCCTCTTTCTCTACCCCTCCTCTTCCCCTACACACTCTTTCTTTCTCAAAAATAAATAAATATACATTAAAAAATAAAGGGGACTCCAAGAAGGAGAGGAGAGGATGGGAACTGAGAGCTACTCTACATGGATATGTGCTTGTAGAAATGTCTTAAATTTCAGTAGATCTACTCTAGAGAGCAAAGCCCAGAGGACACTATAGAAATTGGAAGTCTGGAAAAAATACACTCAGTCTTTCCCCACCAGCTTTATTGAGATATAATTAACAAATAAAACTGTATATTTAAGGTGCACAGCATGATATGATATATGTAACATTGTAAAACGACCACCACAACCAAGTTAATGAACACCTCTAATTCGCCCTCAGTTTTAATGCTGACAGATGGCCATGTAGGCACTTGAACTGAAGCCGGAAGGATGCACTTACAGGTCCCGAGCTCTGGAAGGTTTGCGGTTTCATTTTGTAAAGGTGGGGAGGGTGCATTCTATGACTCACCTTTACAGCTGCTTCTGATTAATGTCGTCCTCTTGAACTGCCCTTGTGCGCACGTCCATTGGCCTGGACAGGCTACAAAATTCCCCCCTGCCATCCCTCTGCATGGGAGCCCTTCTCACTCTTCATACCATAGCAAGATTGTATTTTTAAGTGAAGAGAGGAAAGGAAATTGTCAGGTGAGCTTTAAAGTCATGTTTTCTGACTTTTTATTTGAATCCTGGGTGTGTGGAGGGGGTCGGCAGGGATTATTACAATTTTCCAAATGAGAAAAGGGCCGGAGGAGTCAAATGATTTGCCCTAGATCAATCACTCAGCCACAACATGTGGCAGAGCCAAGATTTGAACCAGCGCTGTTGGATCCAGGGTCCACTCCTACTGCAAGGCCCCAAGCTGCCTTTTTGAAAGGAGACTGTGGATGGGGGTACACCCCTTCCTCCATCAGTTGCAGGACGGTCAAGTAGGTGAGGGTCTTTTGACTCTCAAACATGATAACTAGCCTAGACAAAGACAGAAGGCTATGCCAGCCCACTTTGAAGCCCAGTGACACTTTCAGCTAACGGCTAGAACAACCTATCCAGAAGCAACTGCCAGCCAGAGTCCCACCAGTTGGAATTTGGGTGACATATTGGGCAGGTAAGGCAGTGCTGTCTCTGATGGCCAGCACCTGTGCTCTGCTTCCCCCCACACCAGTCCATTTCTGCTGGGGCCTCCTTTTCCCTTCCATCGTGAGACTTTGAAAGTGTTCTGGCTCATCTGGCCTAAGAACTTTTTACTACGTCTAGGATCTCTTAATCCCAGGGGACATCTTTTTCAAGGAAGACTTCATGACAGATGGAAAGCACAGGCCATTTTGGGCCCCCACTTACGGCTGTCCTTGCTTTGAGGTGCTCTCCAACATGATCTCAGCAATTTCATCACAGTAGAGAAAATGTTATTCACAAATAGTAAAGGGATCATTTCCTCATCTAAATGGCTCCAAAAAGGTTCTCTGAAGTAATCAAACTTTGTATAATTGCCTTCTCAGCGTCATTGGAAAAATGCAGGAGCCATAATGTGGATTTATATGAAGTAGGCCGGGGCACCTGGGGGGATCAGTCAACTGAGCTTCAGACCCTTAATTTTGGCTCAGGTCCTACTCTCATGATTCTTGGGTTTGAGCCCCATGTTGGGCTTGGTGCTGACATCTCAGTGGGGCCTGCTTTGGACTGTCTATCTGCTCTCTCTGTGCCTCCTCTCCATTCTCTCTCTCTCTCTCTCTCTTTCTCAAAAAATAAACAAACATTAAAAACAATGAAGTATGCTACTGAAAAGAAGTAGCTTTCATAATGCAATGAGTAAGAAATTGCCTTGGTGGCCGATTGGGACATGTTCCTTCTCTTACCATTGTGCTCTTCAGCAAATCCAGGACAGTGAAAGAAAAGAAAGTACTTTTCACATGAGAATGACCTGGATCAGCTTTAATTTATCAACCTTGGGAATGGAATTCAGAGGGGGGAAGAATGAAGCCTGCTTACACCTTTTCCTAAAAGCTCTACTATGGAAAAAAAGGGGGGGAAAGGCAAGTTCGGATAAGATGGACTTTTTATTTTATTTTTTTAATGTTTATTTGTTTTTGAGAAAGAGAGAGAGAGAGAATGAGCAGGGGAGGAGCAGAGGAAGAGGAGACACAGAATCCAAAGTAGACTCCAAGCTTTGAGCTGTCAGCCCAGAGCCTGGCATGGGGCTTGAACTCACAAACCACTATATCATGACTTGAGCTGAAGTTGGACACTTAACCCACTGAGCCACCTAGGTGCCCCTAAGATGGATGTTTTTTAAGCATAAAGTGAGGTTT
This sequence comes from Suricata suricatta, assembly GCF_006229205.1. Lineage (NCBI taxonomy): Eukaryota > Metazoa > Chordata > Mammalia > Carnivora > Herpestidae > Suricata > Suricata suricatta. The sequence goes on along the minus strand of NC_043702.1, from coordinate 132,518,074 downwards.
GGTATATTCGTTTGATGTGTATGTGGGGGGAGAAGGAAGTATCTTGCTCAGGCAGCATAAAAACAAGACTTTACCTGGAAACTTTTCTTATGAGAGATGTGAATACTATTAAAAATAATCTAACTAAGGGAAACCAAGGCAGAAAAATATGCTCCATATTGGCCAAACTTTATATATGTAAATATCCATATTTACACAAGCAATAATTAGGGAGTGGTTATTTGATTATTGATAGATTTCTTGTTTTAGAGAAAGAGTCACAAATTTCCCTAAATACCAAGATTCCTAATAATTGAATTATTAGGAAACTAAGTTGAAAATTAAACTATACTAAAACTAATTTGAAAAACTGATATCATGTTAACTTACTTAAGTTTCCTTTAGTTGCTCCCCTTTTTTAAAGGTTTTATTTTGGAGAGAGAGAGAGAGAGAGAGAGAGAGAGAGAGTGTGTGTGTGTGTGTGTGTGTGTGTGTGTGTGTGTGTGCAGGGGAGGGGCAGAGAGAGAGAGGGAGACCAAGAACCTAAAGCAGGTTCCAAGCTGACAGCAGAGCCCAATGTAGGGTTCCAACACAGACGCAGCGCCGTAAGATCATGACTTGAACCCAAGTCTGATGCTTAACCCACTGAGCCAGGTAGGCGCCCCTAGTTGCCCCCTTGATTAACCGCTTCTCCACCTTGCATACACAAAAAATACACACGCTAAACAGGGTTGCAAGGGGAATGCAGAAAATACATATTTTAAAAGCTTGGCAGGTCCGTTTGCATACAAATAATATATTTATTCCTGGTGATGAGTGTTCATTCCTTAAAGCTTCTTCTGAAGGATTTGTTCTTGGATTTCTCTGGCTAGCCCAATTTTTACTGATAATGTACAGATTAAAGTGATAGACGTACAAGTTACTAAGATTATTCTATTATTTTTTAAAAATTTCAAACTAACATGGATTTGTCTTCTTCCCAATTAGTCTGAATGAATGAATAAATGTGATAGTATTAAGATTACAAAGTGATTCAAGAAAAATTCCTCCAGAGTCCAAGAAAAGGGTCGTGGAGATGCTTTTTGCTCACTAGGTTTGGAGGTTGCCTTTGAAACAGAAAGTAAAAAAGATCCTTTCCTTTTATAGGTGTGGTAGACACTGTTGGTGTCCAACTCTTCCTTTTTTTAGGTGGTCATTCCCACCTCTCTTTGAAGCCAGTGTAGCTACGTGACCCAGTTCTGGCCAATGATACATGAGGGGAAGTTGGCTGGGATGGAAGGATGGGTTTATTTCTGTGAATCATTTTCTTAAAAACTTCTTTTCTTTTGAAAAAAAAATTTTAATGTTTATTTTGAAAGAGAGAGAGAGAGAAAGACAGTGCAAGCAGGGGAGAGGCAGAAAGAGAGGGAGACACAGAATCCAAAGCAGGTTCCAGGCTCTGAGCTGTCAGCACAGAGCCAGATGCGGGGCTCGGACCTATGAACTGTGAGATCATGATCTGAGCTGAAGATCATGACCTGAACCAAAGTCAGGTCAACTGACCCAGGCGCTCCACTTCTGCAAATAATTTTTTTTTCTGATAAAAACATAGATGAGGGTTCAATACTATTCCATGAAGATGTGATCTTGGAGCTGTAGCAGCAATTCTGTTACCAGGAGATGACTATCCGAGGATCAACCTTCAACACTCAAGGATGTCAGACTGGAAGGATTAAAAAACAAATAATGGCATCATCAAGCCATTTTCCAACCCTGGAACCATCTATCTCCAGATAAATATGTTCAATACTTAAGGCAGTCTTTGTCATATGCTCTGTGACTTGCAGCTGTATATATCCTAATATAAAAAACTTGATAAAGGATTCTTCATCTAGGGCACCAATACCCCCATTTGACACCTCTGTGTAAATCATAAGAGTTGCCTCTTCCTTTAGATGGATTTCAGGTCCCGCTTCCTTTCCAGGTGCCCTGGTCCCATTATCGATCACCAAGTAGTCTCCTTATGAGATACATGAGAGGCTGCCTCTCTTCAAAGGACTTGGGTTGAAGTTGCCAATTCCAAATAAGGGGGAGAGGGCTTTCTGTCACTTGTGGACTCAACTTGATTTTTAATTGGCTAAAATTCGGGCTGTTATTATTGTTTTTGCTTTTCATTTTATTTATGTTTGTCTATTTTAATCATATATATTTTTTTAAGTTAATTTGTTTATTTTGAGAGAGCATGCAAGTAGGGGAGGGGGAGACAAGATAGAAAGAGAGGAAGAATCCTAAGCAGACTCCACAGCAAGTCGTGGAGCCTGACTTGGGGGCTTGAATTCACGAAACTGTGAGACCATGACCTGAAATCAAGAGCCGTACACTTAACTGACCGAGCCACCCTACTTTTCCATTTTAAACAACGAATTTGTTTTTAACTCCAAATCCAATATTAAATTGTCCATGATTCAACAGTGCACCCCAAAATACAATTCTGGGAAAAATACTAGTTGATACAAAATTCTTTTTTAAGTTTACACAACCACACGTCTGCTAATACTGTAAAAACCGGGCCAACAAAGACAACACTGAAGCGGCAAATCCACCTGCAGTATGAAACTCTCCTGGTGCAGATTATTTAACTCCCGTACTCCTTTATTTCTATTTATTTATTTTTAAAATAAAAATTTTTTAATGTCTTTATTTTTATTTTGAGAGACAGAGAGTGAGCAGGGGAGGGTGAGAGAGAGAGAGGGAGACACAGAAGCTGAAGCAGCCTCCAGGCTCTGAGCTGTCAGCACAGAGCTTGATGCGGGGCTGGAACTCATGAACTGTGAGATCTTGACCTGAGCCAAAGTCAGACGCTTAACTATGGACCCACCCAGGCGTCCCCTCCTACTCCTTTATTTAAACTACTAGAGATATTTCTTTTGGGTGAAAAAGAGAGCTAGCTAGCATTACATAATTTAGCTTTTATTGATGCAAATAAGAAATTTATGTACTAGGTCTGCCACTATTAATTAGCTGGCACTATGTCGTTTTCATCATGGTTAGCCAAAATTTCAAGTTATTAAATAACTTAAGTTGAAGTATTTTTCTATGAAAACATCTTTCCAATTATTATTATCAATGCAAAAGCTTAGTTTTGTCTACATAACAGGTAAACTTAACACAAGTACAGCACTCTATGCAAGAAAATTATTGTCATTCGACTTTGAGACATGCAAATTAACAACAGTCTGACATGCTTTTCCACTAATTAAATACATACGCTGTTACTTTAGATATAAATTGGTACAAACTCAGCTAGAAACACACGAGGACTAACACTGTATGACAAGATCCAGAATAACCTCATATTAGATGATCATAAAATGTAGATACAACATTTAAAAAATACTCTTTGAAGTCATACATGCATTTGAAAACTTTGAGATAACTCATTTAAAACATCTAAGCTGGCAACACGAATAGACAAAACAATCATCACAAGCAAACTCAGGATATAGATGTTAGAGCTAGACCAAGGAATAATATACATGACACATAATATATAAAAATATATTTGCTTATATATTTTATATATAAATATGTATTTTATGTTTATATTTACATATTACATATAAAGTACCTACTTTATATATATGAAATATAGTTTATATAATTATATATAAAGATATAAATAAAAAATATATATGTATGAATCTATAAATATATTTATACATAAATATCTATGGACAGAGAGAGAAGAGTCATACAACTCAATTTTAAGATTTACTATAAAGCTATCGTCATGAAGACAGTATGGAATTGGCAAAAGTAGAGACACATAGATCAATGAAGCAGAAAAACCTTGAAATAGATTCAATGACATATAGTCAGAAAAGGTGTAAAGTCAATTCAATGGAGAAAGTATAATCTTTCCAGCAAATGGTGCTAAAACACTTCAATGTACATATGCAGAAAAGAAAAAATAACCTTCTTATATACTACACACCTTATCCAAAAATCAACTCAAAGTGGATCACATACCTGGATGTACAATGTTAAACTATCAAGCTTTTAGAAGAAAATACAGCAATGTGCATCATCTTGGGTTTGATGACTAATTTTTAGATATGACACCAAAGGCACAATCCAGAAGAGGAAAATATTAGTAAATTGGACTTACTGAAATTAAAAACTTTGATTTTGAAAAAAAAAAAGGTTAGAATGACAAACTATAGAGTCAGAGAAAATATTTGTAAATCACATGTACAATAAAGGACTTAGAGCCAGAATATAAAGAACTGTTATAACTCAGCAAGAACACACATCACCCATTTAAAAAAAAGATGAAAGATACATTTCTAAAGAAAATATACAAATGGAGAATAAGCATATAAAAAGATGCCCCAAGTCATCAATCCTTAGGGAAATGTAAATGAAAACCACAATAGTGGTTTTTAGTCCATTACATTGACTAAAAAAAAATTGTTTTTAAATTGCTAATCCCCAATGCTGGTCGAGATGGGCAACAACCACTCTGAGTCATTAGTTGTGGAAATGCAAAATGGTACAGCTAGCTTGACAGTTCTCAACAAAGTTGAACATTTATCATGCACCCCAGCAATCTGAATCCTAGGTAATTATAAAAGTGAATTGAAAACTTGTATACACAGACATCTGTAAATGAATATTTATAGAAGCTTTATTCATAATCACCCAAAACTGGAGGCAGCTGAGATGTCCTCAAGAGGTGAACAGATGAACAAACTGTAATTCATCCATAAAATAAAACATGATTCAGAAATTTAAAAAACATGACCTATGGATTCACACGACAGCATGGATGTATCTTAAATGCATTTGGTTGGAGCACCTGAGTGGCTCAGTCAGCGAGGCTCCTGACTCTTGATTTCCACTCAGGTCATGATTTCACAGTTGTGAAACAGAGCTCTGAATTGGGCTCCTCACTGAGCATGGAGCCTGCTTAAGATTCTCTCTCCTCCTCCTTTCTCTGCCCCTCCTCCCCCTCAGAAACACTGTGTGTGTGTGTATGGGTTAGTAAACATACATACACATCCTTGTCTATCTCCTGAAAGGGCTTAGAAGCAATGATACTATATTAGCAATGAGCCACAGACCTTGCTTTCTACATATCATTCTCTAAAAAAAAAAGAAAAGAAAAGAAAGAATAAAGAAAACAAGGCTCCTTGAAGAAATGACTGCTTCTAGGGCTAGGACAAGGAAAATACAAGTCTTAAGCTTCTTGTAGTGCTACAAAGTAAGGGAGTGCTAATAAATAAATATAGAAAATGAGAGAGGGAGAGAGAAGGAAAGAGAGAGGAAGGAGGGGGGGGAGGAAGGAAGGGAGACAGGGCACGTTTAGATGTACCCAAGACCACTCATAAATGCAGTGCTCTGCTAGCAAAAGAACTCACAGGATGCAGTTGCACTAATAGCTAACGTCTATTACAATGACACAGTAAGGTTACACAGCAGATCATTAATGGGGGAAAGATGGGGAGAAATCTATCCACAGGCTTTCCCTCCCAGTCCAGGAGGGGGCAAACTAGGTGTGCTCCCTTTTCTGGTAGTGAAAATGCCGTGGCATGTACTCAAATGTTTCTCCTAGGGAAGCCCATTGGAGACTCAGAGTTGAGGGTTTTTCTTGGGGGCTGATAGTGTTGGCATTCTCTGCCTGGCAACTATGACAACCCCAGGCTCTCAGAAGGAGGAGGGTGTTTAGTGGCTTTGATGGGCAGAACAAGTTCAGCAGGGTATAGAGCTTTTCACCAGTATGGGGAACTTTTTCACAAGCCAAGTTTCCAGATGCCAGCCAAGGACAACTTTGTGGGCAGTAAACATAGCAGCCTCTGACCTATGTTAGCTCTTTCCTGGACAGGGCATATCAAGGAGACATAGGAGCCAACCCAAAACTACCCCCAAAGGTAAGAGTGGAACAATCCAAACAACAAAATAAGTAATTACAGTTTTGGATTATAATTGAAAGAATGAAATAGATATCCATGAGTCTATACTGATATAAATAAGAAAACAAATGAATTAGTGGAGGGAGGGTGTGTATGAGGGGAACCAAATCTTTCTTCCAGAAAATCTTACAGAAAGATTTTAAATAATACATGTAGAAGGAATCAGGGGTATATTTTTTTAGTTTTTAAAAAAAGTTCATTTATTTTGAGAGGGACAGAGACAGTGTGAGTTGGGGAGGAGCAGAGAGAGGGCGAGACAGAGAATCCCAAGCAGGCTCTGAGCTGTCAACACAGACCCTGATGTGGGGCTTGATCTCATGAGACTGTGAGATCATGACCTGAACTGAAACCAAGAGTTGGAAGCTTAACCAACTGAGCCAACCAGGCGCCCTCAGGGACATTTAAAATAACCATTGGCACACCATGGTAATAATTGCTGCAGTCAATATCCCAAAATTAGAAACAGAATATTTACATAGCCTCAAACTATTTCACCAAAAATATGTATTAGTTATTGGGATGTTTGAACTGTTTATATGACCACAAATTCTTTGATACTCATCTTTCCAGGAGTTAAAGCCTAATTCCCTTCTTGTTGAATGTGGATTGGACGTATTGATCTGTTCTAACAAACAGAGTATGGAAAGGGAAAAAAGTAATTTTACAGTGGAGAAACCTGGCATACACCATTTTAACCAAGTGACCAAAGTTAACATCATCAGTAATAAGTCATATTGATATCATGTACCCCCGATATGATGTGATGATAGGATGTGATGGAAAGGACACTTCTCATCTGTGATGTCATTTCAAAAAATCCATAAGCTCAGTCTAGTAATGAAAAAATATCAGAGACACCTCAATTTGGGGATGTTCTACAAAATACCTGACCAATACTCTTCAACTTTGTCAAGGTCATGAAAAACAAGGAAAGACCAGGAAACTATCACCAATTGAAGGGGACTTAGATGCAATGACTAAATGTTAACATAAACTGGATCTCAGAACCGAAAAAGGTCATTAATGGAAAAACCTGTGAAATCAGAATAAGTCGGGACTTAAAATTTTTTTTTTAATATATTTCTGAGAGAGAGAGACAGCGCCAACCGGGGAGGGTCAGAGAGAGAGGGAGACACAGAATCTGAAGCAGGCTCCAGGCTCTGAGCTAGCTGTCAGCACAGATCCCGTGCGGGGATTGATGCAGGGCTCGAACCTAGGAACCGTGAGACCATGACCTGAGCCGAAGCCAGATGCTTAACCGACTGAGCCACCCAGGCACCCCAGGAGTTTAGTTAACAGTACGGTACCCACATTAATTTCACAGTATCAATTTGTACTGTGGTTACATAACATGTTAACATCGGGGAAGCTGGATGAAGGATATCCATGAGCTCTCTGTAATGTATTTGCAACTCTTCTGTATATAAAATCTAAAGTTATTTAAAAAACAAAAAATTTTAAGCATGTAGGCTAGCACACACTAGTTGTTAGTTGATATTAGATTCTCTTAGTTAATTTACTCGAGAATCATCCCCAGAGGGTGATAATGCTGGGAAATTTCTCATTGCTTCTATTCCAAATAAAGTGTTTCTAAGGATGACTGATTTTAGTGGCATTTATGAGCTTGGGAAACTTCATTGCCCTTTAAATGAACAATATCACGATGGAAAGTTACTAGGCAGACTGTTCTGAAAATCAGTGCTTTTGGTCAATTTTTGAGTTGCTGGCAATACCTTGGTTTTATTGTCCAGTGGGTGGAGACTGATTTCCAGAGTGCCAGTGTGGCGGGGCAAGAACTCGATCCCGACACTGACCACTCAGGCAAGATGAGCTAGTTGCACACCCCCCATAGCAGGCTGTAACCCTACCACCAACCTTCCTAGCCTGCGTTCTTGAGGCTGTTTGGAAGTGTGTGACCCAGGATGCAGAAATCAAACCAACACTTAGAGTCATAAATACCTAAAAATGGGACAGTGTGAAAGTGTGGCAAGTGTGGGCCTGATTGCTGGCCCTGAGGGCTCTAAATATTACTTCAATGGTGGGCTGAGAGGCTGGGAAAGAGTAAAGGGGCAGGTTTGGAACATGGATTTATTGTAAACTGTATTACTGTATTCCCACCCATGCTTCCCCCTACAGTAAAATGCTTGTTTTTCTCTCGTTTGAAAAGAGCTTTGTAGTTTTACCCTGGCTAAAGTCCTTCCTCGGTGGCCTTTGTAAAGCTCCAGTAAAGTCGTTTTTGCTTCTTATTTATGTTCTTACCCACTTCCAGAAAGGATGTACGATGGCTTATTCACCAAACAATTCTGCTAACCCTAGGCCGCCATTCTTTTCCAGACCATCTGTTCCTCTTCACCATGAAGTCATAGTACTAAATTTGTGACAGTACAATAATTTCCATGGTAACAGGATGTGGTCTTCACCACTGAATCCTGATTTTACTCTGACCAACATCAAGCAGCAGGGGGACTGGGGAATGTACGCTGACATTTTCTATTCTTCTTCAAGTCTAGTTTCTCTGAAGTTCTTACTTCTGATTCTAAAATCTTAAATTCAGGCTGGATGTGTGTTTTTGCAGTTTACATAGGAGGCATTTGTCCAGTGAATGATTAGACATGCAAGCCAAAAAATAAGACCTTGAGAAATATCAGACAAACCTTATACACCCAATGATGTATACACTTGCTTGGAGGTGGGGTGCTTAGCAAAGTCCTGGTTTGTAGAGAAGAAATGAGAACAGGGAATCCATTTAAAAGACATGAAACTTCTAAGCGAAGAAATTTGCTTTGATGACTGTGATAAGCAGTGGGAGGCATCTGACCTAGTTCCTGCTCAATGGCTTCCTTATCTCTCTTAGCACGAGTGAGACATAAAAGGGTCTTCCCATGTGAGCTCGGACCGTCTGATCAGAGGATCATAGGCAGCTTTATTCATACGAATAACCAATACCTGGATATTTTGTCCATTTGTTTCCATATCAGACTTCCCAGTTATACAACCTTTGGAGAACTTAGAACACCATTTAGTTGGTGTGGAACCAACTAAAAGGCATGAACTTTTTAAGAGAACTAGTTATTGGAGGGGCGCCTGAGTGGTTCAGTTGCTTGAGTGTCTGACTTCAGCTCAGGTCATGATCTCATAGTACATGGGTTTGAGCTCTGTGCTGACAGCTCAGAGCCTAGGGCCTGTTTCAGATCCTGTGTCTCCCTCTCTTTGTTTGCCCCTCCCCCACTCATGCTCTGGCTCTATCAAAAATAAATAAACATTAAAAAAATTTTTTAAAGAACTAGTTAAACTAGGTATTGGATTTCAGAAACAAATAAATACCTGATTGGTGCATTAATCTAGCAATGTTACAGGACAGACTGTAACAGGCAAGGATTGCTATATTGAGGCTTTGCTGGACATATTATATAACATATTATATACATGATATGCATATATGTTATATATTGTATATGTATATAACAAAGAAAAAGTGTAACATATAAGAATGGACTATATTCTCTCTATTTCTGTTCTACCCCCGCTTCCTTGTTGAGTTGATAGACTAAGTCGGGGAAGGAGATGGGAAGAAAGTGTGACATGAGATAGAAAGAACTGGAGAAGCTAAGTGATTTACATTAATTTTTAAGAAGATAAGAGATTACACACAGTGGAGAAGCTGTGTAAGGAAGTGGAAAGGGACAGAGAAAGTAGGGTAGTGAGGGATGAGGGAGTGACTGAAAGCAAAGAAGGGATATTTAGACAGCAGTTGCTCTGTGGCGTGGGGCTTTGGGGAAATAAATAAGGAAGATGCTGACTAATGTCTAGTTATGTGGTGTGATTCGCTAAGTCTTCAAGACTTTGGTGAAGATAAATTATCTTGCAAAGCTCTCTAAAGATGGATTTGTGATTCTTTTGAAAGAGATGAAATATTCAGATGGACATTAAGGCTGGAGTAAGCCCTAGTTTGTATATAATATATATTAGTAAAATGTATATTTTTCTAGACTCTCTTGAGGCACATAATCAGTGGTGCCACCCTCTGTGGCTATCTCCTACCTTTGGAGAATATGTTGGTCAGAGATGAGCAGCATTCTATGGCGTGAACTTTCTAACTCTAATGAAATTTAATTTTAGCTTTCAAGGATTTGGAATTCTGTTGAATCAAACATGGAAGGGTAGAAAAGTCACTATTACTACTGCTTCAGGGAGGGCTAAGGCCAAGCCCTAGACCCAGTTTTTGAGGCCTAAGAGAAGGCAAGACCAGATTACAGAGAGCATCAGGACACCTGAAGGACAGGCCTCACTGACAGGGACATACTGCATTCAAGTCTGCTCCTGTCTGCCACTGATCTCTCTGAGTCTTGCGACAGATTGTATTACTTCAGAAAATACAGAGTCTCCTGCTGGTACTCATGCCTAAGGATATGGTACCAAGCGGTAAGGAAGACCTTGCATGAAGGTCATAGTTTCTTTTGATGTCATCAACATTTTCCAAGTATGAACATCATAATGGAGGATATGATTCAGGGGAGGGTAAGACAAGATGAAGGTGCCATCAGGATAGAAACTGGGACCAGGAGAGAGTAGAAAAGATCAGCTATTCCCAAGTGTCCTATATAACATTAGCCCATAAGAACTGCTATGATTCAAAAAAGGGTTCTGTGGGATGATAATTTGGAGCACATTGCATAATATTTTTTTTCCTTTGGGAAAATATACACTTGCATGTCATAGGCTCTAAGAAGTCTCACCAAAGAAACTAAAATCCTCCTTAAACTACTGTTGCTCAAATGTATTTAATCATGAAATACTTTATGTTAGCAACATCTATTAACATCCAAAGAGGCTAGTATTATTCAGAACATACATTGATTAATAGTAGGGGAAATGATGTGTATGAAACCATTTTGTAACAGGTTATATTATTTTTTTACTTATTTATTTTTTAATTAAGAAATATTTATTTATTTATTTATTTATTTTGAGAGAGAGTATGACAGGGTGAGGGGCAGAGAGAGAGAGAGAGAGAGAGAGAGAGAGAGAGAGAGAGAATCCCAAGCAGGCTCCATGATGTCAGCACAGAGCGCGATGTAGGGCTCAAACCTACAAACTGTGAGATCATGACCTAAGCCAAAATCAAGAGTCAGATGCTCAACCGACTGAGGCACCCAGGAGCCCCTATAACAGGTTATATTAGTCTTATGGCTTAAAAAAATACTGGGGGACATAAGTCTATTGTCAACCTATTGTCAATTACTGTGACTTTTGGTTTTCCTGTAATTTCAGTGTAGAGCTTCACTCTACTATACACTCAGACACTGTTTCTTAAAAACTAGGTGAAGTTTGTAAGATCCATGCTTTTTTTTTTTTTTTCATTTCTCCTAAATGCTCACTACTTTCATTATCCTGCTAACTCTCATTTAGCAAATCTCGAGAGTGTAATCCTTTGCAGGGTTGCATGCATCAGAGGTTTTTAACTCCCTTCCACCAAAACTAACCTCATTTCTCAGTTAACCTCCTGCTAGGGAGAACCTATGAATAACCCCATCTTGTTACCAGGTTACCCAGGTTACATATATGCAGCATAATAGGGGCTTGCTGAAAATATGCCTTTACCTGAGGGGTTTTCAGAACTAGAGCAGGCTCACAGGAGGAAATGTTTTGGGTTAGATGGATCTTCAATGATCCATAGATTGTACCACTTGAGAGTCACTTCTCATCTTTACGTGAAGGGGACTCAGTCTGTAGTACAATGTTCTTGAAGAAGCCATGCTTGACTGTGTGGTATATTTCTTTTCAATAGTTCCTAGAATTGCTGGTGCAGTGTTTCATATGTAATATCAAGTGTAGGGGAGTGTCTATTTATGTTTAATGAATAAATAAGTGGCTATCTGCACATATGGGGATTTTTTGTTTTTAATTTTTATTTTTTAATAGATAATGCACTCACATGATATAAAATGTAAAGGACACAAAAGAATATATGATTAAAAGCATATTTCTGTCCTTTTTCTGTCCATCAGTGATTCAATTTTATTCTCCAAGGCAATTGTTATTACTAATTTCTTTGTTTTATTAAAAAATTTTTTTAATGTTTATTTTTATATTTTAGAGACAGAGATGGAGCATGAGTGAAGGAGGAGCAGAGAGTGAGGAAAGATACAGAATCCGAAGGCTCCAGGCTTTGAGCTGTCAGCATAGAACCCAACGTGGGGCTTGAACCCATAGATTGTGAGATCATGACCTGAGCTAAAGTTGGATACCCAACCAACTGAGCCATCCAGGCACCCCTATTATTACTAATTTCTTAAATATCCCTATGTATTTACAAACATATACATATTTTCATTTTTCACACTGATGAAAGATGGCTACTCTGATGTGAGAAAATCCAAACCACATAGAGAAGTCATGGGTAGGTAGTCCAATCTCCAGTTCCAATAGAGTCCACCCTTTGTCACTGTAGCCTAGACACAGGAGTGAAAAAGAACCCATTCAAGTGACTACCAGCTGTTCAAGTCTTTTCACCTGACACCCTGAACATCATGAAGCCAAGTCAGGCTATCCCTGAATTCCTATCATACAGAATCTGTAAGTATAATAAAATGGTTCATATTTTATGCTACTATGCTTTGGAATGATTTGTTACACAGCAATACATAGGACACATGAATGATGCAAATAATTAGCAGTGTCAGAGAATAAAAGACATGGTGGAAGTAATATTTGGAGAGATTATACTGAGAATTTTCTAAAGTTCTTGAAATGAAAGCACATAATAGGTGCAAAACAGTGAAAAATTCATACCTAGCTGTGCTGTAGTGAAGATACCTAACACTGAGAATAAAGAAAAAATTTCAAAAGCCACCAAAGAGAAAACATAGATTATCCATAAAAGAATGACAATTAGATGCCAGAATTCTCATCAATAACAACAAATGCCAGAGGCCAATGTGGTAATATCTCTGAAGTATTATGGGGAAAATAACTGGCAACACAGATTTCTGTACCTAGCTAAGTTATAATTTAAGGATGATGAAATAGAAAACTTTTCTTTCAAAGTTGAATTTACCAACCACAAATTTTTATTGAATGAATTAATAAAGCATGTATTTCAGCAAAAATAAAAGTGAATTAACAATGAAAGTGTAGTATTTTAAAAAATGTTAAATACAAAAACAGAAATTAGACTGACAAATCTAATTATACATTGATTGTATAGTACCTGTTTTATGTTATGTTGTATAAAATATGGAACTAAAATTTTAGATACCAAAAACTGGCCAATACATTTGGTAGCTAAAACACTGTCTTATTGGAACAGTGAGACAGTTGTAGTTAAAAAAAACTATAAATTGGGAGCACCTGGGTGGCTCAGTTGGTTAAGCATCTTGGCTCGGGTCATGTA